>NC_040096.1:68167806-68476610 GCF_003369695.1 Bos indicus x Bos taurus
TTAAACATAGGGATTTCCAGTTTAAAACTTGGTAATACCAAGGTCATCACAGCGTGATGGCCCACCTGCCTCGTGTTTCCAGGTTGCCCTCACCCAGAGTCTGCACTTGCTTTAGGCACAGCCTGGATGCAGTAACTCCAGAGAGCCTTCCTGGAGTCCTTAGCTGCTTTCTTGAATTGTTCAGTGGTCCAGTGGCTCTCAAAGTGCCGGCAGGCATGCAGCAGCTTCAGCACCACCTGGGACCTGTCAGGTTCTGCAGCCATCCCAGTCCTGCTGGGTTGTCTCATGGCCGTAAGGAGCTGAGGCCTGCCTCCTTTATAGTTCTTAAAGTATTGTAGGTGCTTAATACACAGTTTTGGAATAAACATTTTGTCAGACTTTTAACTGCTCAGTAAAACAGTATCTGATGACGTGAGGCATCTTCCCCCTTCGGTGGCCGTGACGAGAGGGGTTGACAATGTGGACAGTTGTTACCAGTGTGTTGGAAACCTTAGGATTCCTGGGGAAAAGAGGTTGTGGTTAATAAAATACTTCCTTTTATGGAGAATTTCTGGAAAGCATTTTTGAAAACCTTTTGAGAAGTGTATTAGTTTTTCTCTGTCAGCAAGTGGAGCAGTAAGTCTGTTTTACTGTCAGAAGATGGTAATGCCTCAGGCTTGTCATTCTGGAAACGGACTCTGTCTGCCCTGGCCCCTACCGGATCACAGCTCACCTCCCTGGACCTCACAGTCCACAGGGAGCTTCCGTGTCCTCTCACTGCAGAAGCCTTGCTGGGTGTCGGTTGTTCCAGGTCATCAGCTTAGTGCTGCTTCAAAAAAGTTCTCAGGGAAGTGATTTGCTAACTTTCCTTGTCATTTGCTGACTTCTCTCTACTAAAAATAGTAGCATGGAGTCCAGTTAATTGGGTTCTAGTTAGAAGTGGTTTCCTGTACTTGGATTTATCTTCCACACAAACGTTAGAACATGGGACAGAAAGGTGCAGGTGTGCCCTGACTGGCTGTTGGGGCATGGCTCTCAGGCCACAGGCCTCTTTGCTGTGGTGCAGCATTGAAATGCATGACCTGGCGTGTTGTCCGGAAATCCATTTCTCCTGACTGAGGTGGATTCTTGTCGAACAGTAGGATTAGATCAGTACATACAGCTGAGACGTCAGTAAACAGCAGTGTCGGTTCCCTTCAGTTTCTCAGTCATGTCTGACTGTTTGCGACCCCATGAACTGCAGCACGCCAGGCCTCCCTGTCCATCACCATCTCCCGAACTTGTTCAGATTCATGGCCATTGAGTTGGTGATGCCATCCAACCATTTCATCCTCTGTCATCTCCTCCTCCTTTTTCCTTCAGTATTTCCTAGCATCAGGGTCTTTTCCAATGAGTCAGTTCTTTGCATCAGGTGGCCAAAGTATTGGAGCTTCGGCTTCAGCATCAGTCCTTCCAATGAATATTCAGGACTGATCTCCTTTAGGATGGACGGGTTGGATCTTCTTGCAGTCCAAGGGACTCTCAAGAGTCTTCTCCAACACCACAGTTCAAAAACATCAGTTCTTTGGCGCTCAGCTTCCTTTATGGTCCATGTCTCACGTCCGTACATGACTACTGGAAAACCATAGCTTTGACTAGATGGAACTTTATCGGCAAAGTAATATCTCTGCTTTTTAATATGCTGTCTAGATTGGTCATAGCTTTTCTTCCAAGGAGCAGGTGTCTTAATTTCATGGCTGCAGTCACCATCCACAGTGATTTTGGAGACTAGGAAAATAAAGTCTGTTACTGTTTCCATTGTTTCCCAGTCTGTTTGCCATGAAGTGTTGGGACTAGATTGCATGATCTTAGTTTTTTGAATGTTGAGTTTTTTCCTCTCCTCTTTCACTTTCATCAAGAGGCTCTTTAGTTCCTCTTCGCTTTCTGCCATAAGGGTGGTGTCATCTGTATATCTGAGGTTATTGATATTTCTCCTGGGAATCTTGATTCCAGCTTGTGTTTCATTCAGCCAGGCATTTCACATGATGTACTTGGCATATAAGTTAAATAAGCAGAGTGACAATATGCAGCCTTGATGTACTTACCTTTCCCAGTTTGGAACCAGTCCATTGTTCCATGTCTGGTTCTAACTGTTACTTCTTGACCTGCATACAGATTTCTCAGGAGGCAGGTCAGGTGGTCTGGTCTTCCCATCTCTTTCAGAATTTTCCACAATTTGTTGTGATCCACACAAAGGCTTTAGCATAGTCAGTAAAGCAGAAATACATGTTTTTCTGGATCTCTTGCTTTTTCGATGATCCAGTGGATGTTGGCAATTTGATCTCTGGTTCCTCTGCCTTTTCTAAATCCAATTTGAATATTTGGAAGTTCACGGTTCATGTACTGTTGAAGCCTGGCTTGGAGAATATTGAGCATTACTTTGCTAGTGTGTGAGATGAGTGCAATTGTGCGGTAGTTTGAACTTTCTTTGGCATTGGCCTTCTTTGGGTTTGGAATGAAACTGACCTTTTCCAGTCCTGTGGCCACTGCTGAGTTTTCCAAATTTGCTGGCATATTGAGTGCAGCACTTTGGTCTCCTTGTGATGATAACAGCATCATCTTTTAGGATTTGAAATAGCTCAGCTGGAATTCCATCACCTCCACTTGCTTTGTTTGTGGTGGTGCTTCCTAAGGCCCACTTGACTTCGCATTCCAGGATGTCTGGCTCTCGGTGAGTGGTCACATCATCATGGTTATCTGGGTCATTAAGACTTTTTTTGTACAGTTCTTCTATGTATTCTTGCCACTTCTTAGTAGCTTCTGTTAAGTCCATACCATTTCTAGCCTTTATTGTGCCCATCTTTGCATGAAATGTTTCCTTGGTGTCTCTGATTTTCTTGAAGAGATCTCTAGTCTTTCCCATCCTGCTATTTTCCTCTATTTCTTTGCTTATTCACTGAGGGAAGGCTTTCTTACTCTCCTTGCTATTCTTTGGAACTCTGCATTCAAATGGGTGTGTCTTTCCTTTTCTCCTTTGCCTTTCGCTTCTCTTCTTTTCTCAGCTATTTGTAAGACCTCCTCAGACAGCCATTTTGCCTTTTTGCATTTCTTCTTCTTGGGATGGTTTTGATCACCACCTTCTGTGTTATAAAGCTCCATCCATAGTTCTTTAGGCACTCTGTCTTATCAGATCTAATCCCTTGAATCTCTCTGTCACTTCCACTGTATAATCGTAAGGAATTTGATTTAGGTCATACATGAATGACCTAGTGGTTTTCCCTACTTTCTTCAGTTGAAGTCTGAATTTGGCAATAAGGAGTTCGTGATCTGAGCCACAGTCAGCTCCCGGTCTTGTTTTTGCCAACCATATAGAGCTTCTCCGTCTTCGCTGCAAAGAATATAATCAATCTGATTTCAGTATTGACTATCTGGTGATATCCACGTGTAAAGTTGTCTCTTGTGTTGTTGGAAGAGGGTTTTTGCTATAACCAGTGCGTTCTCTTGGCACAGCTGTTAGCCTTTGCCCTGCTTCGTTTTGTATTCCAAGGCCAAACTTGACTGTTACTCCAGGTATCTCTTGACTTCCTACTTTTGCATTTCAGTCCCCTGTGATGAAAAGGACATCTTTTTTTGGTGTTAGTTCTAGAAGGTCTTGTAGGTCTTCATTGAATCGTTCAACTTCAAGTTTGGCATTAGTGGTTGGGGCATAGACTTGGATTACTGTGATACTGAATGGTTTTGCCTTGGAAACTAACAGAGATCATTCTGTTGTTTTTGAGACTGCACCCAGGTACTGCATTTTGGACTCCTTTGTTGACTGTGAGGGCTACTCTATTTCTTCTAAGGGATTCTTGGCCACAGTAGTAGATATAATGGTCATCTGAATTAAATTTACCCATCCCGGTCGATTTTAGTTTACTGAATCCTAAATTATCGATATTCACTCTCGCCATCCTGTTTGACGACTTCCAATTTACCTTGATTCATAGACCTAACATGCCAGGTTCCTATGCAGTATTGTTCTTTACAGCATCGGACTTTATTTCCATCACCAGTCACATCCACTCTGGGCGTTGTTTTCACTTTGGCGCCATCTCTTCATTCTTTCTGGAGTTATTTCTCCACTGATCTCCAGTAGTTTATTGGGCACCTACCGACGTGGGGAATTCATCTTTCAGTGTCATATCTTTTTGCCTTTTTACACTGTTCGTGGGGTTCTTAAGGCAAGAATACTACAGTGTGAGTAAGTTTTAAATACTGTTTAGTCTTTTTTTTTTTAAAAAAGATTGAGATTTAAAATATTTTTTCAGATTTTTAAACAGTTTTTGTGCCAGCACCCCTAACTGAATAATCCATCTGTTCCCACCACTAAGTCTTAAGGTCTTATTGGTCACATTCTAAATTCTTTATCAAGTCGGTGGTTTCATTGCTGTTGCTAATGGTGGGGGTGGTTTTTGTGTTGAACTGTTTCTTTCCACTGATGCAGATACTGATTCTGTGTCAGTTACACATCTTCTTGGCTGTTGTGGCTTGAAGTGAGGCAGGCGTGGGAGGGGTGAAGGTAGAACATGTGATGTGTAGAGGGCTCTCTCATTAATCTTCCTTTTCAGAATTTCCTTGGCTAGTCTCACTTTCTTTTTTTTTGCTTTATTTTTTAAATTGAAGTATAGATTTAAAATGTTAATTACTGCTTTACAACAAAATGATTCGGTTACGAATACATGTACATTCTTCTTAAAGTGTCCTTTGTGCTGTGGTTTATCACGGGACACTTACTGTCTGCGTGCTGCTCGGCAGGGCCCTGTGGTTTGCCCGTCCTCCACGTGATCGTTGAGCCTGCTGACCCGGCCTCCCTCTCCACTTCCCCCAGCCCGTCAGCAGCTCCCAGTCTGTTCTGTCCCTGAGTCTTGTTTCTGTGTCATAGGTAGGTTCCTTTGTGTCGTAATTTAGGTTCTGCATGTACGTGGTATCTTGTATTATTTGTCATTCTCTTTCGGACTTCACTTAGTATGATCCGCTCTAGTTGCATCCATGTTGCTGCAAATGGCATTATTTCACTCTATTTTTTTAATGACTGAGTAGTATTCCATTGTATATATGTTATCCGTCCATTTGTCAATGGACATTTGGTTTGTTTCCAGGTCTTGGCTACTGTAAAGGTGCTGCTCTAGACATAGGGATGCCTGTGTCTTTTTGTAGTAGCGTCTTCTCCGGGTGTGTGCCGCGGAATGGACCGGCAGGGTCATGTGGTGGCTCTATTTTCTGAGAAACCTCCAGGCTGTTTTCTGTAGCGGCTGCACCAACTTATATTCACACCAGTGGGGTAGGAGGGTTCCTTTTTCTCCTCACCCTCTCCAACACTTACTGTTTGTAAACTTTAATTATGGCCGTCCTGACAGGTGTGAGGTGGTGCCTCATTATAGCTCTGATTTGCACATCTCTGGTAATTAGTGATGTTGAGCATCGTCTCATGTGCCTGTTGCTGATCTGATCTGTATGTTGTCTTTGGAGAAACGTCTATTTAGGTCTTCTGACCATTTTTTGATTGGGTTGTTTGTTCTTTTTTGTGTTGCTGAATTGTGAGAGCTATTTGTATATTTTGGAGATTAATCCCTTATCAGTTGTATCCTTTGCAAATATTTTCTTCTGTTCTGTAGATTGTCTTTTAATTTTGTTTATGGTTTCCTTTGCTGTGTAAGCATTCACTCTTAAAACCAGTATTTAAAACTAGTTTTACTCTTCTCCTATGGCATACCAAATAATCATCATCATAATTAATAACCATATACACTAGTCTTTCAATGAAAAAAGAAAACAGTTGAAATTTGTAATGTTACTTTTCTTAGCAGTTCTGTGAAGTGGGTCACACCTTACTCCATTTTAGGAGCGAGGACCCTGCAGCTCAGTGCTTTGCCCAGATCGGGAAGTTATGGGTGGTTGGATTGGGTGGGGACACAGGTCTTGTTCTCCGGAGCCTGAAATACGTCCTCATTGCGGGAAACCTCAAAAATAAGTGCAGAGATGTGAACAGGAGAGTCTCTGTCATTTCATTACCCAGATACGTCTTTCAGTGTTTTTAGTGTCTTTCCTTCCTTTTTTTCTTATTGATTTGTATAGTTGAAACGACACTTTACATATAATCACATCTACTGATTATTTTCCTTTATGCTAATAGCTTAAGCATTTTTCATGTCATAACCTTCACTTGTAATACAGCTTGCCTGCCGTGTTGTGGTACATTAGTTGTTTGAAAGTTTTGGGTGAACAGTTATGTGTGAGCATTCTCAAAAGTTAAGAAAAGTTTAAAGGAATGTTGATTTATAGTTTTTTCACTTTTTCTCTCAACATCTTACTACTTGGACTTTGTTTAATGTTGGGTTCCTCAAATTCTAAATGGTCCCAAGTGTTATGTGAAGATTCTGGCATTGAAAGTTTTCTTACAGGGTTTTTACCCAAGCTCCACTGGGGGACTGGGCTGCAAAGAAACAAGCCTTCTCTCTGCTGAAGACTGCGCCTTGGGAACCCGAGCAGAGGGGCTGTAAGCCCCGGATGCACTAGGCCAGGCTTGCTGCAGACACTCAGCTTGGCTTGTGTCCAGGGAAGTCGAGTAGCATCTGCGGCTCGCTAGGAGCACAGTTTTGGCCCTGCTGGGAAAGAGGCTAGAAAACAAAGCACACGCCATCAGCTGGGCTAGAAAACAAAGCAGGCGCCGTCAGCTGGGCCACAGCAGGCAGTGCTGCTCTCACGCCTCACAGTCAGGTGCTGGAGGACTGAAGTCATTTCTTTTTTACCTGTGAAGCCCCAGCTCTCAGAAAATAGTAGGCGTTCAGTGAATGCTTGGAGAAACAAGTCAGTGAACAACAACGAAAAGTTTCCTTATAAAGACTCGCGCATTTGTCCGTGTTTTTGACAGTCACCTCCCTGTCTGGGTAGGCACCTTTGATTCTGCGTCTTCTGTTCACTGATTGGCGCGTACATGGTCATTTCCTCCTCGTTTCTTCGGTCTGGTTCTGCGTCAGAGTCCTTAGTCTCCAGTGTGAAGCCTAGTCTGTCCTAGTTGTGAAAAGTAATATCTCAGAAGGATCACATGGAAAACAAACAGAAGCCTTGCAAATGCTGGCACTGGACAACTTCTGCACAGTGGGCTCTGCTACGCCTCAGTTCATGGCATGTTATTTTTTCTTCATAGATGAAAATAAACCCATTTGGATGCATGCTGAGGAGAGAGAAGAATGCAAAGTAAGAACACATTATTTTGTGAAGTTTTCTAAACTGAATATATTGCTTGATAATTATCTACTTGAAATTCTTTGTTGCAATTCAGGGAAAGCAGAAGGATGGGACGTCCTTTGGAGAGTATGGTGGCTGGTACAAGGCCTGCAAAGTCGACAGGTGCGTCTGCTTGCCTGGGAGACAGGCCCTTAGCCGTGGGAGGCGCTGGCGCTTCAGGGGCAGCCCGTAAACCACCTCGTGTGTGTAAAGTTTCTCAGGGTGGTGTGGCTGCACAGGCCCTTATTTTCCCCAGATTCCAGTAAAACTCCATAACTTTGTAAGTGAGGTAATTTATACAAAACCCACCTCAATATGATCCCATGGGCAAAAACATGGGCCCTGTTCATTAATGCTGTGTCTTAAGGCTAGCTCCCAGGTTGCAGGAGGAGAGATGGCTACGTGGAGACATAGACTCTAAGGCCATAGGGCAGACTCACAGGAACAGGCCTGCAGCCCGCGAAGCCCGCGCTTTGCAGCTGTGTCCAGGCACACACCCCATCTCCTGCAGCCTCAGGGCCTCCAGTCTGCAGAGGGCAACGTGGCTCCTCTGCCAGCAGCCCTCCAGCCCGGCCCAGTGCTGCTTCCTCCTTTTACTGGAGCGCTTCTTGTCTGTGGTCTTTTCCTGTTTGAACTTGCACTTATCTTCTAAGACTCGCTTTACTGGTCTCCTATTCAGTCCAGTTCAGTTCAGTTCAGTCGCTCAGTCGTGTCCGACTCTTTGCGACCCCATGAATCACAGCACACCAGGCCTCCCTGTCCATCACCAACTCCCAGAGTTCACTCAGACTCACGTCCATCGAGTCGGTGATGCCATCCAGCCATCTCATCCTCTGTCATCCCCTTCTCCTCCTGCCCCCAATCCCTCCCAGCATCAGAGTCTTTTCCAATGAGGCAACTCTTCGCATGAGGTGGCCAAAGTACTGGAGTTTCAGCTTTAGCATCATTCCTTCCAAAGAAATCCCAGGGCTGATCTCCTTCAGAATGGACTGGTTGGATCTCCTTGCAGTCCAGGGGACTCTCAAGAGTCTTCTCCAACACCACAGTTCAAAAGCTTCAATTCTTCAGCGCTCAGCCGTCTTCACAGCCCAACTGTCACATCCATACATGACCACAGGAAAAACCACAGCCTTGACTGGATGGTCTCTCATTACTATTTCAGGAGACTCTACTGCTCTGAACCCTGGTTTGGAATAAATGTCCCTCCTCTTACTCCCCATAGCACTTACCGTAATTTCTGAATTTCACATGCTTTCTCCCAGTACTGTGTAAACTGTCTCAAAACATGGAGTATAGCTGCTGTATTATTTATTTAAAACCATTTATTGTATCTTTTTTGCTGATTGGGTCTTAGTTGCAGCACACATGGAATCTTTTTTGTCCTGCAGTGTCTTTTTTTGGGGCACACAGATTCTCTAGTTGTGGCCCTCTGACCTAGTTGCAGTGCAGCATGTGGGATCTAGTTCCCTGACCAAGAATTGAACCCAGACCCCGTGCATTGGGAGTGCAGAGTCCTAGCCACAGATTGGACCACCAGAGAGTTCCCAGCTTACTTCTACAGCTCCTGTCATCAATAAGAGGAAAGCCTCCTGGAGTATATCTGTAGTAACATGAGCTGGATTTATTTCTCATTGTCAGCCAGACTGCTCTGTCAGCAGCACAGAAGCACACCATCTGTGTCCACACTGTGTGGTCCTCTTTTGCACACACAGCCGTCATTCTCTGCCTCGGGTCCCACTGGTGATGGTTTTGGTTCCACTCTGCTTCCCCTCCTTGAAGGGGAACGGAGAGGGTGGACGGCAGCACTTGAGCGCGTGTCCTCTGCGCTGCCTGGCACAGTCAGCTCTGCTTCCGGGGGAAGCTGATGGCCACCAGACACACCCAGCACAGACCTTCCTGCTGAGACGCCCAGTAGGCTGTGTGAGCGGAGACAGCACAGGGGTTTGTCCCACCAGCTGCAGGGCTCAGTGCCGTAGGCAGGGGATGCATGAGCTAGAAGAGCCTTTTAGAATTTTACAGCTAAAAAGTACTGTAGAAATCAAACTGTAGCAGACTTAAGTATGTTTGTCCTTTGGATTAGGTGCTGTTGAAGGTGACTGCTCTGTAACTTACATTGAGTCGGTTTGTGAATTATATGCTTTCTTACAGTCCAACTGTCACAACTACTTTAAAAAACCTTGGGGCGCTTTACAGACGTCAAGGCAAATTTGAAGCTGCAGAAACACTGGAAGAAGCAGCCATGAGGTCTCGTAAACAGGTCAGTCAGCGGCCTTCTGCTTGTGGGTTTGAGTTTGATTCTGTTTCATGAGACTTGTTGAAACACTGATTTAGAGAGAGAAAACATTTACTGATTTAGTTTGTACAAATAAAATCGGGTTGCTCAAATGCCGTGAATATGACACCACAGGCACAGGCTGCAGAAGCAGAAGTCAGTCAGAACCCCCAGAGTCAGAAACGCCTGTGCCTTCGGGGATGCTGTCAAGAGAACAGAAGGGCACCCACAGAGTGGGCGGACAGGTTTGCAGACCACATCTCTGACGCCCTCTAACATCCAGAACGTATAAGAAGAAAAGGAGCAGCTCATGAAAAAATGAACACAGGCCCTAAATCGACGTTTCTCTGAAGGTGCTGCACAACTGCCAGCAGCTCGTGGAAGGATGCCGCAGGCGGTTAGTCACCCGGGGACGCAAGTGCACGCTCGGCGAGGCGCCGCTGCACGCCCTCTGGGCTGGCTGGAAGGAGAAACACAGCAGAAATAGCAAGTGTTGAGGAGGAGGCTGTGCACGGCTGGTGGCGGCGTGGACGGCCCAGCTGCCGGAGAGGGCAGTTGGGAGGGTGTTTCAGGAGCGAGGCCTGGAGCTCCTGCCTAGCCCTGCGCGCCCGCTGCTGGCGCCTGCCTGAGAGAGGGCAGCCAGGTGCTGGGCAGATGCCGCTGGTCCCCTTCCTCCACGCCGGGTTCTATGCAGCTGCTCTGAGCCCTTGTCCCCAGGAGGCACAGTCGGGTTCCTGCGAGTCTGGTCACACTCAGTCATCAGATCAGCACACAGCCTGTCCCCGCTGGGCTTCTGTTCAGACACCCTCTTTAGTGTATGTTGTTGACTCATTAATGCTGACGTCATGGCCAGCAGCACTGACTCCCGCCCGATGGGAGCTCAGTGTCTCCATGAGGCACGTCCAGAGGACACTTGAGCACCACTCAAGGGTCCACCGACCAAAATGCAGATGACACGGTTCTGAGTAAGTGAGAGTGGGGGCAGGACCGTTTGTAGTATGAGATGAAGCAGGAACGCAGTGTTGCTTTGGTCCGTCTGAGTGCAGATGTGCGTGTCAACTGACTTGAGTTTTCCTCCACCCCGTGTGTGTCAGTGAATCCCCACGCAAGCACTGAGAGTGTTGATTTGGGATGAGTTTTCCCCCACCCCGTGTGTGTCAGTGAATCCCCACGCAAGCACTGAGAGTGTTGATTTGGGATGAGTTTTCCCCCACCCCGTGTGTGTCCGTGAATCCCCACGCAGGCACTGAGAGTGTGGATTTGGGGTGACAGATCCACTTTGGCCAGCAGGTGAATTGGCAGGTATGGGCCCCGTGAGTGATGAGGAAATGTGTCCATGGCAGTGTTGGTTTCAGTAGGTTGAACGTCCAGACAGCTGTGCGTTGGTCGATAGGTGAGTGGATACACCATGTGGTCCATCCATGCGATGGAATGTTATCTGGAAATGAAAAGGACTGCTGAAGCGCTTTGCTTCACCGTCTGAGGTGTGTTAGGCTGAAACACGGTTTGTTAAAGCACATACAAGCGCTGCTTTTGTGCCCTTTAATTACCAGTTTTCAGAGTTAAGAGGTTAATACGTTACTATATATGTGTACGTGTATAAAGATGGCAGGTTTTGTTTTCTGTTTTTAGGACTGGAGGGGCTGATGTGGTTTTCTTCCCCAGAATGGTGTATGTGTAGGCTATCATGCAGTTGTTGGTTTATGGCGACTTTTGGGCTGGGGTGAAAGTTACCCGTCGAGATTCTGTGCAGAGGGATTAGAGGAGGCCCAGCAGAGGGCCTGTCCATGGTCTTCTCCCTGCCTGTGCCCCTGCAGGCGCCCCTTCCTGTCGCCCTCCCTGGGTCTCCGACTGAGGGGCTGCTGTTCCGGGGAGGGGGACTCTGAGCACGCGTCCTGGGTGTGTGCAGCGTGGGGTCCTGGCTCTCGGCCTGTGACGCCCCGCATCGTTGGGCCTTGCTGTGAACCAGCACTGCACAGTGTTACCAGCCAGCAGCGTCTCGAGCCCGGAGCTGAGCTGCAGACATTTGAGAAGGGGCTGCCAGTGCTTTGCTGAGGACGGCCTCTCCTGACAGAGGGCCAGGTCCGCTTCACTGTGGCAGAGACAGCAGCCTGCGTCCTGTCTGGGGTTGTGCCCCTCAAGGAGGAAACTGTGAGGGTCATCGAAGGGACTGTGTTTGCGTGCCGTCTGGGTGGAGGTCCATCCAGAGCGTCAGGCGGGCTGTGCCTGGTCATCGGGTGGCTCTGGAGTGCACGTGGGACCCTCGCTGCCCGGCGCTGGCGCGGGAGCTGCACTCAGGTGTGCGTGGGTGACCCCGAGGGTGAGGTGCCTGGCCTCTGCTTCCCGTCTCTCTCAGCAGCAGCAGAGTTTGCCCTGAAAATGCCTTTCATAAGCCAGGGGCTAATTGTACTGAGAACAGTGTAACCTGTGAGTCTTCACCGTGTACTTATTTTGGAGGTGCGGAACACCAAGCACTTGGTGTTAAAGTGTTAGAACTTGGGCGTTTCCCCAGCGTCTCTGATGAAACTTCCCAGACATTGTCCCGTGTACTCGCCAGCTAGACTGAGTTGTGAGCGTCTCCCATGTGTCCTCAGTCCTTCTGCTCGGAGGCCTTCCACAGTTGTGTACCTCACTGCACTCCTTCTGAATACCTCAGCACGCACCTCATCACCTGAAGCTCAGTATTCATTCATAGTGTTTTAAAATTTGAGGTAAAAATCTATATATGGTGAAATGTGCAAGTCTGCATGTTAAGAATCACTGTTCTCACTTACCCTCCAACGTTTAAGAGCTTTTTTCCCCTGCTATATGTTTAGTTATCTCAGAAATCCACAATAGACACTCAAAACTAGAGTCAGAAGGTCAGAGTCCCAGGATGTGTGGAGGACAGAGAAGGCCGGTGCAGCAATTCAGCAAGAGGAAGATCGCCTTCCCCCACACAGGTCTCTGAGGCTGGTGACCGTCTTCCCAGTGAACACACAGACAAAACCCATGGCACAGTGCTGGTAGGAGGAGGGGAGGTTGACAGAGACCAAGCCCTGAGCATTTGGAGTGGGAGCACTGACTCCAAGACCCTAGACCACCAGAGAACTAACCCTGGGGAGGATCAGGTAGTGAGACTCACACAAAGGAGAGGCCACTTGAACGCGTGACCTGGCATCGCCCGTCCACCAGTAGCGCCCTGTGCAGGACGCCTCATCTAAACAGCAGACAGGATTACCACGCCACTCGGCCTTGCCCAGCAGAGGAAAAACAAACCAACAACTCAGCACAAATCTCACCCTGTACGAAGCTTACACAAACCACGGGACCCACCATAGGAGGGCAGAAACAAAAGGGAAGAAAGAGTTCAGCCTTGAAGCCTGGGAAAAGGAGACCTCAAACACAGTGAGTTAAAAAAAAGTATGTAAAGGCAGAGGAGTACGACACGAAGGAACAAACTGGAGACACAGAGATCCAAATAAATGAAGAGGAAACAAGCAGGCTCCCTGAGAAAGAATTCAGAATAATGATAGTAAAGATGATCAAAAACCTTGAAGACAAAATGGAGGAAAATGCGAGAATCAGTTAACAAAGACCTCCAAGAATTAAAGAATAAATACACAGAGACAGACCACACAATTACTGAAATTAAAAATATTCTAGAAGGAATCAATAGTAGAATATCTGAAGCAGAAGAACAAATGAGTGAGCTGAAAGATAAAACAGTGGAAATAACTTCTGAAGAGCAGAATAAAGTAAAAAGAGTGAGAAGAACTGAGGATAGTTTCAGAGACCTCTGGGACAATATCCGAGCCACTAACATTTGAATTATAGGGGTCCCAGAAGAAGACGAGAAAAAAAAGGGTACAAGAAAATTTTTAAAAGAGATTATAGTTGAAAATTTCCCCAGCATGGAAAAGGAAATAGTCAATCAAGTCGTAAGAGGTGCAGAGAGTCCCATGTAGGATAAACCCAAGGAGAAACATACTAAGACACATACTAATCAAACTAACAAAGACTAAATTAAAAAAAAAAAAACTGCAAGGGAAAAGCACCAAGTAACACATAAGGAAAACCCCACACATTTAACAGCTGATCTTTCAGCAGAAACTGTAGGCCAGAAGGGAATGGCAGGGTATATTTAACATACTGAAAGGGGAATATCTACAACCAAAATTACTGTACCTGGCAAGGATCTCATTCAAGATTGATGGAGAAATAAAAAGCTTTTCAGACGAGCAAAAGTTAAGAGAATTTAGTACCACCAAACCAGTTTTACAATAAATGTTAAAGGGACTTATACAGTCAAGAAATATAAGAGAAGAAAAAGATCTACAAAATCAACCGCAAACAATTAAGAAAATGGCAATAGGAATATATATATCAATAATTACTATAAATGTAAATTGATTAAATGCTCCAACCAAAAGACACAAAATGGCTGAATGGTTACAGAAACAAGACTCATATATACGCTGTCGACAAGAAACCCATTCTAGACGTTATGACACATAGAGACTGAAAGTGAGAGGCTGGAAAAATACACTCCATGCAAATGGGAAGCAAAGGAAGGCTGGAGTAGCAATCCTCGTATCAGACAAAGTGGCCTTAAAATAAAGAAGATGACAAGAGATAAGGAAGGATACTACGTAATGATCAAGGGATGCATCCAAGAGGAAGACGTAGCAGTTGTAAGTATCTGTGCACCAACATGGGTGCACCGTGCATAAGCCAAACACTGACAGACAGACAAGGAGAAGGTGACAGCAACACAGTCATAGTAGGGGACTCCAACAGCCCACTCACACCAGTGGGCAGGTCACCCAAACCAAATTAATGAGGAAACGGATCTTAAATGATACATGAGGTGAGATGGGTCTCATTGACACCTTTTGGACATTCCATCCAAATGCAGAAGAATATACCTTCTTCTCACATCCTCATGGAACATTCTCCAGGATAGACCACATCTTGGGTCACAAATTGAACCTCAGTAAATTAAAGAAAATTGTCATAGAAAGGAATGCATCTGAGTCGGTTTTAATGATGTGGATGAACCTAGAACCTATTATACAGAGTGAGGTAAGCAGAAAGACAAAGATAAATACTGTATTCTAACTCATATACATGGAATCTAGAAAAATGGTACTGAAGAATTTATTTACAGGGCAGCAGTGGAGAAACAGAAAATAGACTTAGGAACCTGGGGAGAGGGGAGGAAGAGGGTGAGAGGCATGGAGCCAGTAACAGGGAAACTTACATCACCGTGTGTAAAATAGAGGCCTCGTGTAAAATAGCCTCGGGAGTCTGCTCTGTGGCTCGGGAAACTCAAACAGGGCTCTGAATCAACCTAGGGAGGTGGGATGGGGCGGGAGACTGGAGGGGAGGTACGTATACCTTTGGCTGATGCATGTTGAGGTTGACAGAAAACAAATTCTGTAAAGCAGTTATCCTTCAATAAAAAATTTTAAAAAGAGAAAGAAACCCGTAGTAAAACTTCACCGCTAATGGATCAAACCCTTGTCCCCCTGCCTGGCTCGCAGGGTCTTGACAATGTTCACAAACAGAGAGTAGCCGAAGTGCTGAATGACCCTGAGAACACGGAGAAGCGGCGGAGCCGGGAGAGCCTGAGCGTGGACGTGGTCAAGTACGAGAGCGGCCCTGACGGAGGGGAGGAAGTGAGTATGAGCGTAGAGTGGAACGGGGTAAGTACAGTGCACAGCGCGCCCGCCCAGCCCTGCCCGGAGGCCGCGGCCCGGCGCCCCGGCGCACCTGAGGGCAGCCTCCTTTCCTCAAACTAAGTACCAATTAAGCCTTTTGTAAGTTCCAATCTTCTGCTAATACTGCAATCTGTTACTTGTTTGAAGAGATTGTCTTCTCTTTAGGAATCTGTGAGAGCGGTTGGCTTTCTTCTGAGCACGTAATGCTGATTGAGTGTCCTGGTTGCTTAAAGCATACTCCATCATCTGGTTTGGTTTTAATGTTAGGGTTAGTGCGGCAGAGAACTAACTCGCTTTTTTAACTTAACCCATTTTCATTGCTAACTTCAGTGCTCCTAATTTCACTGACGAGGCTGCCGTAGATTTTGTTAGAATTAATCAATCCTTCAAAGGAAGATGATGATCCAAGTAGAACTTGTCTGTAGAAGAGAACAGGACAGGGCCTCCCACAGGGCGCTGGTGGTGAAGAAGCCACCTGTCTCTGCAGGAGACGTAAGACATGCAGGTTCCGTCCCTGGGTTGGAAGATCCCCTGGAGGAGGGCCTGCCAGGGGCCTTTGGGTTGCAAGCTTGTGCCTGCATCGGATACTTGTCACCTCCCTGGCAGACTCTGCCTCTGTGGAGCGTCTTCCCATTGCTGTTCTCCAGGGTTGCCAGAGAGCACGTGGCCTTCTGCACGTTTCCCAGTGAGCTGTTGAAACACATTGAGCTGGTGTCTTTGAAATTTCACTTTTATGGGAGAGGGTTGAATGCAAGTTTACTTTTAATATAGTCAGGTGTACTGTTCATTTTTGTTTTTGGAAGTCATATAATGCAGTTTGATGCGGGTTTCCCAGGTTGCTCAGTGGTAAGAATCTACCTGCAATGCGGGAAACCTGGGTTCTATTCCTGGGTCGAGAAGAGTCCCTGGAGAAGGGAATGGCAACCCACTCCAGTATTAGTATTCTTGCTTGGCAAATTCCATGGACAGAGGAGCCTGGTGGGCTGTAGTCCATGGAGTTGCAAAGAGTTGGACTAAATAACAATAATAAAAAATACAATCTGACTAGTTATAACTGCAGATGTTTTGCCAAATAGTTGAGGGTCTTTCTTACAGTCTCCTTTTGAATCTATTCTTCGGGATTTTCTCTGGCTGTAGCAGTTGGGCAAGGGTCAGCATTCTAGGTTGACGTTTTACACAGAACATTACTGGCCAGACTTTCAGGGAGAGTGCCTTTTACTGTCTTTATCTGGCAGCTTCCTGGCTTTGGTTCTTCCTGTGCCAAGACAACCAATCAGCATGTGCTTTGACCACGCGCCCGTTGGGCAGTTGTCCGGGGCGAGCCGGCGGCGGCGCAGCCCTGCGGGTGTCCACGTCCAGCCCGCACTGTGTACTGTGCTCTCCCCGTGGCCGTGCTGGCTGCTGTCCGCGTGCTTTGTGTAGAGGGCCCGCCCTCCGCTAGTCCTCAGAAGCCAGGGGCAGGGTTTGATCCTTCAGAGTGAAGTTCTGGGGGGAGCTTTCTCTTGAGACAGTATTTCTAGGTCAATGTTTGAGTGACATCATGGGATAATAAAACCATTGACACTTCAGGGCTCTCTTAGAGTCTTCAAGACTGAGAGCCAGGGTGAGGAGAGCTGCTCTCATCCCTGTGGAGGGGGAGCCGTGGAGCCGTGGGTGCAGAGGCTGGAGGCTCCCACCTCCCCCAGTGCCTGCCTGCTCCCGCTTTGGTCTCCTGTTGCCTCTCGCTGGGACAGGCTGTCACTCAGGACGTGCGCACGGCGGGCACTGGCTACCTGTTTACTTAACTCCTGGACACCAGCAGCTCTGTGTCTTTGACAAAATCCATTCCAAGGCACTTGGCGTGGCAGTGGGTTCATTGGCTGAAAAGAATCTAGGTTTTCGGTCATCCATTGCAGCACCTGAAATCACCTTGGGCAGCATAAGGACCACCTCCCCCCGAATGGGGTCTTCTGTGAAGCAGCGAGTAAGCAGAGAGCCCCTGGGGTTCACCGGGGAGGGACAGCGAGAGCCCACTGAGACCACCCCACTCCCGCGGGCCTTGCTCTCAGACTGGCTTCCCCTGGAAGCGCTGAGGTTCGGGGACCATGCTGCTTTCCCAGCAGTTGACTTGTTCTGTTTTCACTGCATATGTTTTAAGAAGAGGCAGAAAAGCCTTACGCACCCTTAGGTGTTCTTTAAATTCAGCTTTGCTGAATCCGAGGAGCCTGTTGTAAGCGCCCCTGGGTGTGGGCTCACACACGCTATCCCCACCTTCCCTGCCCAGGTGTGACGTTAAGTCCCTGACGCCATCTTGGCGTGAGTGCAGGCGTCCCTGGGGCTCCAAGGCAAACAGATGAAGAATTGCTGCTGTTTGCAGCCACTTTCCTGTGGGCATTAAGATTTTCTTAGTGTTACGCAGTCAGGATAAAAGAAATAAATTGAGAGTTGAGGCAGGCGCTTAGGCTGGACCTGTCTGTAACTTAACATTTCAGATCACAGGTTCTGCGAGCCTGCCGCCCTGTTCTTCACTATCATAAGGACTTGGTACACACTCACAATGAGAAAATGCTATTTAGGTTTTATTTTATATTGGGGTTCTATGTTAGATTTTAATTTTTTAAAAAAGGATTTCATGGGTAAAAGAATTTGTCCCCTGATAAATAAAGTAATGTGAGCCAAGTGGACAAAAACACAAAAGGGTTTCAGTGCTCCTTAAAAAGTTTGGAAGGTGGAGGGAAAGCGCTGAGTAGCCCTCACTTGGGCTTTCACAGGACCCCAGGCCCAGGCCTTCTCAGCACTCAGAAATAACCCTGACCATGAAGGGCAGTCGGAGACGACAGGTGGGTTATGATCACGACCCTGGCAGATGCTGCACGGCTGGGTCAGCACCCAGCTGAATCATATGCTGTTAAAACACGAGAGCAGTAAGCCTGCTGGGCGTATTCTAATAATTCAGGTGAAGTTTCAGAATCAGATTCTCAACATGGTAGATAATTTGTTTAGAGAGGTACAGTTCTGTTCTTTTTTACTGTACCATGAAGACCGTAATTGAAGTACCTGAAAGTGTAACTCCATCAAGCGTTGTTTTTAGGTAGACTCTTCAGGTCTAACAGTCACTCTCAGGATAAGTCTCCATGGCCCTGCCTCTGAAGACAGACGCTGTGTGCACAGTAGCCCTTTCTGGGTGACACTGGCCTCGTGGGTCTCTTCGGACCACGTGTGTCAGTCCTGGACCTGGGTCCCCGCGGGGCGTGCGGAGCCGCAGGGCTGCTCTGTGACGAAGGAGTTGGATTGGCAGTGGTCCCCCCAGGCTTCCAGGAGATGCCGCACGCCTGCTGTTCTGGGTGGAGCATCAGCCTGGAGCGCCGGGGTCCTTGTGAAGGAGCCCCGCTTCTCGTCAGCATTCTTGTCAGGCTGCCCCCCATGTTAATGATTCTGAAAGCTTCTCACCCAGTAAGCTCTTCCCAGGATTACTGGGAATGACATATAGTGTTAATTACAAAGAGTTTAATATTTATTTTCAAAAAAAATGACATTAGGAAGACAACGAGAACATAGCAAAGGAAAAGAATTTAAAAGTACCAGTCCCCTGAGTCCGAGGCCAGTGCGCACTGCCGTGCCGCCCTGCACCCCTCCCTTGCGCTCTCAGTGTCTGTTCGGAAGCCCGCCCTTTGATGCAGGGATTCTTCCGCGGCAGGATAGAGGTCTAGACTGTTTTCCAAGTTGAATGCAGGGCCACTTCCCACCCCTGAAGTGTGTGCTGAGTAGAAACGCACCCAGTCTGGGTGGGTTGGTGCTGTCCTGATGCTTCTCTGAGGGGAGGGTCCCAGGGGGTGGTCCCAGGGCTGAGAGCAAGGAGGGCGGCACCGGTCCCCAGGTCTGCTCCACCCCCCGCCCCGCCCCGCCCCGCCCTGCCTGCCCTGTGGGGGGCGGGGAGAGAGTGCATGTGTGCGTGTGTGGGAGGGAGAATTCTGGAACCCGAGTGAAGTGGCTCTCCCGTACTCTGAGTGTCTAGGACAGGAATATTATAAATGACACTCTATAGTGTAGCACTGAATTTTGAAGTGAACGGAACTTGAACGGAAGTTAAACTGTTTTCAGAGTTATATTAACATTTTAATAACGTTCTTTTTCTGAAGAGCAGCAGGAACTTGTGTTTTCTTGTCCTCCCAGCACTGATGGGGAGTTGGTAACAAGTTTTATTTTTCCATTTTAAAGATGAGAAAGACGAAGCTCGGGCTGGTTAAATGACTTGCTCAGCATCGCATGGTGAGTCAGCGCGGGTGGGCGGGGCGCAGGTCCCTGCGGGCGGGCTCCCCGCCAGCCAGGACCAGGATGCTCGCTGCCGCAGAGATCCGCTTCCATAGTTACTTTTACTTTGGATTATCAACTGCATGTTTAAAATGTGCTATAAACTTTGAAAGCCAGTGTTTCTTAAAATGTCTGAAATATCAGTGTATTTTAGAGGAAGTCCTGTCTGAGTTCAGGGGTCCCTGTGTAGCTCAGGGCTGCAGGATCTCTGGGTCAAGGCTGGCATGAGTGCACTCCTCGCCCACCGTGGGGTCTTCCTGTGGCCACTGTGCTTTTCGTTTCGGAATCTCCTTATGCACAGTAATTCCAAAGACATTTCACGGTTGTGTATTGAGGAGATTTCTGCCACGGTGCCAGTCCATGTTCTAAACTGTTGGATTTTATTCTGACAACGATTCGGCGTGATGAGTAGATGAAGTAAAGGTGGCGTACAGAAGGCCCAGGGCCTGTTTTATCTGGGGCTGGCGGGAGCAGGCAGCAGGCAATCCCAAAGACCCAAGCGGCTGAAACGCTGCCACGGAGCTGTGACCTAGAAATACTGTGGGCCGGGCGGCGCTGCGAGGGCGCCCTCCGCCCGCTCACCGGGCTCTCTCTCCGTTTCTGTCTGACAGGCCTAGCCGCCCTGTGCGACACCCGCTGTCTCCTGCATGACGGGCTCCTCCTCTCTCTCCAGTGCTGACCGCTGTCTAGCATCCCTAGGATTCTCTCTCTGACTGGCCACTCCTTCTGGTGCTGCTGTCCTGTCGGGGGTTCCTTATCTCTGTATACATGTAGCTTTGCCAGATATGTACTTAGTAATACAGACTGTATTAATACACCGTCTGCTGTGTGATACACGAGTTAGACGACCAAGCGCTACTTGCCGTCGTCCCCTTTGTGAGAGGTAGTTGGTAGTCCCCCATGTCCCTGCCGTGGCATGACGGTGCCCGTGACCCTCCTAGGCTCTCAGAGTAGGGCATGTGCTCTCCAGGGCGCCCGGCGGTCCTGGCGGGACCACCCTGGGCCCTGGGCGCTCCCCGTTGGATCGTGCTCAAGTAGAATCTGCTGTGTAGTCTCTGTGTGGAATTTTGGCAATTCTGCTTTTCTCTACTAATCTTTAAGTGTTCAGTGATTTGTGTATTTGTGTCTTTCTAACTTCTAATAAACTCACTCCAACTGACCTGTGTCTTGGTGTCTGTCTGCCTCATAGAACTTCTCACGCTTTCCATGGAATGCGGCCTTGCCGGAGCTTCTAGAGGGGGAGGGATGGGTCTCCTGTTCATCTAACCAGGTGGCTCCTTCTAAGAATAAAAGTTGCTCTGTACACGTTTTCCTCTTGAGTATTTGATTTTCATGTCCAGATTCTGCCGCGTGTTTCAGTTATTAATGTCTGAATCGAGAATGGGGAAGCTGGGTGCACTTTCTTGTTTCCTGCGAAAGTCTAAGGGTTTTTACTTATTGTATAGAATGAATGTTTTGTTTACTTTTCCCACCACTTTTATAATCAGCATGTAATAAAAGAGTCCTCTAAACCCGAGTGAAGCAGCAGTGTGTCTGTCGCTGCAGGCAGAGCTGTCGAAAGGCCGCTGCCTGCGTCAGACCAGCTGCCCCGGGTCCTGCACCGCGAGTGGACCAGGGCCTCCATGTCACTAAACCTGGGGTTTGATTTTGGTGATACTTCTGGAAGCTGCCTTAATTTCCTTGAGACTTTCTGTGTATCTTTTCTTTTAAAACAGTAATGTAATTTTTCTTTTGGGGATTTTATTATTTTTGTTTGAATAAGCTTTTTCATGTTCAAAGGTTTTCATTTTCTTTTGGTTACCTTTAATGAAATTTAAAATGGGAAGACTTTGAAGTTTATTTGAAGCGTATTTACATACATGGTAAATTGGTAATTTCCGTAGGGATCATAAGCAGCAAGTCACAGGCCGGCAGGTCACCCTGATGTGGATTCCTGGGAGGAGAACCCCTTGCAGTTTCACATTTGTTCACGTCTCTTTCAGGATGGCACTGGATCTTTAAAACGCAGTGGCTCCTTTAGCAAACTCCGGGCTTCAATTAGACGCAGCAGTGAGAAGCTGGTTAGGAAGCTGAAGGGAGGAAGTGCCCGAGACAGTGAGCCGAGGAACCCCGGGTAACTATCTCCAGCCCCGCCCCGCCCCGCCCCCCGCGCCCTCCTCCCCCGCCGGCTCGCGCGCACCCACACTCCAGCCGCGCCCCACGTGGTGGCCATGCAGGGTTCAGTAGTCGCAGTCTAATTATTTGCCAGGACAAGTTGAGAAATAATTGTGAAATTTCCTGTTTAGAGGCTAAAAGAGCTGAAGGCTTTAAAAGAAATTTATGAAATTCTTTAGTTTTGTTACATGTTCAAAGAAAGCCTTAGCAATGAAAAATAAGAATTTAATATTAAAATACTGAGCATACTAACTTCTTTTCTCTTATCATGCACTATTCATTTTTAAGCTAGTTTTAATCTTTTGAAATCAACTGCCAGCTATGAGTATATTAAATCCCATCATACAGGTATTACTGTAGGAAGAAAATGGTTTGACAAGACTTTTTGTTAAAATGAATTTCTTTTGGAGATTTAAAAAACCTTCGCTTTTGCCATGTGTTTAGAAAAGGGTCTCAGTGATGAATCTTTTAGGGTCTTTTGAACAAAAGCTTTTGTCAGAGGAACTTGGTTCTAAGATACTCCTTGTCTTCTATGAGGATCATCAGGGAAGGGCTCTTTGTCCTCCTCTCGTGAGTGTCGACAGGTCGCCTGGTTTCTGGGTTACTTTCGTGGGGATGGCTTCCTCCTCCTGGATGCGTTTCTTCCAGAAGCACTGGGCTGTGGTGTTAGCTGGTCCGTGAAGCTCAGCCTCCCCAACACGGTACCTACTTTTTAAACGTTGATTCTTAGTATACTCAGTTTTAAAGCATTTCATGCTGAGTGCTGTAGTAATTCTGACCCGTTACTCCTTTGGGTGATGTGTGAGAATGTAAAGCTGGGTCCCTTTGCTATCGGGCATGTCCCGTCTTGCTCCTCTGTCCTTGGGGAGGGTCCGGGTCCCGAGACCCCTGGTGTCCCCCAGCCCCGCCCCCGGGCCCGAGCTCCACTGGTGGGGAGGGGGCCCGCCTCAGCTCTGCGCTCCCCCCCGCAGTTTGGCTGGTGGGGGACGTGCTTCCCAGTGGCTTTGGAGGCCAGAGGGACGGTTGGATTTCTGTATGCTGCCATCGCCCTGCTTCTCAGAAGCGTCCGCAGCTGCGTCCGCACAGGGAGCCGTGGGAGCCCCCCCGCCGTCCACTGTGAAGCCGCTGCAGGGTTTGGACGCAGGGCTTGTCGTGCCGATGGTGTCCTGCCTGGAGAAGACAAGTGCGGTTAGGGAAGGAGGTCCTGAGGGGCCCCCGTTGGACTTCCAGAGCTAACACGGCGGGGTGCTGCCTGCCCCTCTGATGTTTGGAAGATTGAACCTCTTGTTCCCAAGCTGGGAGGGCTGAGCCACTTGCTGGGCACCTGCCGAGTTTCCGCTCCTTCCGCAGCCGGTTCTGAGGTGTGCAGGGACCACACAGCACGCATTCGGTGTCTACAGGCCGCCCCCAGGGTGGTCACATGTTGGCGGGCCTGAGGGTCTGGGCGTCTTACGGCCTGTCGGCAGTGCAGAGCCCAGTCCCGAGTCCCGGGCTATGGCGGAGCTCATGGTTTGTATCTGGTGCGGCTTGTTCCTGGCGCTTAGGGCCAAACAAACCCGAGCTGAGGCCTGATGAGGATGAAGCCCACGTCGGGACAGACTGACAGTGTTCATACATAGTATACTTGGGGTGGCATCTTACAGAACTTTTTGAAAAGTAAGTAATTTAGAAGGTTTAGTCCATCAAATGCATAAGACAAAGTAATCTTTCCAGATAAAAGTAACACTCTTAGTTCACTGGGCAGGTGGCTCTCCAATCCGAGGGGGCCTCAGAGTCTCCTGGGCCGGGGCCTGTCCCTGCATTTCTGATGGGCGGGGGGCACACGAGGGGGTCTTGCCCTTCCAGCAGTTTCCTGGGTCGTGCCAGTGCTGCTGGTTGGGCCACATTTGACAGGCACCGAGCTGGGGGTTGTAGGAGGGGGTCTGTGGCCTGCGGTGGGCACAGTCCAGGAGCCCCTGAACGCCTGGCAGTGCAGACCCTGAGGGTTTAAGTCAGGGTGAGGATGCGATTCAGAGGAGGTGTTGACAGGCATCAAGTTACTCTTTCATCTCATCTTGTAAAGAGAAGTTTGAGCACAAAGGTGGTGTATCTTTCTTAGAAAACGTTAGCTGGCCAGTTACATCGGAGAATCGTGAAGCATGCCCAGATGTCCGTGCTTTGCTCCTGAGAGGTTCTGGACAGAGGAAAAGCCATGCAGGACTCCGGGTTCCTGGGGATGTTTCTGTCCTGTCCTGGGGGGAGTTTGGGGAGCGAATTTTACTTGGGGATAAGTCAGTTAAGGCTTTGTTTTTGGTGCAGTTTGTTCGGTGAGACCCAGGATGTGCCTGCTGTGTGCCTGGCACTCTGCCTGCGGCACTGGTGGCCACTCGGCCAGTTCCTGGGCCTCTGGTGCCTGCCTGCACGGGTGTGCGTGTGCATGTCTGGTTGCACTCAGCCTTTACGCCTGTGCTTCAGCCTCACGGCCATGTGCTCAGCACAGCGGTCACTGTTGACGTCAACAGCTCAGAAGCAGAATCACTGATCCTGTCAAAACACTTAGAAGTCACCCTTCCTGTTGGTCCTTCTAGCTTTTAAAGCTAGGGTGACTTCTGCTTGAGGTCATCATAGCGGCAGTAAGCAATGCAGTATTTAACTATCCATAATTTTAGATGGTAGGTGATTTGAGGCATATATTAAGTATTTTAAAGGTGTCAAATCGAAGATAAAAGTAAATATATGTACAAAGCTCTATGTTTTGTGTAAATCCAAACCCATGAAATTTGTTTGAAATTTTGGTTTCTAGGCAGAGAAACCCTAGCCTCAGAGTTTTACTAATAAAAGGTTACTTGTTTTTCCTTAGATTTAATATGGAAAAATCTCTGAGGTGCGTAGTACGTTCAGGCATGTGATCTCCGCAGTGAGCTCCGCGGGGCCCGCTTTGGCACAGTCGCTCAGGTCCGCGTTTGTGGGCCCGAGGGTGGCCCTGGCCGGGCCTCTTGGCTCCCAGAGGAGCTGGGCTTCAGAAAGGGAGGCTCTGAGGATGTTGAGGTTTAACCGAGACAGGCTTTTTGCCGAGGAAGACGCAGAGAAACTGCAGTTTTTATCTAACGGGTGCGGAATACCGAATATCTGGGGCATCCATGTTGGGACCTGGGCGAGCTGCAGACCTGCCCAGGTCAGGGACGGCCCAGGCCCCTCGGTGACAGGCCTGGAGGGGTGGGGTCCAGGCCCCCACGGTGACAGGCCTGCCCAGGTCAGGGACGGCCCGGGCCCCGCGGTGACAGGCCTGCCCAGGTCAGGGACGGCCCAGGCCCCTCGGTGACAGGCCTGCCCAGGTCAGGGACGGCCCAGGCCCCTCGGTGACAGGCCTGGAGGGGTGGGGTCCAGGCCCCCACGGTGACAGGCCTGCCCAGGTCAGGGACGGCCTGCCGCGGTGGCAGGCCTGCCCAGGTCAGGGACGGCCCAGGCCCCTCAGTGACAGGCCTGGAGGGGCGGGGCCCAGGCCCCCACGGTGACAGGCCTGCCCAGGTCAGGGACGGCCCAGGCCCCGCGGTGGCAGGCCTGGAGGGGCAGCTTGGCTGCGCTCCCCACTCCTAGTGACTCACGTGCTGACGCTTTGTCCTTGCATGTCCGCCGGGCCGGTACAGCATGAAGCGAGCCAGTTCTCTGAATGTCCTTAACGTGGGTGGCAAGGCGGCCGAAGACCATTTCCAAGCACGGAGCCCCACCCCGCTTTAGCATCCTCCGCCTTCTGGACCGTGCTGGCGGGGCCTTGGCTCCGCACCGCCGCAGTCCCAGCACAGCTGTCAGCGTTTAGCCTTCCCGATCCCAGACAAGTAGACAACACGATGATGTTCTCAGTCGGCACGGACCGAACTATCGAATGGTGGGAGCGCTCGCTTTGGGAACGTTCTTAGCGTATAAATGGTCTTCAAAATGTTGATTGACAATTAAAAGCTAAATGATAAAGTAATGACAAAACTTGACCAGTTGTTGATGTGTATTATTAATTTATGATTTTAGCCTCCAGCAGGGCCGGAGTGTGTAACTAATGTGACGTGGCTAAGCTGCTCAGTGTTCTGAATTACCTGGAACTTCAGTGAGATGAACACAGTCACTCTCACCTGTCCAAGTCTCACGTGAACCGGCCATCTTTCCATTTGAGACTGTTGGCACCCCGTCTCCATCAGACGTGGCCTCTTTGTCTCCCATGTGGGGCCCGGCCCCTGGCCCTTCTGTGACCTGGGGCGGGCAGCTGTCCCTGGACCAGGCATCCTGGGCACTGCACCCGGCTCCCAGTTGCCTCAGTCCCCCTGGTGACTGTGATGTCCTTAGGCGGTGGAGGGCCAGCTGGTGTGCTGACCCCCACTCCCCCCAGCACCTGGGGTGACGGTCCACAGGCCTCTGGTCGGGGGTGCCGACCCCTGCTCCCCCCAGCACCTGGGGTGACGGTCCACAGGCCTCTGGTCGGGGGTGCCGACCCCTGCTCCCCCCAGCACCTGGGGTGGCTGTGTACAGGCCTCTGGTCGGGGGTGCTGATCCCCGCTCCCCCCAGCACCCGGGGTGGCTATGTACAGGCCTCTGGTCAGGAGTGCCGACCCCCACTCCCTCTGGTCAGGGCCTGGAGGTTGCGTTCCTGGTGAGGACGTGAAGGAAAGCCCCTTTGTTTTCACAAGGTCGGGAGTCGATACAGTCTTCTCGCCTGATTCTTGCTTCTTGCACACGCATGTCTGAGCGGCAGGACTCCTGTGACCTGAGTCGGCGCCAAGACCGCGGAAGCCGGTGTCCATGAGGCGCTGCGGGGAGTGACCTCTCCCCTCTCTCTCATGCAGAAACGAAAGCGTTGTCTGGCAGGCTCAAGGGCTCCGAGTGCCAGGCCCCCAGGGGAGGCAGAGCTAAGTTAAGCCCCGAGGCTAACGCGCAGAGACCCTCAGAGCTTGGCCAGGGCCCTCCCCCTTCAGGGGCCGCCTCCTTTCCTGAGTTCCGTTGAGTTCTGTAGCCCTCATGCCCACGAGCTGCCGCAGCTGACAGTGAGGCCACTGCCCACCGACTCTGCCTAGCTCTGAAACCTGCTTTCAGCTGTGCCGTATTAAGGCTATTCACAGAGATGGGAACCTTAAACACGTCCTTGGAGAAAGGGAATGGGTGACTGGTGGCTGTGGGCAGGCCCTGCCCCGCTTTGCAGCCCCTTCGCAGCCCCTGTCGCTCCTGGGCCCTGTGCACACTGAGATGCGTGTTTTCCTTTTCAAAGCTCTTCTTCGGAGGGTTAAGTAACACAGGGTAGTTCTGACGGAAGCATTTTCAGATCAGCCCTGAGATTGCTCAGGGGAATCATGACGCGCCAGCTGGTTCGCTGAGGGCGACTCCAGGTGGTGCCCGCTGAGCTCGGGGCACGTGCACGCTGAGGTGGGTCTGGGCGTCCGGGTGCTGACAGATTCCAGGGGTAGTTCATTCTCCTGTTGATGAGGGGGGAGACGTCCCGGCAGAGGCGCGCCAGCCACCTTCCCTCACAAGCTGCTCTGGGTCGGGTGGTGTGCCTCCCGGGGCTCTCTTCAGGGACCGCTGGCTGCATGTGTCCTCCACCCCAGCAGGGAAGGGGGCGGCAGCAGCCCCCTGGGGTCGTCTCATGGCGAGGCGGGGCTTTAAACCTGGGAGTTTCTCTAATCGAGGAACGGGCCACCCCTGCACAGGGCCTGCTTGTGAGTGCCGCTGCGTCCCCGGAGGCTGGGGCTTCTGACCCCTCCCTGCGCTGCAGCCGCTCAGGGGTCGGGGTGTTCTTTCTGAGTGCTCCCTAGAGGTGCTGGAAAGGAGCGGGAGAGCAGGGCCGTGTCCCCTGCCACGTGGGCACTGCGGCCCTTTCGGGTGCCTGTCGCCTCACAGCCCGGCGGGGGCCGCGGCGCCGCCCCAGCTCCTGCCTCCACCGCGTCCACACTTTCTCCCAGAGCCACCCAGGTTGCCTTAGTGACCGCGGTCTCTGGGAAAACAAAGGGCGTTCAGAAAGAGTGAGCCTGGAGCTGAGGACAGAACGCTCCCAGCTGGTGGAGACAGACCTCCTCTGCAGGGCCCTGGGGTGACCCTGGCCTGGCGTGGAGCCCGCTGGCCCCTTTCCTGAGGGTGTGGTGGCCTCTGCAAGGCCGCGTGGAGACAGTGTTTGGGTGAGCGGGCGGGCTGCTAAGAGCCGGCCTGTTCAGTGGGGGGCGCTCTGTTCTGGTCTCTGAGGGAAGCCCGGTATAGTTCTCAGAGGGCAGCGGGGGCCCGCCCGCCTGCCGTCTTTTCCTGGTGAGGGGACCCTTGGGGGCCAGGACGCATTTCTACATTGTTTCTGACAAGTCAGACTCGCCCCAGCCAGAGGACCCAGGCTGTGGAGGATCTGAGCATCCGCAGGAATGTGAGGGCAGGCGTGTGTCAGGGCGAAGGTCGGGGGATCCGGGCCTTCTAGCCTCCTGCCCCTCCCCCGGGGGCTGCAGGGATTCGGCTGGTTATTTTCTGAAACTTAAAAGTATTCCTCTGTCTGTCGGGTCAGAAGACTGCTAGGGACAGCACGTCCCCAGTCGTCCCCACAGGGCAGCAGCCTCCCAAGGACTCGTGTACAGCGTGCAGCTCTCGCCTCGTTTATACGGGTTCCTGGGAAGGCCTGCTACGTCTGTGTGGGGCCAGCCTCTGATGGGTTTCTGTTTGCGCTTGTGTGTGAGCGATATAGTGGTCCTGGGGTTTCTGGAAGCTAAAGCGGCGCTCAGCGCCAGCCCGGGTGAGGTTCAGGTCAGCGCAGTCGCTGGGCAGACACGCCCTCCGTGGGATCCCGGACACAGACGCGCGGGCTGGTTTCACTGTTCTCACGGGTGTGGAGCCACCCCTCGGGGTTGCGGGCCTGCGAGGGCCGTCTGGCTATCCCTGGGTTGTGGGCGGCTGAGGGCTGGGGACAGGCGGGCGCCCTGGGACGCCCGTCAGCTGGGCGGGTGGATGTGGTCCCCGGGGCGCGTGTGGGCGCGCATGCAGGTCCGCACCTCTGCGGCGTGGAGCGGCCGTCCGTGTTCTCTTTTCTCACTGTGGCTGTGACTTGCCTAGGAAATCATTTGCAACTGTTCATAGTTAATTACAAAAATAAACTTTTATTTCCTGTTGTAAAGTCCCTGTACTTTGCAGAAAGGCTCTTCTGTAAAACTCCAACCCTGAAAGAAGCTTTTCCTATTTAACACTAGCCACTCGGTCTTTTAGGGTCACAGGCTACTTTGAAAACGTGCTGAAAGCTGGAAATGGATCATCCTGTTCTAGAAAAACACACAACAGACAGCGTGCTGATGGCCGGGGCTGGCCGTGAGCCTGCAGGGCGGGCCGTGTCGGGGCGGGGTCGGCCTGCACCCTGCCAGCAGAGCAGCCGTGAGAGGGCGGCCGGCGGGTGGGGGAGTCCCAGCAGAGCCGGTACTGCGGAGGACCAGGGGCGCAGGCCCTTCACCCGGCGTGTGCGTCCACAGCTGCTGGGCAGAGGCGTGGCAACGGTGGGCGACGGTGACTCAGCCCTTCCGGAACTGGGCCAGCGTGTCCTCAGTGACTGCAGGGCCTCGTGCTTCCACACCGGATGGCCGTGGCTGGGCTAAGCAGAGGGCCCGTGTTCCATGCAGAAGCGCCGGCCGTGGGCGGGGGGAGCTGGGTCTGGGCAGGAGTTCCTGCCGGAGTGGACCCCCCGTCCCCAAGGCCAGGACTGAGGTCCCAGCCACTGCAGCACACTGGACCGGCTGCCCTCGTAGACGTGGGTCCAGAGGGGTTTCCGCAGACGGGCCTAGCTGGCTCCTGCAGCAGGGGCAGCTCCCCACCCCAAGGGGGGCCTGGACCCTGCAGTCAGCTGCACGCAGTCCCAGGCATCCCCCGCACGCCCTCGGCGGTGATCGTGTAGGAGCAGGATGAGGCCGGCAGGTGGGGGGCGAAGACTACCCTGAGGGTGCGGCCAGGCGGGGTGAGAGGCGCCTCCTCAGGGCGCTGCCGGTCGGCCAGCAGCCTCACGAGTAGCTGGTTGGCCCAGGTTATCCCCAGGGCTGGGGACATCCTGAGACGGGAAACAGCATGTGTCACGTGGAACCAGCGCCTCCCACCCCCGCGGGGACCCCTGTCCTCAGGGCGCCACTCACCCTGGTGGCCCGGCCACCAAGTCCTGCTCCTCCACGGCCTCTGTCACCTGGAGGGTGCAGAGCGGTCAGTGATGCGACCCTGCTGGCCCGGCCCCGCGGGGGGCTGGGGGGAGGCCCACCTGGTTGACGCACAGCACGGGGCTCCGGAAGGCGCAGCTCAGCCGTCGCAGCTCAGCCCCCAGCGCCAGCAGACGCTGGGCCCTGAGGGCCAGGGCCGCCCCGTCGAACTCGCAGCGGAAGGGGGCTGCCACGGAGTCGATGACCACCAGGCGGGCCATGCCCCGTGCCAGCAGCACCGGCACCTTCTCCCTCACGCATTGCAGCAGGGTGTCCTGGGGACCGGGAGGCCCGTCAGCACCTGCTCAGAGCCCCCCGTCCGCCCTGCCCTGCTGCTCTCCCCTCCCGGGGCCGTCACAGGCCAGGCCGGCCTGCCTCCCACCCACGGCCCCGAGCCAGGCACTGCTGCCTGCATCCAGCGGCACCACCAAGGCTGACCTGTCGCCAACCCGGCTGCCCACACCCAGCCAGGGGGCATGGCGCAGGGCCTGACCATCCTGCATCCAGCGTGCAGACCCCCGGGCTGGGCCCGGCGACGTGCCAGGACGCCCTGCGGGGCCCTTAGCACTGTGTCAGAAGCAGCCGTCCTCAGAGGCCAGCCCTGCTAGGACTCCCGGGAGCTGCCATGCCCGCATCCCCGCCCTGAGCGAGGTCCGCTCTGTGCTTCACCCGCAGGGCGCCGCCGGCAGAGCCCTTCTCTGTGGACAACGACAGCAGCAGCAGCGGCCTGGAAGACGCCAGCCTGAGCGTGAGTCCCGTCACCTGGGGCGGGGCGCGGGGTCGGGACTCCCCAGAGCTGCCGGGCGCGGAGACCCTGTCCCCCAGGAGGCGGAGGGGGCTGGGCCCAAGGCCGCTTGTGCAGGGGTGTCGACCTGGGCGGGCACAGGGCGGGGGCTCTCAGGTGCAGCCCTGTGGGCAGGGGCCCTGACCCTGGCCCTGACCCACCGCCCCCTCTGCAGTGAGGCGGCCGCAGAGGAGTCCGGCCTGAGCTGCTGTGCGCGCCCCGAGGGCCCGGTGACGCCGTGAAGGTCACGAGGCTGGAGGGCCTGGGGCAGCGCCCGCAGCGCTGACCGACACCCCTGTCCCAGCGCCCTGACCCCCCGTACGCCTCACACTGCGGGGCCCAGGACAGCCCGCGTGCCCGCGACCTGCCCGGCCCCGGTTGCTGCTCTGTCACTGCCCTGGGCTATGTGTGATCATGTACTTTACTGTAAATTTCTAAAAATTAAACTTTATATGTCTTACCCTTTACTTGACATGCTTTCTATAGCAACCCTTAAGCGGGGGAGGGCCCAGGTCGGGGCACACAGCTCTGCTCCCCACTGCCCGGCTCCCTTCTGAGCCCTCCGCCTCGTTACTCAGCTGCAGACGACGGCCCCAGCTAGCCGCCCGCCCCCTCCCCGGGCATGGCTTCCAGACGTGGCGGCGCCCTGGCAGCCCAGCCCGGCGGCCAGCAGTCTGAGGAGGCTTGTCTGGCTGGGGACCCGGGGCTCCAAGGGGGCCTTCCCCTCCTTCAGAGGTGTAGAACCCCACTCGACTCCGGCCAGGGCAGCAGGACCCATTCTGCGGGCAGTGGGCATCTCTGCGGCCAGGTGAATGGGAGCTGGCGGCACTTGCCGGGTGGGGACACGGGGGCTTGCCTGGGGCAGGAGGCGGTGTGTCTCCTCAGGGCCAGGGTTGGCAGAAACGCACAGGACGGCCAGTTCATCCCAAGTCCAGGCACCGAGTGACGCTGGCCTGAGTGGGACCCATGGTCCCCAGGCTGTGACCCCCTGCAGGCGGGCCTGACCGTGGTTCTGGGCTTCGTGTGCACGGCCCAGCCGACGTCCTCTCAGACACTCACCACGTCGGCTGCATGCTCGATGAAGATCTGGTGGCCGAACCTGATCTTGGAGATCACGTGCCCCGGGACGTCTGCCCGCAGGCGCTGCTGCTGGGCGATGAGCTGCTGCAGGCGGCGGCTGGGGAAGGCGTCCTCTGTGCACACGTACACCGCCCCTGGGAGGCCGTGGCGCGTCAGCGGCTGGCACACGGCCCCCTTCCCGCACTGCCCCGTGGCCTTCCCTCTGACCCAGGGCGGGGCTGGCCGGCGCCTGCCTCCCACCTTGCCGACAGGACGTCACCCTGGGGGCCTGCCCTTGGGCCGTCTCAGGTGGGAGTGGGTGGCGTTCTCAGGGGCCTGTGCTTTTGGAAACACCTCTTTCTGCGGACACGGGGGGCCTCTCCCAGGCCCTGTGGATCAGAGGTTCCCAGATCCCACTGTCAGGCTCCTCCCACAGTTCTAGGCTACGTGGAGGGAACGGTCTTTGCTGCGCCTGGAAAAGCCAGTCAACAAAACACCGGCGATACATCGCTGGGGCCTGAAGCCCCTCCAGAAGATCCAGCCCGAGTCCCGCAGCTGGAAGGAACCAGGGCCACGGGTGCTCCACAGAGGTCCCAGGATAGTTCAGTGGGAGACAGCAGTCTTTTTAAGAAATGGCAGTCGGACAGACATGCCCATGTACAAAAGGACGAAATCAGACTTGTGCCTCACACCACATAAGAAAACCGAATCACAGTGGGCCAGCTACGAGAGCCCAAAGCACAGCACCCTTAAGGGAAAACGCAGGCGTAAATCTCAGACCTCGGGTCAGGCAGTGGACCCTTATCCACGACGTGAAAAGCGCAGGTGAGAAAGACCAGGGAAGCTGGACACCGTCAAAGTGAGGGCAGCTTCAAAAGTCCATCGAGAAAATGAAGAGACAACTTCGAGAAAGAATACTGCGAGCTGTGTATCTGATGAGAGCCTAGTGTCCAGATGACACAAAGATCACTTAGGTCAGTTCCGTCACAGAAAGACAGATCACCCGAGGGTTCAAACGGGCAGAAGACGGAAGAGACGCTGCTCCAAAGACGCGCAGCTGAGCGGCAGCTCATGCTGGGCGCTCGGCACCACTGCTCTGGGGCCACAGTGACGACGCTCCCACGTTGGGTCAGAGGGCCAAGGGCCAGCTCAGACACGGGGGCCGGGGGCTGCCTGCAGCCTTCCTGGGAAGGAGACGGTGCAGCGGCTGCGGAGAACAGTCTTTGGCACCACGGAGCTACCACGAGACCCAGCATCACTCCTGGGCGTCCACCCGGAGCCACGTGCCAACAGAAGGCGTGAAGAAGCCACGTGACCGTCGCCGGATGGGAGGGCGGTGACTAAGTCGGGGTTCCCTGGTGCCGCGGTGGGTCAGAGCCCACCTGCCAACGCCGGGGACACGGGTGCAAGCCCTGGTCCAGGAAGACCCCACGTGCCCTGTGCTCTGGAGCCCCTGAGCTGCTGCTGCCACCACGCCTGAGAACCACAGCTGAGGAAGCCCTGGGCCACAAGGGCTGAGCCCAGATGCCATGTGCCCAAAGCTGTGTGCTCACCACCCGCGCTCCGGCAAGATGCCGCCGCGGCCAGAGGCCCCCGTGCCGCAATGAAGACAGGCCCCTGGTCGCCGCAACTCGACAGAGTCTGCCCATCTGTGAGCGTGTGACCCGCTGTGACCTGGTCCTGCTCCCACAGAACTTCAGACGTGGGGGATGCGGAGCCAGGAGAACCGCCCTGAGTGGTCAGGGCTGCCCATGTGCCCTGCGCCCCAGATCGTCCTGGGCAGGCGGTCTGTGCGCCCCCCACGTGGCTGAGCCCCTGGTGCCTGTGTGGCGCCTGCACAGGTCCAGAGGGGCGTACCATGCCTTTCAAAATTAGGGCTTTCGGATCTGATTCGGGGAAGCTGCCTTCTCAGCAAGACGTCCAACGGACCCACGTTTAATGTGGTCACGGCGGCCACATGCCAGGCCCCTGCAGGGGACGCCCATTTACATGCAGCCCAGGCCAGTCTGTCCCTGTGGGCAGGCCCCGGGCTCTGCGCTCAGCTGGCAGGGGGTCCATCTGGGTGTGAAGAGATGGGAAACGGCCCCCCGGGGCCCGCAGGTCCGGACCCCCACCCCCGGCACTCACCGGCCCCAAGGCCTCCGTGGCGCGGCGGCAGCTGCACAGCCAGGCAGAGCTGCAGCGCCAGCTGGGTCTTCCCAGCCGAGCTGCGTCCAGCCAGCTCCGTGATGCCGTCCAGGGGCAGCCCGCCACGGAGCAGTGCGTCCAGCACGGGGCAACCCAGGCTCAGGCGCTGGTGCTGCTCAGGGAACGGCCCCTCCTGCCGGAGCAGGTGCAGCGCTGGGGGCGGCGGAGGGGGAAACAGGTGAGCCCAGGCCCCCCACGCCAGGGCCACAGCCCCGCGGGCACCCCGCCCAGGCCCCAGCCCCGCGGGCACCCCGCCCAGGGCCCCAGCCCCGCAGGCACCCCGCCCAGGCCCCCCACACCCCATGCCGGGGCCCCAGCACCTGTGCACACTCCGTGTCCCCGCAGGAGTGAGGCAGCCGCTCTCAGCAGGAGCTGCACGTCGGGGCTGGAGAGGTGGGTCCGTCTCTGCAGATCTGGTCCAGAAAGATGCAGGACCTCCTTCACTGACCTCAGTTTGGCTGAAATCACAGAACCGGTCACAGGACGCGGTCAGATGCGGTGCCCGTGGCAACAGTGACGCAGGGACAGCAGGTGACTGCCAGCTCTGGGGGCCCGGCGGGCAGTGGTTGGCCCAGCTGCTCCCTGAAGCTGCACAGACCCCTGGACGACAGGTCAGGGAGGAAGGGGCCTGTCCCCAGGGTGGGGAGCAGCGGCCCCCAGACACATCTGAGACAGGCCTGCATGTGCATCGCCAGGGAGGGGCCGCAGGAGGGGACTCAGACGAACGTCCACTGCGCCCGCCTGTGGACGGCCAGGGAGTAAAGAGGGAGAGTCAGCTCTCTGGTGGCACTGTCAGGGGGTTACGGGGTGAGGCCCGAGGGTGGGTGTTTGGGAGGAAAGGGAGTAATTCTGAGCTTAGATCAGTGTATTATTTTTAAACTAGTAGGAAAAAAAAAAGGCTAACAATCCATCCAATCGGTTCAGAGAAAGGCAAAAAAGAGCGCACACACACAGGACAAATGCAACAGCATCAGGGCGCAGAGCCGGCCTTCTTGAGCGTCCTCGAGTGCACATGCTGCTCTGCTCGCTGTGGATCAGAGCGAAAGACGGGGCCTCCGGAGCGAGGAGCAGCCCAGCCCTGTCCACCGTCCACCAGTGCAGAGCGCCTGACCCCACAGCATCCTCACAAGCACAGGGGGCAGAGATGGAGGGCATGCGACGGGGGGAGGGAGGGGGGATGGAGGGGGTGGGAGGATGGGATGGAGGCGGGGGTGCGGGGGCCAGCCGGGCAGTGGAGGAGTTGGTACAGCCTGCGGACGGATGTGCCCAGACGCCAGCAGACTGGGTGGGCCGGCCTGACGGACGCCCTTCGAGGTGTGGGAATGACTGGAAGGCACAGGAAACGCGCCCATGAGAAGGGAGACAAGCACTAACTTTGGGGAAAACCAAAGATGGTCAGGAAACAGTTGTGAGCCGAGGTTCTGTGACAGCCGTGATGTCCCGGTGACAACTCTGATGACTGATGTGGCCCAGGCTGCGTTCCCACTGGGGGGTGGGTGGACCAAGTCGGGGCAGAGGGGGTGCAAGGAAGCCAGCTCTCGCCCCGAAATGGAGGCCTGTGAGGAGCCGGAAGTCAGACCCAGCAAACACGGCAGCAGAAGCACAGCCCATCGCTGAGCGGCTCACAAGGACCGAGTCCCGTCTCACTGCGGACGCCGTACGTGCTGCTTCAGCGGAAATGACCTAAAAGAGCCTTTCACACAGCCTTTTTAGTTTAGTGTGAAACACACACCCACGCAGGCCAGCCTCGGGGCGCCGTCCGGGGCCAGGAGGCAGAGGGCTCCCAACGCTCAGACAGGCCACCCTGTAACTGCTCTCCATAACGTGCGCGCAAGTGCACGGCCACACATTCTCACGATCACGTCACAGAAACATCGGCAAACACACCTTTCTTAACTGCAGCGACGATTCTGGGATTCAGGTCCAGCCGATCCAAATCCATGTCTTCAGCAGGGACAACCAGAAACGGACGACTGCCCTGCGACACGACGTGCCGGCCGCCCCCTCGAGCGGCCCGGGAGGCGAGTGCAGCAGAGTCACCGAGCCTGGGGGCAGTGGCCGACTGTGGGGCCCAGGGCTTGGAGGCCCCCCAGTCCCAGGGACAGCGCTGAGATCAGCCCCAGGCTCTTCTCGCCAGGAACTCAGAAGCCTGGGCTCAGCCCACCCTGGCGTGCGTTTCAGGAATCCCCGAGCACCGCGCCCCCATGGTCAGCCTGCTTCATCCACTTTGGGAAGGTGAGAAGCGGGCTTGTGTCCCAGCCCTGGCCCCTCTGACCCACCTCTCTGGGGCGCGGGTGCCGGGCCCAGGCTGCACTCCGTGGCGTATGCTCCCCTGAGCACGTTTCCGTGGGGATCTGGAGAGAGTGGGAAGGCGAGTGGTGGATCCTGTGGGCGCCCAGGAGGTCGGAACCACCGTGACCACTGAGCCACTCCAACAAAGGACAGCGGACACCTTGCCCACCTGGCCTGCAGCTTGCCCTGGCCCCTGGCCCAGAGCAGCATGGGGGGCGGGGTGGCAGTGGGGCGGCCATGCCAGGCTGTGGCCACTCGGCTGAGGCTGGGCCCAGCAGCCAGCAGCAGCAGCAGGAAGGCCCGTGCCCCGGGGCTCCTGACACCGAGGGGGGCAGCATAGTGCGGACTCGGCCTTCCGCACGGACACCGCTGACCCTCGGTATGCAGTATGGGGTTGTCCCCGAAGCCTCGAGAGACAGGCCGCCCGCCCCCTCATCCAGTCTGGTCAGGAGCGAGGGCCTGGCTACCCAGCACCCATCAGCTGTCTTGGGGTGGCCCCAGGCCCTTAGAGGCAGTTCTGGGAGCAGGAAGTCCGGATTCTGAATGACCGTGGGAGGGAAGCCTGTGCGGGGACTCGGCCGGGAAGTGCCTGGATGTAAAACCCCATCCTGAGAGCAACTGGACACACACAGGAGAGCCAGCGGTGACCAACCATGGGGCCTCGAGCCCAAGTAGAGCACCTGCTGCTACCTGACACAGGCCCGGGAGCCCCACCGAGAGCCCCAGGAGGGGCCCGGGCGAAGCCACCAGGGACAAGTGTGTGCCCCGCAGCACCCAGCATGGGCACGGGCGGGCCTGGGCAGCCCCCGGGAGCATTGCGTGCAGGGGTCTCAGGGAAGAACAATTAACAGCAGGTGCTGCTGCTGAGCGAGCGTGAAGGCATGTGAACCCCTGGGCCAAACAGGAGACTCCTCCCCAGGTGGAATCACTCTCCTGTGTCTCTGGGGCTCTCAGGTGGCCCAAGGACTTCTGTGCCCCCAAACAGGCTGGTATGGGCCCACCCCCACTCTGGGGACAACAGTCAGGTTCCTGGCGGCTTTAATTGATTCACACTGAGGACTCAATGGGAGGAGGGAAGATCTTTCTGAACTGACGCACTAAGCGCCTCTCCCTCGGCCCAGCACCGGAGGGGGTTGGGTGCGGTGGGGGAACCCTGGGGGAGGCAGCTGGCCGAATCCCCACAAACTGAAACTGTTACTCCTCTGATTTCAGGCAAAGGATCAATACACACAGCTCCAGGCTGTTGCTCTAAAATCATGAAAGGTTGAGGGCTGACATTTACCAAACAATCCAACTGTGTGACAGGTACGAACATCACACCAGAAGTATTACAACCCTTGTATTGCTGGCAAGAAAACAGAAGCACAGAACGGTTAAGCAACAAGCTTCAGGTCACACAGTCAGCAAGTGGGTGGCCTGGTATGCAGGTCCAGGCCTGGGCTCTAAGCCCCTGACCCCGCGTTTGCACTGCCCATCTGTTAACAACTCCAAAGGAACTGTTTGGACCGCAGAACTCGGTCATCCAGAGGCCGACCCGCCTGAGGGTGTCCAGCTCCCTCAAGACGTTTCCTTTCTTTTCCTGCTCTCCTCCCAGAAAGGGCGCCAATGAGTACGCCTTCATCCCAGGGCTACTGTAGGGAGCTGTCACCGGACCCCGTGGGCGGCCACACAGGTCCTCCCCTGCCTAGGCCAGCACTGTGGTTTCTCCAGAGCCGGCCAGCCTGGACTTCTGGCCCCGCTCCCTCCGCAGGACCCTGTTGCTCCTCTGGGGACCTCTCCTCTTTTCAGCCCCTGCGGCTTTGAGCACTCATCCCCAGTCCCCCGGGCCTGCGTGTCCAGCAGGCCCCCGCCTGGGCCGTCCTGACAGACCAGGGGACGCTGCAGCCGCGCCCTGCCACCCACGCACACCTGCGCTTCCCACCTGGCACGCTCTGAGCCCGACCCCACCCTCCGCGCCCCACCCCGCGGCCCCGGCGCGGACGCACAGCCTGAGCAGGCTCTGCAGCTGCGCGGGCTCACCGCCCCGGGACCGAGGCCCTCCGTCCCAGCCCTGCCCGGCATCCGCCCGGCCCTCTCCCACCCCCGGGACTCGCGGGGGCCCTGGCTCCGCGGTCCCGCCTGCCCGTCCGCGGCTGCGCACCGCCGATCGGGGCTCTGGGGAGGCGCCGGCCGGCCCCCGCCGCGAATCCCAGCAGCAGGGCCGCGCGGGCGCCCAGCCGGGCCCTGCCCGCGCCCCAGCGGTCTCTACGCCCAAAGCCACCCGGGACTCCGGCCGCTCGGGACCGCAGTGGCCACCGGCGTCCTCACCTCGCCCGCGCTCCTCACGCTCCTTCGCGCCGCCCCACCCCTGCCTCCTCCTCCAATGAGCGCAGGGCGTCCCGCGCCGGATGCGCCAATCAGAAGAGAAGCGGAGCCCACGTCGCCGACTGACTGGCCAATCCGAAGTCTCAGTCGCCCCGACGGGGTGGGGCGTGCTTGGGAGGGTCCTCGCTGACCATTGGTGGCCGGCCGCAGGGGGGCGGGGCAGGCGATCTTGCGTCGATTGGAGCACGCGGCGGCGGGGCGGATCCCTGGCGCCGATTGGTCCGCGCTCTGGGCCTGGCGTGGCGACTGGACGCGAACGCTGTCAGCCATGCTGGCGGGGCGGGGCGGGGCTCCCGTAGGGCTCGGGCCGGGCAGCTGGCGGCGGGCGGCGGGCGGCGGGCGGCGGGCGGCGGGCGGCGGGCAGCGGGCGGCGGGCGAGCGCTCAGGCGGCGTCATGTCCTCCGAGGTGGCCGCGCGCCGCGACGCCAAGAAGCTGGTGCGCTCCCCCAGCGGCCTGCGCATGGTGCCTGAGCACCGCGCCTACGGCAGCCCCTTCGGCCTGGAGGAGCCGCCGTGGGTCCCGGACAAGGAGGTAGGTCGCGGCCGCCCGCCAGTCCCGGGACCCCGGCCGCTACCCCGGCCCTCCTGGCGTCCGCGCCGGCTCCCCGGGCCCGCCCGACCTCCCCGGGCGGGGCGCCCCGCCCTCGGCTCCCCGCGCCCCCGGCCCCGGCGGAGCTCCCTGGCGGATCCCCGGCTCCACCCCCGCCCGGGCGCTCCGCCTGGCCCTTTTCGCGGGTGCGCGGCTCCCCCACCCCGACATCCCTCCGTGATTCCGCCCGGGCCCTGCCCCCTGCGCCGTCGTCTGTGGACCGGCCGCCTCCCGCGGTCGAGCTGCTGGGCTGGAACTTTTCTGACAGTTGGCTCCCCCTCCCCGCGCGGGGACGTGGGGAGGGCAGCGTTTCTCTGCGATCGGCCCTCGGGCAGGGCCCTCGCCGTGGCCTGCGGTGCTGGGGGGTGCTGGGTGTGAGCGAGCGTCGCCAGGCGGGGCGTCTGCAGGGCGTCCTGCCTGGGGAGTCGCACCTGCTCCCGGCGGGGCGGGGCGGCACCTCTGTGCCCTTGTGTGCTGCGCTCAGGAGTTTGGACCGGATCCCGTAAGCCAGTGGCTCTCAGCTGTGCGAAGGCTGGCGGAGAAGCCTGGTGCGTTCCTGTCAATCTCGAGCGTCTAAGAGACGGGAAAAGACCACGCTTTGGAAACAAACTTTAAGTTACAGCCCCTCGTGTTCTAGCTGACCGCTTTTCCTCCCTGCCCCAGGAATCGCGGTGGCAAGTTTTCCGCAGGGAAGGGTGGGGAGGTACGGGAGGAATGCGATCGGGTGTTTTCCAGGCACCGGAGAGCTCAGAAGCTAGGGAGGGGCGGTTGGCCCGCTGGGAGGGGAGGGTTCATTCCCTCCGCCCCCTGGTCAGCGAGCCCAGCCCGCGGTGCTCCAAGAGGGCAGGGCGCTGGCGGGGGCCGCGGGGGTCACTGGGCTGGGCTGGCCCCGTCGGCCCCTCCTCTCGGGCCTCTTGTCGCCCCAGTTGTGCTCTTCCGTTTCTGCGTTTCTCCTCCGGGTGCTTGCGGTCTCTGAACTCGCGGAATGTACTTTTCCTCACACGGTGCCCTTGGTTAGTGCCGTTGAAAGGTGGTTAAAGAAAGAAAGAAAAAGGGAACATCACAGCTCTCATTCTCTAAGCCAGCACGTGTCCGGGAGCTCGTTTAACTGAATCGGTGAGGGAACCTGGCAGGTGTCATTACGGCTCAGAGGGAAGTCACAGCAGCACCGCCTGGCCTGGGAGGCGGCAGGTGAAGGGGCTGAGGTCCAGCCGATCGAATCGTCTCCATCGTGGGGGGCGGAGCCAGGACGGGCCAGTCGCGGGGCCCACAGCACCTCCACCCCCTCAGCCCAGGCCAGCGTGTCAGCCTTTTCTGGTGTTGTCCCCAGGGCCATTTTAGACATTTCTTCCCCCGACTGATCCCCGTGAAATGCTCAGAGCAAGGACCGTGTGTGAGTGGAAGCCGCCTGGATGCCCTGCACTTTGGCTCTTCAGTTCGCTCTGGGGCCCCTCTGTCCGTCTTCGGGGCCCTTTGTTCTTTCCTGAAACGACCCCTTTGCTGCCTCGGGTGTCCTCTCTGAGCAGTGGGGCGTGGGGGCCCGGACTGGGGTCTGCGGGCTCCCGGGAAAGGTGGAGGAGTCAGGCAGAGGTGCTGTCCCCCTCGGCGCTCCCTCCCCAGTGGAAGTTTCTCGTGCTTTCCAGAAACACACCCCAGTTTGCCGTCTCAGCAGCCAAAGAAGGCGGAGGGAGCTCTGAGGAGGGGAGGAGGCCTCCCAGTGGCCGTGACCCGAGTTTGAGGAAGTGCGTGTGGACATGTACCGGGCAGGGGGCGTTTGCAGTGACCGAGGGGAGTGTACTGGAGGAGAGCTGGCTGGGGTGGGGCAGCTCGGGCTGGGAGAGTCGGATGGAGGCTGGCTTCTATCTGACCTGGGGTGGCTTGGGGGAGGTGGGGGTTCCCCTGCTGCCCTCCCGGTTCAGCAGTGCCCAGCTCACCCTGTGCTTCTGGGGCCTTGATCCCAGTGTGTGTGTGGTTTGGAACAGGCAGGGAGAGGGTGTAGGGAGAGCATGGAGGGGACATGCCGTCCCCGCTTCACCCGCCTCCACTCGGCTGCGTGGGGACGAGTGTCTGGTCATGTATGGAACCGGCCGGCACCCATCGTTCCTTGGGGTCTGTCGACTGTTGACTTGGTGCTCGGCCCTGTGCCACCTTGGTACCTCGGGCCCATGGGGACATCCCTTACAGATGCTGGAGAACTTGGGGGTGTGCGTTATCTGTGACTCTTGGCTTCTCAGAGGGGTTCCTGCCCCCAGAAATAACGGACTCGCTTTTCTGTGTGCCTCCAAGAGCTTGTGAGGTTGGGGGGGCAGTGGGGGGACATGGGGGAGTGGCAGGAGGCCTGGGCCTAGCTCGAGCCTCGTGTGACTGTATCCACGTGTCCCCCAGCAAGGAGAGTGGGTGTGCAGCCGTCGGAGACTGCTGTGACCCGCGCGCACGCGCCCTTTCCTGCCGTCTTGGGTGTAACAACGGCGACGGTGGCTCTGTGCTATTGTTTTGATGTCAGTTCAGTTCAGTAGCTCAGTCGTGTCCAACTCTTTGTGACTCTGTGGACTGCAGCATGCCAGGCCTCCCTGTCCATCACCAACTCCCGGAGTTTGCTCAAACTCATGTCCATTGAATCAGTGATGCCATCCAACCATCTCATCCTCTGTCGTCCCCTTCTCTTCTTGCCTTCAATCCCTCCCAGCATCAGGGTCTTTTCAAATGAGTCAGCTCTTCGCATCAGGTGGCCACAGAATTGGAGTTTCAGCTTCAGCATCAGTCCTTCTAATGAATATTCAGGACTGATTTCCTTTAGGATGGACTGGTTGGATCTCCTTGCAGTCCAAGAGACTCTCAAGAGTCTTCTCCAACACCACAGTTCAAAAGCATCAATTCTTTGGTGCTCAGCTTTCTTCACAGTCCAACTCTCACATCCGTACATGACCACTGGAAAAACCATAGCCTTGACTAGACGGACCTTTATTGCCAAAGTAATGTCTCTGTTTTTTAATATGCTGTCTAGATTTGTCATAGCTTTTCTGCCAAGGAGCAAGCATCTTTTAATTTCATGGCTGCAGTCACCATCTGCAGTGATTTTGGAGCCCAGAAAATAAAGTCTGACACTGTTTCCACTGTTTCCTCATCTATTTGCCATGAAATGATGGGATCAGATGCCATGATCTTCGTTTTCTGAAGGTTGAACTTTAAGCCAACTTTTTCACTCTCCTCTTTCACTTTCATCAAGAGGCTCTTTAGTTCCTCTTCGCTTTCTGCCATTAGGGTGGTGTCGTCTGCATATCTGAGGCTATTGATAATTTCTCCTGGCAATCTGGATTCCAGCTTGTGCTTCATCCAACCTGGCATTTCGCATGATGTACTCTGCATGTAAGTTAAATAAGCAGGATGACAATATACAGCCTTGATGTACTCCTTTCCTGATTTGGAACCAGTCCATTGTTCCGTGTCCGGTTCTAACTGTTGCTTCTTGACCTGCATACCGATTTTTCAGGAGGCAGGTCAGATGGTCTGGTATTCCCATCTCTTTCAGAATTTTCCACAGTTCGTTGTGATCCACACAGTCAAAGGCTTTGGCATAGTCAATAAAGCAGAAATAGGTGTTTTTCTGGAACTCTCTTGCTTTTTCTATGATCCAGTGGATGTTGGCAATTTGATCCCTGGTTCCTCTGCCTTTTCTAAATCCATCGGGAACATCTGGAAGTTCACGTTCACGTGCTGTTGAAGCCTGGCTTGGAGGATTTTGAGCGTTGCTTTGCTAGTGTGTGAGACGAGTGCAGCTGTGCGGTGGTCTGAGCAGATATAGTGGTCTTGACATCAGATGCTCTGCAGGGGCAAATGGGGGCCACGGGGTGTCAAACAAGAAGCAAAGTTGGACTTGGGTGGGGAGAGATTATGTTTCAGAGGGTCATTGTGGGGTGGTTCCAACCAAGGGATCCACAAGCTGCCCAGGGGCAGACAGCAGGGGCTTCTCCATGGGGGGCGCAGCCCAGGCTTTGGGGAGCAGGGTGGGAGGGGCAGGCAGGGGGCAGCTGGTGTGATCTGAGAGTAGTTCGGGCGCATCACCCCTGGACTGTCTCAGGCTAAGAGGTGGGTCAGAGTTCAAGGGCCTGAAGGAAGGAGAGATTAATGAACGTTGCATCAAGTGAGGTTCATGCGCACGTCGTTTCGGTCAGTGAGGGGACCAGCAGGTCCGTGGGTCCCGCCTGCAGCCCCTGTCTGGCTTGTGGAGGGTGGCTGGGGTTTCTGTGCGTCTCCTCCAGGGCACGTGAGGAGGGCGCTCTTTGCAGGACGCTTTCCGAGAACACTGCCTGAGGGGTCCCTGTCTCTGGCCTCTGGGATCCCAGGTGGATCCCTCGTGGTGGGGGGGCCAGGCCCCACAGGCCTGCCCGCTCGCTCAGGAGCTGCCCACGGCTCCCGTGGCCGGTGGGGCGCTCCTTCGGGAGGCGTTGTCCGCGCCCAGGTTCTGCAGGAGAGGCGAGGCCCGTCCTGGGAGGTGGCAGTCCTGGGAGGCGCCCGTCCCTCCTCTTCTCAGCACCCCCCTTAAACCGTGTTGTCAGACTCACCTCGTCCCTGGGGCTGCTGTGGGTCTGCTCCTCAGATTTCCCTGTGAGCTTGTCTTTTTAATATTTCATTGCTTCCCTCAGTTAATTGAGTTAAATCTTTGACATGGATTTATTTTATATTTATAGGAGTTTTTTTACTCTTTAAAAATGGTTGCTTTTCAACAAAGATGTGTTAATACGTGTAACTTTGAAACTTACCTTTATGATTTACTTCTCGAGGAGTCTGAGAAGCTCTTACGTGGGAGCCTGGCGTCTGGGAGGACAGCGTGGGCGGCGGTCCCCTGTCGCTCTAGCCTCAGAGGGAGGGCGGGCGGCTGTCCTAAAGCTCCATCCTTTCTAGTCGCTTCTCTTGAAACATTCCTTTAATCTCTCCAGTCTGTCTTCTGTTGTACTTTGAAGGAGCCACCTGAGCACTCCCAGGGCTCCCAGGGCAGCTGGTCGGCAGAGACCGCTGTCTCCGAGCAGTCCTCCAGGGCCTCTGCGCTGGGCTGCCAAGGGGTGCCCCACAGTTTCCGAAGGCCTCCTTTGTTCCGGCCCGGCTTCCTGTGGACCTTTCTGGTTTCTTCCTTTATCATCCCTTGTTGCCTCACTTAACCCCCGGCATCGTCAGAAGTCTCCTGCATGTGCAGGGTGGGCGCCAGTCAGCTGCTGGCTCTCTGGAGCAGCGAGGGGTCGGGTCAGGGCTGCCTGGCTCTGACCCCTGACCGCCTCCCCCCGCTCCCCCCACCCCGTCCTCTCGTGGGCATCTGTGGAGACCCCTCGCCTTACCACCAGCTCCCTCCCCCGTCTGTGGGGTGAGAGCCCTGGGGGGCAGCGCAGGGGCCCTGAAGGTGGCTGGCTGCTCGTTATTGACCTGGGGAAGGGGCAGCCCGGGAGGATCTGGCAGGGGCCGCACACCCGTGCACGTGTATCTGTGTGTGCACACCTGTATGTCTCCTCTGAGATCAGCCCCCGCCCGCCCCAGGGGTGCCATGGGGACAGGCCTGGTGTGTGTGGCCTCAGGGGCAGGCGTCTCCGGGGCCTTTGGCCTCGCGGGGGGCGGGGGGCAGGCTGCTGGTCCCTGGTTTCTGGACTGTCTCCCGGATGGCGGTCTCCTACCCCGGGGCCTCTCCTCTGGGTCCAGTCAGCTGCTCAGGGCACAGTGCCGGGCCCGGGCCTGGGCTGGCGTCTCCTTTCGGTGTAGCTGGTCTCAGACCAGGTATGAACTCTTGACTCTAACGTCTTCATCCGCTACTCTTATTTCTTTATTTAATTTTATTTTCATATCAAATCATTCTCTTCATAATTTTAAAAGCTTCTTTTCTCTTATATAATCCCTAGGAAAATTACCTTGTTTAAAAATCTGTTTTCTGAATAATCTCATTGGTTTATTTAGATTAATACAAAAAGTCTAGCTCACTAATATTTTTCAGGGATTGTATTTTACCTTCTGCTGTGGTCTTAGTTTAGAACTTGGTCTCTCAGTTGCTCAGATGTGAGCCTCCCGGCAAGGGGGGAGCTGGGTCAGCCTCCACGACTGCACCCTCATCCCGCAGACTCTGTGGCAGATGTGTGAGGTCACAGAAGAGTGTGGCACACAGAGGCCCTGCCCCAGGTGGAGACCTGAGTGCCAAACACGGAAAGTTCCAGAAGTGACAGGGAGAGGCAGTGGTGGGGTTGGTGGGGGCAGCAGCCCTGGGATCCGCCAGCTCCTGCCCGAGGCGGGCAGACCCTGCGGGTGATTCTGGAGGGCCAGGCCCTGTGTCCCAGGGCGGGAAAGCCGCTGAAAAACAGAGAGAAAACAAGAAAACATCAGTCATGGATCACTTAAAGCTTAGATGGCTGTTCAGTGCAGTGCCATGGCGGTCTGCGGCAGGGGGCATCTGCAGACTGGCCTTGCCCACCACCCTCCCCTGGAGAAGGGCACTGGCCTCGGCTTTAGGCTGAGTTGGGCCTGCGGGGAGGGGGAGGGTGTCAAGGTCAAGGCCTGTCTTGGGAGCCAGAGCAGAGCCTGCCTGGGTTCTGGCTGCCCCGAGTGAAGCCGGCAGAGGACGCTCAGGGCAGGGCGGAGGGGTTGGCCCTGCTGGCCAGGACTGACAGGGGGCGGGCGGGTTAGGCGACAGTCACACGGTCAGGACGCCTGGCCCCCTGACCGGTGGCGGCATTTCACATCCCCCATCTTTGCAGTGAGCAGCTTTCCCACCGCGGAGGCCGGGCCTCGCCACGTGGGGACAGCGCGTCCCCACGGTCAGCTGACAGGTCTGGGCGCTCCTGTGGTTGTGGCTGGGTGGCGACGTGGCCGTCTCCAGGCTGGGCCCTGGCCGGTGCTGGGAGCACTGTCCCAGGCTCGCCCCCGGAGCCCCGGGCGGCCGGGCCTGGCCCCACCTCTGCCGGCTGACCGCTGCCCCAGCTGCGGTGTCTCCTGGCCGAGCCTGGGTGCTGGCGGCCGGGGGGGCTCCTGGAGGAGCAGGCCGCGCGGCCTGACCCCTGTCCCCTTGTCTCCTAGTGCCCGAGGTGCATGCAGTGTGACACCAAGTTTGACTTTCTCACCAGGAAGGTGAGCTGGGCGGGGCAGGAGGGCGGCCCAGGTGCGGTGTGGGGGCGGGGCCCCTCGAGGCATCGCGGTGGCCGCTGGTGCCTGCGGTCTGCGGGGTGCTCACGCCCGTGCCCGCGTCCCCAGCACCACTGCCGCCGGTGCGGGAAGTGCTTCTGCGACAAGTGCTGCGGCCAGAAGGTGGCGCTGCGGCGCATGTGCTTCGTGGACCCCGTGCGGCAGTGCGCCGGGTGCGCGCCGGTGTCGCGGCGCGAGGCCGACTTCTACGACCGGCAGCTCAAGCTGCTGCTGAGCGGTGAGCGCCGGGCGGGCGGGGTCGGTGGGTGGGACTCCGCCGGGTGTGGTCCCAGCCGCTCCGGGGCTCCGGGCGGGCGGAGCCCCCAGGACCTGGCAGCCCTCTCCCCAACCCCCGGCCAGCAGGCCGTCCTGGCCGGGCTGCTCTGGGGGTCCCCTGGGGGCAGGTCAGCGCCCTGCGATCCGGCCCGGGGGAGCCCCAGGCGACGCTTCTGGCCTCCGGCATTGCACCCCGACCCCGTCACGCCCTTCCCGCCGCCGCCTCGCCCCCTTCTGTCTTCTCTGCGTGTCCCTGGCCTGGAGGGGGCGGCGCGGGGGGGCTACCGCGTGCTCACGTCTGCTCCCCTCCGCAGGAGCCACCTTCCTCGTGACTTTCGAGAACTCCGAGAAGCCGGACACGATGGTCTGCCGTCTTTCCAGCAACCAGAGGTGAGGGCGGGTGCTTCTCCCCTGGCACTGGGCGCCCGGAGCCTCGGAGGGCCGTGGCACGGACGCCTCTGTCTGCCGCAGGTTCCTGCTTCTGGACGGGGACGGGGACGGGGACGGTCACCGCGAGGTGGAGGTGGCGCGCATCGCCGCCGTGCAGATGCTCACGGAGGGTCTCCCTCCCGGAGGTAGGCGCCGCGGGCCGGGGGGCTCCGGGGCTCCACTCGCGGGCGTGTGAGGCGGAGAGGAGGTTCCCTGGACGTGCACTCCGCGCTCTTCCTTCCCGTCTCTCGGGCTGGCATCACCCGGTTCCCCAGAGCCTGCGGCGGGGCCCCCATCGCCGCCGCCCCCCAGGGTCTGCGGAGACGGCCCTCCTCGGGGAGCTCGACCCTCTCCCCTGAAGTCCCTCCTGGGCCTCGGGTCCGAGCGCGGAGGCTGACCCGAGCCCTCTCTCTGATTTCTGACCGGCCTTGCTGACCTCTCCTGCCTGCCTGCCTGCCTGCCGTAAAGACACTCTCTCTCACACCAGCCTCCCCGCCAGCCGGCCCGCCGCCGAAGGTCAGCGTGTCTGCGGGGCGGGGAGGGGGGCTCCCTGTGAGACCTGAGGCGGCCAAACCGTGAAGCCGTCTGTCCCCTGGGCTCGGCTGTTCTCTCCTGAGGGGGAGCCCTGCTCCGGCTTGCGAGCTCCGCGCGGCCGCTTCGGGGGGCGGGTTTCCCCGGGGGGCGGGGCCGGGGGGCGGGGCCGGGGCTGCTGGCGCCGCGCCCCCTTGTGGCGGCTCCGGGAGCGCAGGGACCCCTGCTCTGCCCGGTTTCCTGGAACCATCAGTGCTCAGAACCGTGTTCTGGAGCGGAGGTGCGGGGGGCGGTGGAGGGCAGGGAGGGTCCCCGCGCCTGCGCTGTCCACAGCAGGGTTGCCCACTTTCTGTCGAGGGTCGGGATGAACGTCGGTTCAGCCCTGCCGGCCACAGGCTCTCAAAATGCAACAACAGTCACAGGAATCAGGAAAGACCCCTTCCAGGAGCAGGTGGTGGGCAGAACGCAGTGGGCTGCCCCAGAGCGGGGGTGTGGGTGGCGGGGTGGCGCCCCTTCAGAGAGCCCAGGCCGGGGTAAGCCGGCTGACACAGCTGGGACCGCGGCTTGTGAAAAACGCCTTGCAGGCTTGGCACTTCGGGCTGGGTTCTGAGCTGCAGGGACTGGCGCTAGGTGGTTGTCGCGCAGTCACCCCCCAAAGACAGCCTTCCAGGAGCTCGTGTCCTGCGGTGGCGTGGCTCCTCCGCTTTGACTCTGGTGCTCGGCGGTGGGGTGGGTGTGAGGCCAGCACGACAGGCGGGTGTAGCCTCGTGCAGGGTCTCATCCATGGGGCGCAAATGTTTGACCCGGGCCCCTGTCCACCCTGTGAGCTCAGGGTCGGCCACCAGGCAGCCACGGCCCTGACACAGGCCCCACCGAGAGGCCAGCTGTGAGGCCAGCACCAGAGTCAGGGAGAGGGCGCCCGGGCCACTGCTTTGGGGCAGCTGGCACCCTGGTGCTCAAGGCCACTTGGGGCATCCTTACCTTGTTCCCACTCCAGGAGGCAACGCGAGGGCCATAGGCATGACCCTGCAGTACACGACCCCGGGGGCGGAGGGGCTGACGCAGCTGACGCTGACAGCCGGCGAGGACGCCGACGGCAGCAGGAGGCAGGCGACGGCATGGCTGGCGGCCATGCATAAGGTACCTGCTGCTCCGCGCTCTCCCGCCCCCGCCCCGCCGAGGTGCCTCCGCCCGCCTCAGCCAGGCACACGCCTCTTTCTGGTCACCTTGCAGGCGGCCAAGCTCCTCTACGAGTCTCGGGACCAGTAACGCCACACGGGCTGGACGGTCCGCTTGGGGCAGCAGCACCTGCTCGTGGGCGCACAGGCACGACTAACCCTACAAGTGCTGGAGACGCAGCCAAGCCCTCGGAGCCTGCCTAGTGCGATATGCACACGATCGGTTAACGCTCCAGACCATTCGCGCTTTAGAACTTGTCTGACACTTGATACCTAACTGCGGGGGAGGGGGAGGCTGAGCTACACTACTGCTAATACTCTCTGCCTTGTTTTTATGAGTGCCCATGTTTACTAGAAGGTTCTGGTCCCCTGATGCTCACCGGTCCTTCCACAGCCGTGACCCGGGCAGTGGTCCCCTGGCCTGATGTGTGCTGGTGTGCTTCCTGCACTGCCCGCTCGGCGTGCCACTAACCCAGGGCCACAAACCAACCCGGATACTTCACTGGGGAAGGAGCATGCTTTGTATTTTGTACTTTTCACTTACTATTTCACTTTACAATAACTGTACAACAATTTGTATATAAAGCTTACGATTAAAACTTATTTTGAAAGTAAGGGTCAGGCCTTGCCTCTGTGTGTCCAGACAACCCGAGCTTCCCACTCAGCTCAGCTCCGGCTCCAGAACAAAGACTCGAAGCCGCCCGTGGGAGACAGCGTTTATTGCGTGCGTACACGGCCTCAGCACAGGCTGCCCGCGGGTGCGCCTTGCTCGTGAGCACACTGTACAATCGGTGCTCCAAGATCTACACATGTCCATACGTAAATTACACACGAGACTCGTACATGGAAAATAAAGCTCAGGGCCTGGACTTTAATGAGAAAAAAAAACGTTTCCAACATGGTTTTGATAGTTTCGAGTGGTTTAGTCAAAAAATACTTTTGGTATATAAAAGCCTGTACGTACAGTTCAAATCTCGGGAAAGCGCCTCACTGTAAGTCTGGAACCAGGGCAGAGGGACCGGGGAGTCTGGCCCCATCCACCCGCCCCCTGCCCGGGCCTTCACAGCGCCGGGAGGGGCACGGGCACTGGGGCAGCGGGAGGCCGCAGGAAGGCGGCGCCGTGTTGAACTTCTGACCCGGTGGTGTCACCTGGTCCTAAGGTTCCTTGTGCCTGTGGCCTGTTGGTGACCTAGACCGAGGCCTGGAATGGGAAAGGAGCCCACACCTCAGACACCCCGCTAGACAGACCTCCATACGGGCTCCTTTGGTGATGAGAGAAGAAACGCAGGCGAGGATGGCACCAGGCTTCTGACTTCCGGTGGACAGGAGGGCGGGGCTCCAGCGAGGGGCGCGCCTCACAGCTGGCAGGCTCTCTCGGGGGGCTGGGGCAATACTGGGGTGAGGGGGCCTTGGGGCCCACGTCCATAAGAGCATCGTCTTCATTGGCAACCAATCGGGGGTCAACGACAGGGCTTCTTATTGGCAACAAGGGTGGTGGTTTAGAAAGCTGGGTATTTATTTGGATTTACAGTAATTGGCAAAATTCAGTCTCCTTGGAGGTGAAGGCCTCTCTCTGAGCCGAGGGCAGACCCTCACCCGAGGGCCCTCACACCGCGGAAACGGTCTGCTGCGGGAGCCCCTGAAGCTGCGTCCAGCGTCCACTTCCGGGAGATGGCCAAGTCAGCCTGAGTGCTCCCCGCTGCCGGCGAGCCTGTGCGGTGCTGCAGGGGACGCTTAGGCCAGCGTCCGCTGTCGGGGTTTGATCCGTGGATACAACTGGGAGGCAATGGACAGGGCTTAGGACGAGGGGACAACCGCTGGGCAGGGGCCCTGTGCCGAGGCCAGGCTGACGCTCAGAGGCCACCCCCCTCTGGAGACACCCTACTAACGCCCAGAGGCCCTGTGCCTTTTTCTTTCAGGGCACTCGGGACCGGTGTCCAGTGACTGCAGGACGAGAGCAGCTGCCAGCCCACTGGGCGCGGAGCAGAGAGCAGAGGGAGGCCCAGGGCCTGAGGGGCCATCGGTGCAGAGGGCGCAGCCTGCGGGCCCCGGGAGCAGAACACGCTGTGAGCAGCCCTCATCGAGGGGCTCCAGCCTCCCCACAGGCCTCCCCCAGAGCAGATGCCCCCCGACCCGCCCCACTCCCCGCGGCTTCCAGGAAGCCTGGAGAAAGGCAGTCTTGCCCCCGGGGTCTGAGCAGTAGGAGGGCCCCACCCCCAGCAGTAGGAGGGCCCCAGCGCGGCCTTACCCCTAGCAGGTTCCTGGGCACGTAGCCCTCCCGGTCCCCGAGGCGAGCCCACCACCAGTCGGTCTCGACCTCGTCCTTGCGCCGGAGAATGGTGAGCGCATCCCCTTCGCGGAAGGTCAGCTCGTCGCTGTTCTGGGCCTCATAGGCCCACAGGGCATACACCACGCCTTTGTTCATCACGCCCAGCTTCTCCTGCACGCCTGGGACAGGAGAGCCGACAGTCAGGTCTGCAGGGCAGGCTGCTGAGGGCCCGCACCAGGCTCGGAGACGCCGCTGGCCTCGGGCATCCCGCTGGGGCTGCAGCGGAGCGCTTAGAGGCTGGGCCGGCTGCGGCCCCCAGAGTAACGCCACCAGTCCCTTCCACGTCCCAGGAAGAGGCCCGCGGCAGAAGCTTCACGTCCAGAAGCAAAGGTGCGTTCATGCTAAGTTGCTTCAGTCGTGTCCGACTCTGCAACCCTAAGTAACTTGGCCCACCAGCCTCCTCTGTCCACGGGATTCTCCAGGCAAGAACACTGGAGTGGGTCACTGTGCTCTTCTCCAGGGAGAAAAAAAGGTGGTGTTTCTTAGGGTGAAACTTAGAACTCACAAGCCCATGACTGAAGACCTGTGTGCCGCTCGGGGGCGGGAAGCACGCTCCACCAGAGCGACAGGCTGCCGCCTCCCGGCACAGGCGTCCCCCGACCCCCGCACAGCCTGTCCTGGGGGCTGGGCCTGGGGCACTGCCCTGTTGTGCGTCACTGTCCACGGAGTGGGGACTGAGACCACCCGGGACGCCACCCTCGAGGCCTCGCTCCGGGCTGCTGCGTGCCCAGGGCATCCTGGCCGCCCTGTCCCCCTCCTCTGCACAGAGAACATCTGGCAGAGAGGGGAAGACTTTGTTTTGAGCAACTCAACATGGAATCCTGACCATGAGAATGTGACAGGTCTTCAGGGATGAGCCCAAGGGCCGTAGTGACCTCTGTTCCCCGGAGACAGACTGGGCTTCCCCAAGGGTGAACTCAGGGCTTCTCTTGGCCCAGGCAGTGGCATGGTGCGTGCCCACCGCGGCCCAGGAACGGCACCCGAGGGCATGTGCCCACGCCCTTACCGTATAGAAACTGGGAGCACTGGATATAGCCCTCCTCCATCTCCTCGCACTTGTCCGCAGCCGTCTCGATGTCGCTGATGGTGGAGGCGAAGATGGCGGCGCCGCTCTCCACCAGCTGCTTGCAGAGGTGGACGCTGTTGCAAGAGGCGGCGCAGTGCAGGGGCGTCCTGGGGGGCACAGGGCAGCCTCACGTCCTGCCCGCGGCCCAGGTCCCGGGCGGCCTGCAGGGCACGCGCTCACCACCCAGCCAGCTGCTGCGTTGCTGCCTTTGCAGGGACCTGATTCTACGCCCACTTCTACAACGGACACACAGACTGTACACACACACACACCGCCCCCAACACACCACACCCACACCTCAAAAGGCTGGGTGGTGAGCGGACCGAGAAGCAACCTGTAAACTGCCTGTTCGTGGTGTGACGTGAACATGCCCTCACACCGTGGACATGGCCCTCACAGCAGCTGTGATGGTAACGGCTGTACGTTACCACAATATAAAGAAACATGTTCACAGGCGGCGGCACAGACTGCGGCCTGAGGCTCACAGTCAACGGCACGGGTCCCTCCACACAGGCTTTCTGGCCGCTTGAGAACAAATGGTTCCGTGGTCAGCCGTGTGACAGGCATGATCACAGCGGAGCCTTTGGCAAAACCAACGCGAGAACAGAGGTGGCGGGGAGGAGGCGCGGCCCGGGCGCGGCCGTCCTGTCTCCTTTCCTCCTCTGCCCCCACCCACCCCGGGGCCTCACCAGCCGTCGCTGTCGGCAGCGTTCACGTTGACCCCAAAGTCCAGCAGGAACCGCACGATGTGGTGGTGGCCGGCACAGACGGCGTTGTGCAGGGGGGTGATGCCCTCGTCGTTGGGCTTGCTGGGGTCCTCCACCTACGACACGGGACATGACGCGTGAGCCCCGCCAGGCGCCGCCAGGGCCGCTGCCCCACACAGGCACGCACTCACCTCGTAGATGACCCTCTGCACCAGGTCGAACTCCCCCTCCAGAGACGCGTCCAGGAGCAGCGCCAGCGGGTTGAAGCGGACCCGCAAGCCGTGCCCCGTCCGCTCCGAGTTGGGCTTCTTCAGGTTGGTCCGCTTGCTCTATGGGGAGAAAGTGTGCTTTGGATTTCAAAGGGACCCCACGCAAGCAGGCTGGGAGCGGAGCGGAGGAGGCAGGAGGGGTCCTAGAGCCCGAGGCGGAGCTCCACCCGCAGAGCCTCTGCCTGCAGCCCCAGCGAGCAAGAAGGGGGCACTGCAGACCAGCCTGCACCTGGCTCTCAGGGGCGGCTCTGCCTCGGGGGCCCGGCTGTCCCTGCAGGTGTCTGAGGGAGGCAGCGAGGGGAACCTCAGAGCTGAATTGCCCCTGCCCTACCAAGGGGCTCAGGGCAAGAGGCTCCCACCTCCCTCTGCTACTCCGGCACCGCTCTGCCCCCAGCGCTCTGTTTAGTAGGGTCTCCTCCCCTAGCGGACTGCCCTGATCCCAGCGATGCCCCCCTTCCTCAGGAACCCTTGGGCCCCCGGGGCCAGGCTGGCTCCACTGTCCGGCACCACCCGACCCAGGTGTGTCCCTGACCAGCTCTGGCTGGCTGGCCAGGAAGCCGGTGCCCTGGTCTAGGGTGACACCCACCGTAGAGGCCACCGACAGCGGCAAGGCTGGGGGCGCCTGCTCCTCCCCTGGAGAGGGGGCCTCAGCCCCAGGGCTGGGGGCCTGCTCGGTGGACGGGGCCGTGGCCACGTTGTTGTTGTCATCCTCGGCCGGCTCAGCCGTCTGGTGGGTGTTTGGGGGACAGAGCAGGCCCTCGGGTTCAGGGGAAGGGAGCCGGTTGTCATTGGCGTCAGAGGCGGGGGCGGGCTCGGCGGGGAGTGGGGCGGGGAGCGGGGTGGGGCCAGCCTCGCCCAGGTTCCCGTTGGCAGTGGTGTTCCCATTGTCCACATCAGCCAAGGAGCCTAGGAAGTCCTGCGAGGGGCTGGGCTGGTAGAAGGGGGCACCCTCCATGCCGCCAGCCAGCGTGTTGAAGCGCTGGTACAGCAGCTTCTGGATGTTGGGCCCACCAGGGCCCTCGGGCTCTGTGATGGAGCTGCGCTTCTTCAGGGGCCGCGGCGCGTTGGCCAGCTTCCTGCGCAGGGCCTCCAGGTCGGCGTCGCTCTGGTAGCGCAGCGGCGAGTGCACGATGGGCGTCAGCTTGGTGGGGCTGAGCGGCCGCGGCAGGCTCTCCACGGCCCCGTCCCCGGGCGGCGCGGGGCTCTCGGGCTCTGGCTCCTTCTCGGCGCTCTCCCCAGGAGGCGGGGGCTGCGTGGCACCTGGGGCCAGCGAGCCGTGCAGGAAGGGCAGCGGGGACGGGGACGTGGAGCCAGACGGCAGAACCGGCTTCCCGTACACTGGGGAGACAAGCCCAGCGCTCAGCACCTGCCAGAGGCCGCAGGAAAGCCACGGGAACCGCGAACTCCTCCCTGGGGAGGGGGACTCTCTACTTGATTGTGTGTACGGAATCAGGGCTTTTTCAGATGCAAAAAAGAAAAAGGCTGCAAAGCCGCCTACCCACAGTAAAGAGGCACTCGCTGTTTGCTAGCCAAGGAGAGCCACATGACCCTGGGGCTGCGCCACATGGCCAAGACCACAGGCCGCCTCAGGAAGGAAGGGCCCCTGGGGCCCTGGTGCTCCTCGCCCCCAAGGCCAGAGCCTGCCGCAGGTCAGGGCTGGCATTTCCACCTGGGCCCCCCTGGGGAGCCTGGAGATTCTCAAACTAGATTCTGGAACCTGCAGCCCACACGGGAGAACTCTGAGGAGACCCCAGACAGCGCTGAGGCCCAGATCCTGCCGCCCAGGAGGAACCACCATCAGCCTCCACACGCAGGAGCTCCGTTCTCACACCTGCCTCCCCAGGAGACTGGGGTGGACTTCCCTGCACCCAAACCAGGGCTCTATGTCCCTGTGGGCTCTGCGAGAGGACCCCAAAGCAGCAAAACCCTTCCCTCATATCACCCCCAGGGGCCTGGTTCGGCGACTGCTAGGCGGCCAGGGGATCAGGTCCAGGCAGACCCCCACGACACCAGCTCCCAGCTAAGTCCTGCACAAGTCACTACAAAGCAGGAGAAAAAAGGGCAAATTCTGAGATGTCAGCCTTCTATGGCCTGGATTTCCTGAGTAATGTGGGCAGGCGGGCGCTCAGATGGGAAGTCAGGGAGCGGGGGTCTACCGGCAGAACCGCTCTGTGTATGTCATCCTTATCCCCCGCTCACACAGACACCCACAGCCACATGTCACTAGGAATCAAGTCTAACCCTGAACAGCCTATGGCCCGGAACTCAGGGTACAGACCGGCATTTTCTGAAATAGGATTTCCCAGCCCCAGGAGAAGGAGTACACGCCCAGCATACCTGCTTTAACCGACTTATTCACGGTGCTGTGTGCTGCTGGCTGGTAATTCTTAGGTGGTGTGGCTTGCTGGAGGTACATGGAGTATATGGAACTGGAATTCACCGTCTGGGGTCCTTTCCTGGGGGACTGTGGCCTCGACCCTTTATCAGCCAGGAAGGGCCTAATGGCCACAGTCAGCGGGAGTTCAGGTTTGCCGTCTCCGGCTGGAAAGGCAGGCAGCCCTGCCGGCGGGTATGTGGGACTCGGGGGCACAGAAATCCTCTGCTGAATCTGCTGCGAGGAGCCTGGCTGGTGCGGGCCACCCGCAGGGGGCAGCGGGGCGGGCTTCTGCCGACTGGGAAGGCCTGCGCTGGGCCTGGGCAAGCTGCCCTCCTTCCTCCTCTCCAGGGAGTTGGTCGAGCCCGGGCCCACAGGGGCAGGACTTGGGTATGTCCCATAGCTCGGGGGCAGCGGCTTGCTGACACCAGGCAGGGGGGGTGGCACTTTGCCGATCTCCATGCCCTAAATCAAGACGTTAGAGAGGAACAGAGTCAGTTTCTGACAAGCTCAGCATGTTTCCACCCCCCGTCACAGGAGTACAAAGTAGGACTGTCCTCCCTCCAAGGGGCCCGTGAGCAGGTGTGGGCACGCTGCGGGGTCACACAGCAGGGGGACGATCCTGACCACTGGCCTCCCACGCACGCCCAGCCCACGTGCTCAGGGCCGTGAACTCCTTCGGACTTGGGTACGACATGGACACTAACAGGATTAATCTGCCTCACGACACCTCCTACCCCTTAGATGAAGACGAAGGCTGAAGAGGGGTGTGGTCAGCTACGGGCTTGTTTGTGTTCTGGACAAAGACGGATGGCCTACCAGCTTCTCCGGGGCACTCAGGGCTGACAGGGACACGGGCTGGCTAGAGACGGCCCCCTGCTTGAGCGGCCCCTCAGCACTCGCGTCCTTCCAGTCCACGCCGGCCATCTGCGGCGGTCTCACCGAAGAGCTAGAATTCTGTTTTAAGGTCGGCCAGTTTCCATCATTGGCTTGAAAAGAACATAGAATTTAAGTAAAAATTTTCTTGAAATCAGTTGAACCAATGTAAGAATAACCCTCTGCCAGAAGCAAAAAAATCACCTCTGAGACACTACAGTCTGATGGAGCCACGTGGGCAGCTGCCGAGGGCAGCCTCTGCCAAGGGGCCTTGCCAGCACCTACGCGGGCAGCTGCTGAGGGCACCCTCTGCCGAGGGGCCGCGCCAGCACCCACGTGGCTCTCACGTGTGCAGAGACTCATCGACCAAGCACACGGATGCGCCAACCCCGGCGAGGGGCCAGAGGGCTGGAGAAACATTCTCAGCTCCCATTGAAATACAGGTCAAACCCATTACATCCACACCAATGAGCAAAACAAGCGTTGGCACTGGGTTTTCAAACACTGTTTACAAATACAGTTACACACAGCAATAAAAAAGATTTATCTTTTGACTTCGTAATAGGTTTGACTTGTACTGCTTCCGGGATTAGAAGAAAAATTTGACTTTAGTCTGTTAGAAATTTCCATCCTCTGAAAATAATTCATGATCACAGGAGAGCGGTACAGTTCCCAGTGATCGGAGTAGCAGGCCGCAATCTGCTGCGGTGATGAGAAAGCCAGTGAACCCAGGTTCTTAGGAAAGCCACTGAGGAGGCACACTGTTTAACAGCGTTTTCCAAACTGAGAAAGGGTGCAGAAGCATCCCCCGGTGGGAGAGGCCGGCTCTCAGGGAGTGGCAGGGGCTGGACTGGAGGGGAGGGGAAAAGGGACGCCTGGGGCACTGTCCAGACCCTCCTGCCACCTGCCAGCACAGCGGGGGTGGCTGAGGGGCTGCAGCTCGTACCGCGCCTGGTGAGGGGGAGGCACGGGCTCGCACGGCCTGGAGAGGGCCTGAGGGCGCCGGGCAGCGGCACCTCCGAGGCAGAGTCTGCCTGTGGCTGCAGCCCACTGCCTCCCTGCTCAGCCCAGCCCAGCTACCAGCCCTGGCGAGCTCTCCCAGGCCTCAGGCCAAGCCACCCCTTTGCTCGCTGCAGGTCAGGCCGCTCCCCGTCCACAGGTGTGCACGCTCTTGCGCCCCTGGGCGCTCTCAGGCTGGGCCATGTGGGCCACAGACATGCAGTCTAACAGGATGCGCTGAGGGCAAACCCCGGGCTATGGGGCGACAAGCAGAGCTGACTCGGGAGGGGCGGCTGGCCCGCTAAGGTCACAGGAAACGCGGCTGCCAGCCGCTCCCGAGGCGCCAGGCCCACAGGAGAGTCCGTGGACATCAGGCACAGAGGCAGTGGCGAGGGACTAGAACTTCTCTTTCTTCAGCATGAGGCAGGAGGTGCAGAAGAAAGACCCATTTATTCTTGTTAGCAACGGTCAACCATCTCAAAGTGTGATGGGAGATTCCTGCATGAAGTGAAAACTAAAAGCCTCATGATGAACTCAGAAAATCACCTTCATTCTGTAAAAGCAAAACCAGAACAGCCCTTTGGCCGACACCTGCCAGGCCCCTCCTAAGGGGGTCTGGGTTCCGGCCCAGCCTGGACGCCACTCCTGCCCGGGAGGTGGGGACCAGCCCCGTGCAGCGGCCTCTGGTAGGGTCTGAGCAGGGAGCAGCCTTTGTCAGTTTGGAAGAACTGCGGATTTGGCAGCGTTACCAGAGCTCCCCAGAGGGCCTGCCGGCCAACATACGCTTTGCAAACGGGCTCGCGGGGCACTGCGATGGGCCGCGGCCAGGCCCGGCGTCGAGGTGTGACACTGTCCACAAGCGGGTCGCTCTGGGTTGACCACGGCCATCTGTGCGACACGGAACCAGAAGGACAGCCGAGGGCACATTAGTCTTCCAGGAGCCTTCTCACTGAGGCTCTCCACCCGGGCTGTGGGCTGGCATGGGGCCCCCGTGCCCACTCACCCTGCAGCACAGAGGGGGCAGGGCTGCGGCCGAACCCTGGGGACACGGCCTCCTGGCCCCGTGGGGGGCTCCTCCTGGTGGCTCCGGCCAGGCAGACCAGCACACGCCCATGAAGAGGAGGGAACTGCGAGCCACCGGCAGCTCAGGCGGGCTGGCAACGTTTAAGCTGAGCAGGACCTGGCTGTGCTAATTACCTGCCATCGGACCTGAGGATCATCTACTCCCACCATCAGGTGGGTCAAATAATAAAAACAGCTTATCGATGAAAGTTGCACGTCAAGTTTCATGCAGATTACGTGTGCCATGTGGCTTCTGAGACACGGCCACGAAGGGACCTGTGCCAGAGCATGTGGCCCAGGAGGGCTGGGGACGCCTCATCCTGCCGGGGTCAGGGCAAGCCCCAGGTCCTCGAGTGGCGTGGCCAGGTGCTCAGGCAAGCGACCAGCAGTGCACAGACAAACCGACCGCCACCCGTGAAGCCCAGCCGGCGGTCCTGCCATCGCGAGTGGCGAGCGGCAGCTGCACCTGCGCTGAGACCCCCGTGACGGGCGGCCCCTGCCATGGCGTCTTACTGCCCGGCATCGGCACCGTATGCGTCAGGGTCACACGTGGCCTCTTGATGTGCTGTCTTCCTCTGAGAAAGGAGTGTGGACTCCCCATGAAGACCAAGGCTGTGCTCGGCTGGGAAGCCAGGGTGCTGCAGGGACCCCATGTCCTCAGGGAGGTTATGCACCACACGGAGCCAGAGACCTGAGTCCGGTCACACCGCCAACTCAGGGTGGTGAGGGCCAAAGGGATGGTTTGTGGACTTTTTGATGGACAGAGCCCGTGCTGGTGGAGAAGGCAGAGCAGCTACAGCAGTGATCCGCAACCTTGGCGGCACCAGGGACCGGTTTGTGGAAGACAATGTTTCCACGGACCAGGAGGCGAGGGATGACTTAGGGATGATTCACGTGCCTTATGCTGACTGTGCACTTGTTTCTAATCTCATGCCACCGCTGACCTGACAGGAAGTCCCGGCCCATGGCCCTGAGGTTGGGGACCCCTGAGCCACAGAGCTCTGCCCCTGGGGAGGCAGCTGGGTCAGGACGAACAGCCCAGCTGCAGGGAGGCGCCCCTGCTGCCCACCAAGTGCCCTCAAGGGAAAGAAAACCTGTGGTGGGAGAGACCCAGGTCTTAACTAAGCTGTTTTCAGAAACCAGAGTAAGGATGGTGAGTCCAAAAAAGGGCCTGCTCTGGTCTCAGGACTGTCGTTACCGTGGTGGTGCGCAGCTCCCTGAAAGCTGCCCGAGACGGTGACGTGCCTTGGGGGACACTTCACCAGGGCTGGAGTGCGAGGTGGGCCCCTCTGAGACCTCTGCCCCCTGGTTCTCCTCCCTGCCTCCCTGCTCTCCCCAGAAGAGGGCCAGGGCCACTCACCGGATTTGGACCTTCCATGGGCAGCACTCGAGGCGACGGTGAGGGACTGGGGCTTCGCCGGGTCTCCGGGGGCAGGGCAGCTGCCGGTGCTGGGCACCTGGATGTACGGCCCTACCGCCGCCACCCTGCCAGGCGCGCTCAGGGGCGACTGAGGCGACGATGTGCCGTTCACACGGCTCAGCTGCAACATGGAGGAGAGAAAGAGTCAGGAGAACTGTCAGCCTAGTGTGACGGACGGCTCAGACCCGACCCACACGTCAACAGCCACACGTAGGAAGCTCCACCAGCCTGGGAGCCCAGTGCCTAGAAACGGTGAGACCTCCAGAAAGGGCCCTGGCCAAGTCCTGTATGGGTGATGCCTTGATAACACCGACCTGGGTGTGAGCGGTAAAAACTAGGAGCTGAGCGGAGACAGAGCAGCCCCTGGGGACCCCCTCACCTGGGCAGGCAGAGAGGCCCCGTCAAAGCCTGAGCTCTGGGCCTGGCCCCTCCCACTTAGTCACTGTGCTGCCATGGGCAAGTGACTGAGCGTTTCTGAGCCTCTGCAGCCCTGTCTGAAAAGCTGGGGGAAGGGCTGTCCCAAGGACTGAAAGAGACATGCAAGACACAGCAACAGGGTCTGGACGGGCAAGACTCTGAGCAGCTCCCTGAAGGCAGCTCTGCCCATCTCAGCAAGGACACTGGTCCTGTGACACTGCCCCGCCACAAGAGCATGCAGACCAGAGATCTGACAGGGAGACATGGACCCTCAGAGTTCCCCAGACAGGCTGGAAGTGAGACATGCATGCCTTTCCCCCAACTGTTTGCAAAAGTCTGCATGCGTGAGCATGTGTCACTCTGGAGAAACGGTCCATGATTTAAAAAAAAAAAGTAGTATTTATTTTCGTTGCTGCATGTGGGTCTTTACTTGTGGCATGCGGGATCTAGTTCCCTGACCAGGGATCAGACCCGGGCCCCCTGCACTGGGAGTGTGGAGTCCTAACCACTGGACCACCAGGGAAGTCCCAGGGTCCATGATTTTGACAGCTGCTCAAAGGTGCCAAAAACCTTTGGGTTGGAGACACATCTCTGCAGGAGCACCAGCCTCTTCAGGAAGATGCCCTGACGTATCAGGTTCAATAAGCAGTAATGTCTGTATAGCCATTTGGAATGGTTAATTTTACCCATCAACGTGGCGCAGCTGTGATGGTGTTTTTAACATTTAAATCAACAGACTGTGACTAAAGCAGATTGCCCTCCATAATGTGGTTGGGACACCCCATCAGTTGAAGACCCTAGAGGAAAAGACTGCCTCCTTGGAGGCAGAGGGAGTTTTGTTGCAGACAGCCTCAGACCTAGGCTGCAACACCAGCAACTCCCTGGGTTCTTCAGGCCGTAGGCCAGCTGCGCAGAGCTGGGGTGTGCCAGCCTCCACACCTGCCTCAACAGCTCCTGACAGTGAGGTGACTGACTGATCGAGCTCCACACAGGGTGCACAGGGGACTGCCCCACCATCACTGAGACCGAAGCGTGATCAGGGGTGGGGCGAGGGCACGCCTCCTCCCCATGGTCTCTGGGCGAGGGCACGCCTCCTCCCCATGGTCTCTGGGAGAAGGGAACCGTTACCTGCAACCAGGGCATTACACAGAGAACCACTGACCTCTAGGCACCCTGGTTAAAAGAAAACAGTGCAGATATGTAGCCAAGAGCCTCTTCAGCTGAGACCACTGCACACAAGGCCCCCGGCACCCGTCCTCCTCTGGGCCGCCTCCCCCACCCCACCCAGGGAGCCCTGGCGCCCAGCCCTCGCCTCCTGAGCTGCCCCGAGGATGCTGGTCCACCACCAGAGCAGCTCACAGTGAGGACGAGGGGCTCCTGGGGCACCATCCCAGCTGCCGGGCCGCCCACTCCCCTTCCACTGCTGAGGGGAGCAGCCGGTCAGCTCTGCACTGAGGCCCTGCTCCCCCGGAGCCCGCAGCACCACTGGGGGAACACAGAGCCAGCTAGACGCCACACACAGCGGTGGCCATCCTCCCATACGTTCCCTGTGATACACACACTCATGAAGTGCTGGGAGCAACAGCAAGACTCGGGGAGCTCTACTGACAACAGGGCTGGAAACGTGAACACGGGCCCTGGGATATAGAGAACCACCAGAAGTTATACAAGGAGTACAGTGCTGATCGGAAATACACCCGTGTTACAGTTAAACAGAAAAAGACTAGGCACAGAACAGTATAAATGATGTAAATGAAAGTGAAAGTGCCTCAGTCGTGTCCAACTCTGCAATTCCATGGACTATACCGTGCATGGAATTCTCCAGGCCGGGAATACTGGAGTAGGTAGCCTTTGCCTTCTCCAGGGGGTCTTCCTGACCCAGGGATCGAACCCAGGTTTCCTACATTGCAGGCGGATTCTTTACCAGCTGAGCCACAAGGGAAGCCCAAGAACACTGGAGTGGGTAGCCTATCCCTTCTCCATGGGATCTTCCCAACCCAGGAATTGAACCAGGGTATCCTGCATTGCAGGCGGATTCTTTACCAACTGAGCTATGATGTAATTCCTACAATTCCATTTTTAATTAAAAATTGAATACTTTTCTGTCTATATTAAGCAAAAGACTGGCACCATTAACAAGTATCATCGCTGGAGAATGAGGAGGACAGCAGGATGCTGTCTCAGCTGTTCTGTTTAGGGGGCTTCCCAGGTGGCACCAGCAGTAAAGAACCCGCCTGCTAATGCAAGAGACGTAAGAGACACAGGTTCCTTCCCTGGGTTAGGAAGATTCCCTGGAGGAGGGCACGGCAACCCACTTCGGTATTCTTGCCTGGAGAATCCCACGGACAGATGAGCCTGGTGGGCTATAGTCCATAGGGCTGTAAAGAGTCAGACACGACTGAAGCGACTCAGCACATACTGTTTCAACTTTCTTCCAGTGAGTATTCATTACCTTTGAAAGTCAAAATACTAAATAAATAGTTTTTAAAAGCACTAACCCCTTATACAGCACTTTGCTCAAGAATTTACAAAGCCCTGCCACATGGGTTAGGAACCCTTACAGCAGCCCTCAGCTCACAGTAAGTGCATCAGGCACATAAAGTCAAGGACTCTACGCGCACAGCCTGAACCGTGACTCCAGGGCCCAAAGCTCCCCAGTGGAGGGAGACAGAGCCGCCTGGGGAGGGTGCATGGTGAGCAACAGCAGTCTGGGGTGCAGACAGGCTGGTTGATCCCACACTCCAGGAACAACTGTCTTTGGGAACAAGAACTTACTTCTACTGACATTTTTTATGGTTTACGGCCAGTTCGTGCTCTATCAGCTATGGCAGTGGGGGGCAGCAGGGCGGCCTTACAGCAAAGATGTACACTCTGAGGACGAACCATTTGCAGTGTTTTATCTCACAGAAATATTTTCTTTTGCACATGCCTGAGTTTTCTTCCCGTACAGACGCTCGCGCAGCTCGCTAATCCGCTTGTCCATCATGGCCACCTCCACGTTGCGTTTATTCAAGAGCTCCTTCTGCTGCTGCAGCTTTGAATTCTGTTCCTGGTTGAGCTGGTTACGAATCTGCAGAACAGAAAATACAATGTTTATGATCTGTATTCATTAAAAGGTCAAATTCTCATTGTTGGGGGGTTAAAAAAAGGAAGAAGAAAAAAGCAACATTTGGTTCTTACGTGTATTTATATACAGGCATCATCCCAGGTGCTAAATAGTTTACAGGTACAGCAGGGATGAAGCCGGAACCTAATTCTTATGGAACAATAAGAGAGCAGGTATCCGCAAATGTGTCTTCAGAGTGTACAGAGGACTAGTGGGAAACAAGCCTGTGGCCCTAGGGAGCTGGGGTGGGAGGCCATTCAGTGACCCTGTCCTGGACACGCCAAGGGACCTAGGGAGAGGCGTCTGGTTCTGCCCCACGCAGGAGACCCATGGACGGTCCGAACACCAAACTGAATGTTCTTATATCATTTTTAAAAATTGCTGCACACAAACTCTTAATTGTGGCATGTAGGATCTAGTTTTCTGACCAGGGATTGACCCAGGCCCTCTGCACTGGGAGCTTGGAGTCTCAGCCACTGGACCACCAAGGAAGTCCCTTTTATGATATTTTAATGGGTTAATCAGAACTTTAAAAATATGAAATAGAGAACAGAAAACATCACAGTGCACTGCGCACCGGAGGCTAATGAGCACTGTCGTGTCCAACTCTTTCAGATGCACACAGGTACCAGCACATATAAGAGGAACTAAAAAGCCTCTTGATGAAAGTGAAAGTGGAGAGTGAAAAAGTTGGCTTAAAGCTCAACATTCAGAAAATGAAGATCAGGGCATCTGGTCCCATCACTTCATGGGAAATAGACGGGGAAACAGTGGAAAGTGGCAGACTTTATTTTTCTGGGCTCCAAAATCACTACAGATGGTGACTGCAGCCATGAAATTAAAAGACGCTTACTCCTTGGAAGGAAAGTTATGTTCAACCTAGATAGCATACTCAAAAGCAGAGACATTACTTTGCCAACAAAGGTTCGTCTAGTCAAGGCTATGGTTTTTCCTGTGGTCATGTATGGATGTGAGAGTTGGACTGTGAAGACGGCTGAGCGCTGAAGAATTGATGCTTTTGAACTGTGTGGTGTTGGAGAAGACTCTTGAGAGTCCCTTGGACTGCAAGGAGATCCAACCAGTCCATTCTGAAGGAGATCAGCCCTGGGATTTCTTTGGAAGGCATGATGCTAAAGCTGAAACTCCAGTAGTTTGGCCACCTCATGCGAAGAGTTGACTCATGGAAAAGACTCTGATGCTGGGAGGGATTGGGGGCAGGAGGAGAAGGGGACGAAAGAGGATGAGATGGCTGGATGGCATCACCGACTCGATGGACGTGAGTCTGAGTGAACTCCGGGAGTTGGTGATGGACAGGGAGGCCTGGCGTGCTGCAATTCATGGGGTCGCAAAGAGTCGGACACAACTGAGCGACTGATCTGATCTTACCTGACCAGCACATACACACTGGTACCAGACAGGAGGTAACATGTACTTTTTAAGTTTGACTGCAGTCAAAAAGTTGGAAATGCATATAAATAAATATAATACATTCATCACATTTCACCAAAAGAATTCTTAAAAACTGCACTTTTTAACAATTGCTTAAAACCATAAAAAGTAATAAATTCTTATAACACTTTATTTCATGCCATTTTAATACCGTAATATTTATATTACAGAACTTAATGGCAGCCATGAGCCAGTTTATTCCCTGTGATTAAAAATCCCCATTTCGTAAAGTGATAGAATCCTTTTTCTAGCAAGTGCTAATAGAAGCACAAATCTTGCTTCTGGCTTGACAAACCACCTGCTGCACGCCTCCTGAGGGTTGCTGACGACTGTGTCCTCCCAAGATCCACCCTGGTCCCCAGTGTGACTGCACCAGTCAGGAGGCTGGGGCCTTCATGGTGGGGTTGTAAGAGGAGGGAGAGAAAGCAGAGCAGGTGAGGACACAGCAAGAAGGCGGCCAGGAAGGGACCCTCCCCGTGAGCTGAGTCTACCAGCACTCTGATCTGGGACTTCCAGCCTCCAGAACCGTTAAGACAGACCTGTCTGCAGTTTTAAGGCAGCCCAAGCTGACAAACACAAGGATTTAACAACAGGCATCAATCTTGTCAAAACACAGCTTACACAAAGGCCTTAGGTATCATCTGAAGCTTAGTTCTTTACCAGTTCATTATATTGCCAATTAAATTCATATCAAATTTCTGTACTAAAAGCATGCTCAGTGAGAGAAGTCACTCACAGAGAACTACAACTGCATGACTCCATTCATACGGAATTTCCAGAACAGGCAAATCCATAGAGACTGAAAGTAGAGTCACGGCTGCTTAGGGCTAGAGGGGTAGGGAGTTGTGGGGTGATGGTGAAGAGGCGTGGGATTTCTTTTGCAAGCGGTGAAGATAGTCTAAAATCGACTGTGGTGGTGGATACAGACTCTGTGTAGATACTGAAACCACTTACTTGTAAACTGTAAATTGGTGTATCATAAACTATGAATTATAGCTCAAAGCTGTTCAAAACATTCTTTTGTACTGAATACATTTGGTGCCTACTATTAAAGTAGAATTTATTCATTTTCAATTTCTGAGGTTTACAGCCTGCACCGGAAGGACGCCCAAAAGAAGGACGTTTTAACAGAATCATTCCTCAAACTCAGGGGAGTCACCTGGAGCTCCTGGTACAGTCTTTTCAGCTCCACTGCTGCCGGTCCTGTCAGCTTGCCACTGTAAGGCTGGAACCCGTTCAGTTTTCCCTTCTTTAAATCTTCTAATTGTTGACTGAGTTGATCAACTCTTAAAATTGCAGTCTGTACTTCCTGCTTCTTTTCCTGGAACATGGCACTGAATCTTTCTATTTCAGCAGCTGTAATTTCCCATCAGTAAAGAAAAAAACATAATTAGTGGACTTGTTTTTTCATGGTATTTTGCTTTTTTTTGGGTGACAGTTCTTCATTTCTATACCTTTAACTCAACTCTGGCATTATCCTTGGGGAGAAAACCATAAGGTGCATAATCCAGAACGTATTTCAACAAACATGTGACCACTTGGAAGACAGTCATTTGCACTAATTATTTAATGTTTTAATTTTGAAGAAATTACTTATTTCATTGGCTGTGCTGGGTCTTAACTGTGGCATGTGGGATCCAGTTCCTTGACTAGGGCTTGAACCCAGGCTGCCTGCATTGGGAGCGAGGAGTCTCAGCCACTGGACCACCAGGGAAGTGCCTGAATGTTTTTAAATTAGGGCAACTGTCCCAAAGCTACCTTGGTCAAGCCACTTAGGAAGCTCAATGCACCAAAGATACCACTCTGTGAGGGCAGGACCACCCAAATCTATCTTGCTTATTACTGTAACATAAAGCAGGTACTGGGCTTCCCTGGTAGCTCAGATGGTAAAGAATCTGCCTACAATGAAGGAGACTGAGGTTAAGTTCCTGGGGAGGGAAGATCCCCTGGAGAAGGGAATTGCTACCCCCTCCAGTATTCTCACCTGGAGAATCCCATGGAGTCGCAAAGAGTCCGACACGACTGAGCAACTCACGCTACCACCACCAAAGTGGGCACTAACTGAACAGTAAAGTGACGATCCACGCACACACACGGTGAGCATCTGTGTGCTTCAGCTCAACACACAGATAGAACTGAGGCTGCTCGGTTAAAACAGAACCTCCCTCATGAACTGAGTCTTAAGAGGACCCGAGTCTTAATCCAACGGGTGGCTACAAGCGAGGTAACAGGAGGGTCTCCCTAATACCCTGCTAAGGCTGCAGAAGGTCTTCTAAGACCTCCTAGTCTCACCACGCATCCTGGCAGCTGCAGATGGCAGAGCAAAGCTCCAGCGCTTCCCTACAGCGAGCTCTGGCATCAGCTTATGACTGAGGCGCTTGGAAACCAGCCTGTCTCACTTGGTCTATGCCTAGGGAGCGTGGACGCCCTGGGCCGCAGCACGTACATAGATTGCCATTCATGATTTTGCTGTAGTCTACTTGTCCTCTCATGGCACGGATCTTCTTCAGCTTATTTTCCTGGGCTTCAACTCGTTCTTTCAATTTCTGAAGCTTTTCATTTTCAGAAATAGACTGCTGCTGACGGCGCTCCTGTTGCTTTAGAAAATGTAAACGCTGTTCCTATCGAGAGAGGAGAATAGCTAGCTTTGAAAATTGAAATGCACAGTCACTTCTGAACACTAAAAACAGTTTAAGTGGAACCCACAGGATCTCCTGTCTTCATGAATATTAGAGAAATGCTGGACACCCCCTCACTGCCATCCTGTGTGTGAAGCCCAGCAGCCCAAGCTTCCTGCTGCTGGTACCAGGTTTCCCGTGCCTACAAAGCAGCTTCCACGGGTCCCTTGCTTAACCTCCTAAAGGAAATGAGCACTGACCAGCAGATTTTATACTGAAAAGAGAGAAGGTGATTAGTAAGGAGATGAACCTCTAATTTGCTAAGTGGCAGGGACCCTGGAGGAAGTGCTTGTTTTCTTTAGGACTAGTTTCTTCAAAAGGAATCAAACATTTTATCATTAAACAAGAACAGGACAGCCCTACAGTAAAAGCACATGTAACACTCTTCGATAGTTTTTTACCCCACTCGTGTGAAGGCACACCTACAGGGTAACAGCACCACTGTGGTCCTGTCCGCATGCGTGGATATACCTAAGGAGAATATACCTAAGGAGAATATACCTAAGGAGAATATACCTAAGGAGAATATACCTAAGGAGAATATACCTAAGGAGAATATACCTAAGGAGAATATACCTAAGGAGAATATACCTAAGGAGAATATACCTAAGGAGAATATACCTAAGGAGAATATACCTAAGGAGAATATACCTAAGGAGAATATACCTAAGGAGAATATACCTAAGGAGAATATACCTAAGGAGAATATACCTAAGGAGAATATACCTAAGGAGAATATACCTAAGGAGAATATACCTAAGGAGAATATACCTAAGGAGAATATACCTAAGGAGAATATACCTAAGGAGAGGTCTACATGTGACTGCAGGCATGACACGTGCAACCTAAGGAAGGGGATATGAGCTGAAACATGGAATAACCCGCATCAACTTGAGTTACACTGCTGAAAATATCAAAGATTCCTTTCAATAGCAGTACCCCTGAATCAATATTTGGAGAGAAAAAGAAAAGCAGAATTAGAAAAGCTTATGATGACATAATACCATGTACATTTCATCTTAGAAACATTATTAATGGAATGAATATATCTTCCAATTTACATAGCTTTTAATTGTTCTTTATCCTTGTATTACTAATAAATCCAATAAACTTTGCAAGACTACCTTCAAAAACAAGTCCAATTTAAACTGTTATTAACATGAATATGGACAGAGTCACATGGTCATTCAATAAATGAAAATAAGTTGAACTGGACATTTGGTTACTAAGCTCTCTCTACAGAGAAAGCAGTAAGAACCTGGGCAGTGATGTCTGCGTGTTCTCTGTGTAGCAGTGTCAGGACAGTTAAGATTATTAGGTCAGGAATCATGCTCAGCAGGCATGGGAGATAGGTCTGATGTTTCAGTCCAAGACTAAACCACTATTCAGAACAGTTGTGAAACCAAGCCATCAGTGTGGGGCCATCCCGGGTACAAAAGCCCTACTGTGTCCCCATTTCTGGTTTATAGGAAGAGGGCTTCAGACTCCTACCCCTTCCCTGAGTCCAAAAGGCAGACTCACACAGTCACTAACCAGGGCAGCGAGGGGATGCAGAGATAAAGCAGGAGCTGTCGGGAAACAGGGTCCTGGCCCCTCCGCCTGCCTCCCCGCTCCCCCGGGGACACACTGCACAACCTATCCTGAGCTCCTCTGCAGAAATTTAGGCCTCACCGGGTGGAGGCTGGTAACTCCAGGCTGAGCACAAGACTCCTAGACACCAGCCTGTTATCTCACCACCAACCTATCAGAACACAATTACACACTGCAGTCTTCACCCCAAATTTTGCCTATTAAAAAAAATACATTCCTGAGAACCATCAATGAGTTGGATTTTTTGAGCATGAGCCAACTGTTCTCCTTGCCCGGCTCTGCAATAAAGCTTTCTCTTTTCCAAACTCCAACATTTCCATTTTGGTTTCTTTGGCTTCATTATGGGTGGGCAATAGTTTCAAATCCTGTGACAAAGTTTCAGTGACAAATCGAGTCCTCAGTGTATACAGTGAGTTCCTACCATGCCCCAAACAGAGTTCTTGCAGGGCAGGGTACGAGGAAGCCAGTATCTTCGGGGCCCATGACCAGCGTCTTATTGCGGACCGCTGGCTTCCTCTAGAACACTAATGCCAACCACGCCAGCTGAGAACACACCCAGAGGAGAAAGAAGGGGACGATGGACAGCATCTTTTCTTTCCAAATTTTATCTACAAGTGGGTTAAGTTCAACCGCTTCCTGTCCTGGGGGTCTGAGTGTGCAAGTCAAGGGTCAGATGCTCTTGCCCGATACTTCCCCAATGTCAAGAAGCCATAGTGTGCCCTTCTTATCACAGAAGCGATCATGAAGAGGGACAACGTTTACCACTGTGGGAGCACAGTTCTACTCACACGGATCAGCCATGGAATCTAAACTAACGCTGAAGAACACTCTTGCTGACCGTTCCCCACTGCCACTTAGTAACGTACCTTGGCAACCAGCATCTGCTGCTGGTTTTCAATCTGCTGTTGCTGCCGAGCTGCCATATCTTGGAGTTCTGAGAGGGTAAGTTCAACACGTGGATTCCCAACCTATAGAGAACAAAACACGCTCAGACTGGAATGGATGCTTGTCTGGGTCATCATTTTTCTCTAATGTCAGAATGCACACACATCAAGATTTTTAAATAGGTTCCCTAGAAGTTAGAGGAACATAAGTTAGTTTACTTTCTCCTAAGAACCTTTCCTCATTGTTGACTGCTTCTATTAAATTTATTTGAGTAAATGGGGATGTCAAATGTTTAAGAGTACACAAATTAAAAAATAAATGTGCAGGTGACACCTAAGGGCAAATGTCATTTCACTGCCACCTGGTCTCGAGAAGCGGAAATGCATCAAAGATTCTGAAATATAAATATCTCATTAAAAACACCATCAGTATGGCCTACACCAAAGACTGACCCACGATCGACAGAGCATTATCCACATCCGCAGGAGTGGCAACTGATGGAATCTGAAAGCATGTCCCCATCCTGTTACTGACAGGATGCATTTTTTTGTGCTCATCATGAGCTTTCAGTTCAGTTCAGTTAAGTCGCTCAGTCGTGTCCGACTCTTTGCGACCCCATGAATCACAGCATGCCAGGCCTCCCTGTCCATCACCAACTCCCAGAGTTCACTCAGACTCACGTCCATCGAGTCAGTGATGCCATCCAGACATCTCATCCTCTGTCGTCCCCTTCTCCTCCTGCCCCCAATCCCTCCCAGCATCAGAGTCTTTTCCAATGAGTCAACTCTTCGCATGAGGTGGCCAAAGTACTGGAGTTTCAGCTTCAGCATCATTCCTTCCAAAGAACACCCAGGGCTGATCTCCTTCAGGATGGACTGGTTGGATCTCCTTGCAGTCCAAGGGACTCTCAAGAGTCTTCTCCAACACCACAGCTCAAAAGCATCAATTCTTTGGCACTCAGCTTTCTTCCCAGTCCAACTCTCACATCCATACATGACTACTGGAAAAGCCATAGCCTTGACTAGATGGACCTTTATTGGCACAGTAATGTCTCTGCTTTTGAATATGCTATCTAGCTTGGTCATAACTTTCCCTCCAAGGAGTAAGCGTCTTTTAATTTCATGGCTGCAATCACCATCTGCAGTGATTTTGGAGCCCAGAAAAATAAAGTCTGACACTTTCCACTGTTTCCCCATCTATTTGCCATGAAGTGATGGGACCGATGCCATGATCTTCATTTTCTGAATGTTGAGCTTTAAGCCAACTTTTTCACTCTCCTCTTTCACTTTCATTGAGGCTTTTTTTAGTTCCTCTTCACTTTCTGCCATAAGGGTAGTGTCAGCTGCATATCTGAGGTTATTGATATTTCTCCCAGCAATCTTGATTCCAGCTTGTGTTTCTTCCAGTCCAGCGTTTCTCATGAGGTACTCTGCATATAAGTTAAATAAGCAGGGTGATAATATACAGCCTTGACATACTCCTGTTCCTATTTGGAACCAGTCTGTTGTTCCGTGTCCAGTTCTGACTGTTGCTTCCTGACCTGCATAAAGATTTCTCAAGAGGCAGGTCAGGTGGTCTGGTATTCCCATCTCTCTCAGACTTTTCCACAGTTTATTGTGATCCACACAGTCAAAGGCTTTGGCATAGTCAATAAAGCAGAAATAGATGTTTTTCTGGAACTCTCCTGCTTTTTCGATGATCCAGCGGATGTTGGCAATTTGATCTCTGGTTCCTCTGCCTTTTCTAAAACCAGCTTGAACATCTGGAAGTTCACGGTTCACGTATTGCTGAAGCCTGGAGAATTTTGAGCATTACTTTACTAGTGTGTGAGATGAGTGCAACTGTGTGGTAGTTTGAGCATTCTTTGGCATTGCCTTTCTTTGGGATTGGAATGAAAACTGACCTTTTCCAGTCTTGTGGCCACTGCTGAGTTTTCCAAATTTGCTGGCATATTGAGTGCAGCACTTTCACAGCATCATCTTCCAGGAAAGCTCAACTGGAATTCCATCACTTCCACTAGCTTTGTTCGTAGTGATGCTTCCTAAGGCCCACTTGACTACACATTCCAGGATGTCTGGCTCTAGGTGAGTGATCACATCATCGTGATTATCTTGGTCAAGAAGTACAGTTCTTCTGTCATGAACCTTGCTCTAAAGTAATTACTTCCCACTTATGAACTCATTTAAGCCTTAAAATGACACTCTCAGGCAGAGATCATTACAGCTCCATTCTACAGATGAGAAAATAAGCAGAGAGAAGTTCAAATAATATGCCCCAGGTCAGTTGCATGGACAGAGAAGGATGCAGAGGTTTGTTCCTGACCATCTCCTACAGCACCCCCTTCTAGACTGGACGTGTGACATGCACTGCATCACACAATCTTCACAACAGACCTGTGCAGGCAAATGAGCCCACACTGCAGAGGAATCCCGGGGGAAAGGCAGAGGGATATGGTTAAGGACACAGAGCTGGCAGAGGGCCAGAGCTCCGATTCCAGCCACGCCTGTCTTCCTTCAGCCTTCTCCAGCCCATGGGTCACACCACGCAGGTGCACAGCCCCTCCTTGGAGCTCCACGGTCCATCTCTGGGCTCCTCTGTACTCTGGGCCTCTTGTAACTTTTCACAAGGGTACCAAGCCCTGTTCCTCCGACTTCTGTCCTCCCCAAATCATATGGTGGTAAGCTCATTCTGGACTGTTAGAAAGTGGAATCAGGATTTAATTAACTGGAGCCCCCATTCTGTTTATCTAAAGTCCTGATAAAGCAATGTGGAGCAAGTTCCTTTTCTAAACCAGGTGCTGTAAACTGTCAAGTTACAGAAATTTCATTTGAGATTGGTTCATTCTACAAAAATGCCCCACCTGTCACAATGCACTCAAATTTCTGCTTTAATATTAAGAAAGTGTTCTAATTTCCATCTACTGAGATTTTTGCAGTCACCACCACAAGGAATTTTTAAATTACTTATTTTTGGCTGCGCTCGGTCTTTGCCGCTGCGCACGCTTTCTCTGGTTCCGGCGAGCAGGGGCCACCATTAATTACAACGCGTGGGGTTCTCGTTGCCGTGGCTTCTCTTGGTGCAGAGCACAGGCTCTCGGCGCGTGGGCTTTTGTAGTTGCGGCTTGCGAGTTTAGTTTGTCCCATGGCATGTGGAAGCTTCCCGAACCAGGGACTGAACCCATGTTCCCTGCACTGGCAGGTGGATTCTTCATCAGGGAAGTTCAACAAAAGGTATTTTTGAAACTTTCAGAAACATATTTTCGACTAGAGAAAAATGAAGTTCCTGTAACAAATCTTTCACTTTACATTAATTTCATAATTTTACAACTTGAAAAAACCCCAAAACTTAGCTCTTTGGTCTCCCCTCCCCACCAAGGGCTTAAAATAACAATGAAAAGACGACGGAGGAGAAACTGAACGGTTGCGTGTTCTGATATTTACACTTGTGAACAAGACACAGCTCTCTGTATGTGTTGTATTATGTGTGTCTCTAATTATAAACTAAGATATATTATATTGACATAAGTAATTCAGATATTGTATCTTAGGTATATACTAATATATATTGTACTTTAATAGAAATTTTCCCTGGTGGCTCAGATGGTAAAGGTCTGCCTACAGTGTGGGAGACCCAGGTTCAATCCCTGGGTCAGAAAGATCCTCTGGAGAAGGAAATGGCAACCCACTCCAGTTCTCTTGCCTGGAATATCCTATGGACAGAGGAGCGCGGTAGGCTACAGTCCATGAGGTCGCAAAGAGTTGGACATGACTGAGCCACTTCACTTTCAAAACATCTATATGTCACATGGGCTAGCCCAACACAAAGCTCTTAATCTGAAGTTGAATAGAAATTTATTGATGTAGATATTACAAACATAAAACTGTATAAATCTGTGTTCAGCTCAGTGAATTATTTCAAAGTGAACACACCTGTGTAACTTAACTTTATTTTAAATGGGTTATAAAAACACAAGCCACCATAAACTTGTAAGTCAAAAGATAGGCAACATTTTATACTTTAGTACATATTCCCTAATTTGTTCAATGTGAAAATTTAGCAGCAAGCATCTTTTCAGGGTTTTTTTTTTTAAAGAAAACAAAAACCTCTGATGCAAATTCGATCCTTTTATGACAGGCCTAACAGCATGTATTTCTCCATGTAAACTAAACCCCAGAGGAATAATTTTAAATTCTCCATATGAACTCAATTTATTCAGACAAACCTATGACCTAATTCCTCACTTATTTCTTTTCATTGCATCTAATAAGAAGAAATCAAATCCTGCTCCCTTGGGCACTTGAAGGTCCCTCATTATGGTAGTTATCTGATGAGATCAACTCCAGGTTACAGAGAGGACAAGTCACTTCCACGACCAGTAAAATGAGTGGGAAAGTTCTCTCGGGACAGCTCTGCAGGCCCATGCAAAGGACTCAGCTCCCCAGCCTTGACAGGGTGGAGGGGTCAGGAGAACTGGAGTTATTTTTTTGTTTGAGCACTATACATGTTTGAAATCATGGTAAGTCATTTACTCTTGATATGCCAGATATAATCCCAGACACTGTAAGTAATAAAAAAGTAAAATGCAGTTGGTCCCTGTTTCCAACGAGCGAGCCTCTCTTCTGCTGAATGAGATAAGAATCCATCAAGTTCAACCATGAGGAATGGAACCTGAGCTCAGTTCTCTATTCTGATATTCTCACTGTGAAATAAAACGAGCATTCTCCCAGCGCAGCGGTGAGGACTTGCGCGTCATCGTGCACTCCTGTGAAAAGTGCACTGTGCGGCTGGCACCATCTTGGAAAGCCTGCGAGCAGCTCAGAAAAGCAGGACCACAGCCGGCTGCCCTGGTCCACCTGAGACCTGCAGGTCTGAGAACACAAAGCGCCTCTTAAAGCCTCACACCCCAAAGAGCTACGAGTCCAAATGAGAAGCCGAGCCCTCCTTACATTACTGCTCCTGACTTTACAGAAATTCCGTGTAAAAACATTATCTCATGGGCTTGAAAACAGATCCTCCAGCCCAGTCAAGCTCTGGATGACTGTGATTCTGGCCGACACCTTGATTACAGTGTCACAAGAGACTCTGAATCCAAGTCACCCAGACAAGCCCTGACTTCCTGACCCCTAGAAACTACATAGATACTATAATGTGCTGTTTATTTCATAACACTGTTAATAAAAATCCCATGATTTTCTAATTTTTATGTTCCTAATTTAAGATCAGCAACTTAAAAAAATTGATAAGCATATATTCTAACCCGTTTCTTTTTTTTTTTTTTTTTTTTTTAGTTTTTTTCTTTCTAACCCATTTCTGACACAAAACTTCAAAAACATACATAATGGCAGTAAGTTAACAAAATGAAATGACAGGCTAGTATATTAAACACACAGTGAAATTTTTCACATTTACTTTAACTGAGGCATAATTTACAGACCATAAGCACACCATGTGAAGTATGCTGCTGCATTAGGTGACCACTGCACATCACCGTTTAACCACCACCCCAGTCAACACAATGCCGCCATCATCCCAGAAAGCTCCCCTCCGAGCTTCCCAGTCAATTCTACCCGTGGGGGTGGGGGCGGTTGCGCCACGATCACCAAGCCCTGTGTGCTCAAGAAGTTCACTAGACAGGGTCACTTCCTTGGGTCTGGCTTCTTTCCTTCAGCACGGCGTTGTAGAAACTCGTCCACGCTGCTCCTTTCTGCTGTCGACAGCACTCACTTGTATAAGCACTTTTATTTTCCCGCTCATCTGCTCATGAGCATTCAGGTCATTTCCACTCCTTAGCTATGAGGGATAAAGCCATCTTGAACATTCATGCACCAGTATTTATGTGGACAAATGTTCTGGCTTATTTTGGGTAACTGATGTCAAGAAGTGAAGCTGGGGACTGAGCGCTGTGTGGTTAAGTGCTCGTTTCACTCACTCAAACTGACAAACTGCTCTCCAGCGTGAAGCATCATCCTACACTCTCCCAGCAACACACAAGAGTTCCAGCTTCACCTCATCCTCGCTGACATCATCCTACACTCTCCCAGCAACACACAAGAGTTCCAGCTTCACCTCATCCTCGCTGACATTTGGCGTTGTCAGGGTTTATATTTTAATTATCCTCTTTTTAAAATAAAATGTTAACCTCTTGGTGAAGAAAGAATCTCATATAATGGTATTTTATTTTGATAAGAATGAAAAAGGTAAGCATAAAAATGTTATTAAGCTATCAACCCCAAATGCACTATAATCAGATTTTCAGTAAATAAGCTAGCTCAATTTGCTAAAAGTTAGACGTAAACGGGGACTTATTGGCTAATGTCTCATTTGTACTAATTATGTTGAATCACAACTAAGAAAGCCAACAAAACAAAGTATGCTTGACAAACAGGCTATCAGAACTAGATTTTTTAGATATTAACTACAACCCACTTGATAATTATGGTTAAAAGCTTTAGATCACAAGTCAGTTGATAACATGGCTTTAGTCAAATGTGTTTTCATCTCAAGTAATTTGTTTTATATATAATTTTGAAATTGGTTCTGCAATAATTCATTTATTAAAAACATATAATAAGGTTTCTTAACACAAACCATTGTAGACAATTACGCAATACACTTGTCTTCCATCTTAAGCCTCTAATTATGTTTTTATAGATATTTAGTTTTTCAAATATTAGTAAAAAGACTTAGCTTTATCTCCCATTTATTGTACTGTGAAAACATTCTGCCAACATGTGCTAAATGTATTTTTCCAATACGTGCCCCAAACTATCAAAGACCAAAAATTTGTCTGTGAAAACAAAAGGATTCATCACCGCACACAGTATCTGTTCAGTTAATGACCCCTCACTACCACAGTTCCTAGAAAATGACGCCATTTTCCAGACAACTTTCTTTGGTATAGTGACTCATCCAAAACACATCAGTAAGTGCTGTGTTGCTGTTCAGTCGCCAAGTGGTATCCGACTTTGCAGAGTAAGAAGTGACACTGTGACACCAGTTTCAAGCAAACAGTTGGTTTGAACGAAGCGTGTCCCATGTGGCTCCGCGGGAGGGGACCCTCGGGAGCTGGGCAGCTTTCCCCAGATGCCACGCCCCCGTGCGCCGCCCCTTCCTTCGTGGCTCCTGTGCTGCATCCTCTGGTGGGGGGACCTCACAGCCATGACGACGGCCATGTGCTGAGTCCTGTGAGTCCTCCGAGCAAACTGCTGACACCGAGGGTAGTCCTGGGACCCCCGGATACAGGCACACGCATTAAGGATAAATCAGTTTGCCTTTACACCATAAAGTCAAACCAGATCTTCAGAATTCTATTGGACAAGTGAGCTCCGAATGCTTACGGCAGTGTGTACATATAACCTGGACGTTCCCAGACGGGCAGAGCAACAGTGTCACACGAGGGCCTTCAGGCCCACCTCACACTTACTGAATGAAAAGTTCTGCCAGTGGGGCCGGGGCCTTTGTTTCTTAGACAGCTGACTTTGTGCCCTGCACTGCGGGGAGAGCAGTTGCCTCAGCAGCTGCTGGCAGGCATGGGGCACACAGGTTCAGGTGCTGTTATTCTAGGTCCAGGGTACACGGCAAAAACATTTTTGGAGAAGGATATTTTTAACATCTTATTAACTTTAAAAAATGCACATAAAAGTGCTTTGTAGACAATAAAGTGCTTCACAAAGGTAACATATTATTAGGCTTAAAAGGCAGATGTGGTGCCATAAACACCGTAACCTCTTAGACGTCATGCTTCCAGCACAAGAGTCACGCCTCCTCACCAGCTCCCAACCTTCCTCTAATTATAAGCTCGCATGTAGGCTGCAAACACAGCTTTAATTTTGGTTTCAGGTTTCAGTTTTGTTGATCTTGACACGTAAACATCACCTCCATGTTTACAACAAACAACCTCATCCTGGAAAGATCAAGGACCCATTGCATCGAAACTCACCATACTGTTACTGATCTCCTTTCCTCCTGAGTCCCTTTGGTTTATTATATACACACACACACAGTCCCCGCCTATTTGATATACTTATTTCTCTTCCCTGAAGTTCAGGCCACAGGAAATCTTAGAACACAAAGGGATCTTCAAGATTCTGTTGGACAGCTAAGTTCTGAATGCTTTGGACAGTGGGTACATGCATCCTGGAGGTTCCCAAACCTGGCAGGGCAACAGTATTATATGAGTCTTCCAGGCCCATCCCAGCCTTACTGAATCAGAAGTTCTGCCTGTGGGGCCTGGGCCTTTATTCCTTCAGACTTTCTGAAGCACATACGCCTGCCAGAACCCCACAGAGGTTTCAGACTCAGAGTGCACCAGCAAGTCAGAAGGCAGGAATAGGAAAAGGATTTGTGGAATGATCTTTAGCAACTGGAGGGTAAGGAAGGAGAATCCTTAATCCTGACAGGAGGAACAGTTCTCCCTGAGTGGCACTCAAAAGGAGAAAACAATCCAGTACCCCACCTGGCCCTACAGTGGTTAGTATCTGAAAAATCTGAAACACCATTAAATGCTTTTCAACTTTATAACTAGTGTATAAAAAAGTACTCAGTTCAGTTGCTCAGTCGTGTCCAACTCTTTGTGACCCCATGAACTGCAGCACACAAGGCCTCCCTGTCCATCACCAACTCCCAGAGCCCACCCAAACCCACGTCCATCAAGTCGGTGATGCCATCCAGCCATCTCATCCTCTGTCGTCCCCTTCTCCTCCTGCCCTCAATCTTTCCCAACATCAGGGTCTTTTCAAATGAGTCAGCTCTTCACATCAGGTGGCCAAAGTATTGGAGTTTCAGCTTCAACATCAGTCCTTCCAATGAACACCCAGGACTGATCTCCTTTAGGATGGACTGGCTGGTCTCCAAGGGACTCTCAAGAGTCTTCTCCAACACCACAGTTCAAAAGCCTCAATTCTTCGGCAACGCACACATCCATACATGATCACTGGAAAAACCACAGCCTTGACTAGATGGACCTTTGTTAGCAAAGTAATGTCTCTGCTTTTCAATATGCTATCTAGCTTGGTCATGACTTTCCTTCCAAGGAGTAAGCGTCTTTTAATTTCATGGCTGCAATCACCATCTGCAGTGATTTTGGAGCCCAGAAAAATAAAGTCAGCCACTGTTTCCACTGTTTCCCCGTCTATTTGCCATGAAGTGATGGGACCGGATGCTATGATCTTAGTTTTCTGAATGTTGAGCTTTAAGCCAACTTTTTCACTCTCCTCTTTCACTTTCATCAAGAGGCTCTTTAGTTCTTCTTCACTTTCTGCCATAAGGGTGGTGTTGTCTGCATATCTGAGGTTATTGATATTTCTCCCGGCAATCTTGATTCCAGCTTGTGCTTCATCTAGTCCAGTGTTTCTCATGATGTACTCTGTGTATAAGTTAAATAAGCAGGGTGACAATATACAGCCTTGACGTACTCCTTTCCTATTTGGAACCAGTCTGTTGTTCCATGTCCAGGTCTAACTATTGCTTCCTGACCTGCGTACAGGTTTCTCAAGAGGCAGGTCAGGTGGTTTGGTATGCCCATCTCTTTCAGAATTTTCCAGTTTATTGTGATCCACACAAAGTCTTCGGTATAAACAAAGTATAAAAGTCTTTAATTATGCTCAGATAAAAGCACACAGATATTATCAGCACTGACAACACAGAAGCACAGCTGAAGAAGCTAGAAGGGAGGAGGGAGATGGAGAAAGGGGAGGGGTGCTGAGAGCCTCGTCTTACGAGAAGGGAGGTCCAGAGACATGGTTTCAAGGCGACTGTACAAATAAACAGAGATATATCATTTAAAGTCACGATGGTAATCGATAAAAGAAAGACAATTGAAAGCCAGTAACATGAAGCTGGAAAGTAGAGGGGCAAAGTGCCTTGCTCAAATTCAGCTAGTTAGAAAGTTCTGAAGCCAGTGTCTGAAGATGGGCCCTCTGCACTCCAGGCCCGTTTCTCTCACCCATGTGTGACCATGCCAAGCACTGTGCTAGGCAGTAACATGCCGAAGCTACACGTCCAGTGAGGGCAGAGCCAGAAAAAGAAATATTCTTCAGCCTGAAAACTATTTGGAAAAGTTACTATGAAAATTTCCAGAAAAGACCATGATTAAAATTTCTCTCATTCTTCATTCTCCTCTCATTCATTCATCGTCATTCATTCATTTCTGCTCTTTCAACACAAATTTCTTAAAAAGAATCCATCTGCTTGGACAAACTTCTTCCCCTATAACCAATGTTAGGCCTTTTCTCCAACTCTACATCAGATGACAAAGGAAGTCCTCTCTCCTGGAGACACCTATGATGACTTCAACCCATCAGCCATCTTGTCTTTTAAAACCTGACGGAGGATCAAGACATCAACACTGAAGACACAAAGCGAGTCTGCACGCCTGTCTCAGTCCAGAGACGAGCCCATCTGCCTCCGGGGGACGGAGCCCGCGGCTGCGGTTCCAGGACCTGCCGTGGCAGCAGCACGTAGAGGGCATTGGAGGGCACTGCTCTGCTGGAGACCACCCAGTGCATGGGCACAGTGAGGATGATGAGACCAAGACCGCTCAGGCTGCTGTGTCACACCTTCATAGAAATGAGCAAAATACTCGACAAAGATGACAACTTCCACTGTGAAAACACACAGGGAAACCCAAGGCAATGGGGCTGAGGGGCCACAGCGGGGCGCTCTCTCACACACAGCTCTAGACACCAGTGCAGATCCCAACCCAACAGGAAGAGGCGTACTGTGTGTCCCCAGAGGAAGAAACACCACTCACGGCCAACTGGCAGAAGAAGAACCACCTCCTCCTTGCCTGGCAACAATGCAGCTAAGGAAAGGCCACCAAACTTCAAACTCCCAGTTTCCTCCAAAAGACTTTTTCTTGATAACAGCCCCTCCCAATCTCCCCTTCTCCTCTATAAAAGTGTTTCCTCTTGTTTCAGAGGACTTGCATGTGGCTGTCCATAGCTGCATGTCCTGAATTACAGTTTTTTGCTGTTCCCAAATAAACTTGTTTTGCTGGTAAATAATTGGTAGTTTTACTGTTTTAGGTTAGTACTACTCAAAAAATAATTCTTTAAAAATAAATTATACAGCTTCTCTGGTGGTCCAGTGGTTATGAATCTGCCTTGCAATGCAGGGGACACTGTTTCCATCCCTGGTCCAAGAAGAGTGCACAAGCCGTGCAGCAGCTAAGCCCGTGAGCCCCAACTCTTGAGCCCCAGTTCTAGAGTCCATGTGCCCCAGAGCCCGCGTTCTGCAACGAGAAAAGCCACCTCCACGAGAAGCCTCCACACGGGAACAAGAGCAGCCCCCGACGACTGCAGCTAGAGAGAGCCTGCACACAGCAATGGAGATTTAGCACAGTTGAAATAAATATTAACAATTAAATTATAACCAAAATTCATTAGTACCTATAAAAAGCAAACTTGTTCAATAAAATTCACTATTACTTACCCCATTTTCAGTGCGTTTTTCTCCAGGTACATTTGTTACATTTCTCTGAGTTCTTTGCTCCTGGGTCTGACGGCCACCTAGAGAAATGAGAGTCCCAAACTTACTAAAAGACATCCTGCTGTGCTGCTGCTAAGTCGCTTTAGTCGTGTCTGACTCTGTGCGACCCCATAGACGGCAGCCCACCAGGCCCCCCTGTCCCTGGGATTCTCCAGGCAAGAACACTGGAGTGGGTTGCCATTTCCTTCTCCAATGCATGAAAGTGAAAAGTGAAAGTGAACTCGCTCAGTCGTGTCCGACTCTTAGCGACCCCATGGACTGCAGCCTACCAGGCTCGTCCGTCCACGGGATTTTCCAGGCAAGAGTACTGGAGTGCACTGCCACTGCCTTCTCTGATATCCTAGAAAAACCATATTTTATAATTTCTTCACTTATTCAAATATTTATTGAGCACAAATATAAAATACCAGGCTGGACAGCTCAAAAATTAGTACAGTTGAAAAAATGTTTTATAATCAACATAAAGTTGTTTAAATGAATTTTTTTCTATATTCTATTTCAGAATCTTGAAACTGATTTATCAAAAAGTGTCTAACACTTAAAAATGGTCAAGATGGTAAATTTCATGTTATTTGTATTTTATATATATTATCTATTTTTATTAAAAATTAAAGCTTTTATTTTAGTAGAGACTAAAATAATGACCTTTATGAGAAAATAATCTAGAAAAAGAATGGATATATGTATACATATAACTAATTCACTTTACTGTAAATCTGAAACTACCATAGCATTGTAAATCAACTGTATTTTGATAAAAACTTTAAGAGAGACAAAAATAGAACTTATAATATCCAATAATTTAAAAACTGATGCACAAACTCATCTTCACTACTAGGGTTAAAACTGAGATGGGATACTATCTTCTGAATTCTCCTTTGTTCTATAAAAATATATATATTTTTTTAATTTTTAAGGGTTTCAAATTTAAACTGGCAAAATTCTCCTGCCATTACTTTTTTTAAAAAAGTGTGCTGCGGTTTTGTGCCAGGTGAGTCCACAGTCACAAACGGCTGTGCTGCGCTGGATGCCTGCTCCTCCTCTGCTCGTCTCTCACCTGATGCTGTTTTGAGAATTATCACACCCCAGAGCCTACTTTATTACTAAGAAAACATAATTTCAAAGGGTCATTAACCTGATGTTAAAATAAAGAGAAAAGAATAACATGTTTTCTTCTATTTCTTTCCTGCTACTTTGCAAGTTTTGAAGAAACATTATATTATGGAAAATACTGCCTCACCTTAAGCCATACATTCTCAGAGAGTGCTATCACCCCCAAGGAAGCAAAGACTGGCTCTTGGGAGATTAAAAAATCTTACTCTTTTTATGCATAAAGCCAAGCTACTGAGTACATAAGCAGACACAGAGCACATCTGATGGGGAAGCAGGGCAAGTAAGAATCCAATACCCAATGCAGGGCCCTTAGGGAGGCCATGAGTGAAAAACAAGGGTAAATAAATGGGAACGACGGAGCGTGCAACCAAACACAGTCACATGACACGCAACAGGCGCTTCATAACAGCTGTTCTCTGTTAGCAGAAATTACATATACACACATTCTGGAGTATGGTATCTACCAGTTTACAGGATAAATTAAACTCTTTACTGAAAGTAATAGTACTTCTTTGAAATAAGGTGCTCGGGTTAATTTAATATTCTATAATTGCTGCTTCTTCCAAACAATAAACAATCAAATTAGAATACTACAAAACACAGAGAAATTATACCAAGGGTCGCTTAATCTTTGATGGTGAAGAAGAAACGTGATGATTTTGTACTCCAAAGTCAGAAAACAGTAAGAGCTGCCATTTAGTGAGCACCGCAGCAGGACACCTCACTAACTGCCACCGCAACCGTGCGCACCACACACAGCAGGAAGCGGAGGCACAGGGGTGTGACGCCAGGCGCCCCAGCCCACACCCAGCCAGCAGCAGGACTAGCGTTGGACCCAGGCGGCTCCGCTCCAAACTCCACTCCATCAGCTCTGCACTCTAGCCAACGCCCTGCACGTGACCTGCGTCTCGTTCCTTTACACACTAGGCTCCTGTTCCCCCAAGTGTGAAGGTGACGGGAGGTGACGGGAGTCCTCCGCGCTCCCCTCTAGCTTCCACAGAGAGAATTCAGTCCGACTCTTTGAAGTGCGGGATATCCTCCACTTCTGCCAACGCTGTTATTAAACATTCTAGCTTTGCTGACGTGATGAGTGAAATACAGTTATCTCGCTGTGTTCCCTGCACTGCTTTCTTTAGGAGTTTATGGATGGACGTCTTTCCATATATTCCCAGGCCATATGTATTTCCTCTTTGCTATGAACTGCATGTTTGTATATTTTGCCCATTAAAAAAAAAAAAAAACTGGTTTTAAAAAACCTCACAAATAGGGACTTCCCTGGCAGTCCAGTGGTTAAGACTCCTTGCTTCCAAATCAGAGGACCTAGGATAGATCCCTGGTTGGGGAACTAAGATCCCACATGCTCCATGGCACGGCCAAAAACAACACAAACAAAAAGAAGCCAACAGGGATAATGTGCAATAAAATAGTCTTCTTTTGACAAAAAGATGTCCTTCCAATTTTTTTTTAATATCAGAAGTAATCCACAATCACTGTTAAACAACAAGTTAAGGGATTTTTTCTTAACTGTACAGTGTATATGCTTTCCAAAAAAAAAAAAAAGATTCCTTTATTTAAATTTTAATTAAAAAATGAGTAATTTATGGGAGACTGGTATTGGTATATGCACACTCCTGTATATAAAATAGATAACTAATAAGAACCTACTGTGTAGCATAGGGTACTCTACTCAATGCTCTATAACAGCCTATATGAGAAAAGAATCTTCAAAACGTGGATGTATGTACATGACAACCGCCTCACTCTGCTGCACACCTGAAACTAACACAACACTGCAATTCAACGATGCTCCAATAACAAGTTTTCAAAACAAGTAGTGTGTCCCCACTGTTCCAAATTCAAAAGGAGCAAGAAGGCATACTTGACCAGTTTCCCCTCTCTCCTTCCCCAGAGGCCAGCCATGTGACCAGAGTCTTGCTGATGGTTCCACAGACACTACACACACACACCAGCCAATGCAGGCCACGCCGCTCCTCTGTCACCTGTTACACAGAGGGCACCACGTGTGTACACGGTGCTTACTCAGGGAACGAGTGTAGGAGGTGGTTCAGGACAGGGCGCGGCACAGACACGCTCTCGTTTCTCCAGCCGACACCCCTGGAGGCACTAACGGCTGCCCCCGCCAGCGGCACCCCGTGAGTGACGCTGCAGAAGTGCCACTTGTATGTGTGCGGACACAGCCACGGGACAGACAATTCTCAAAAGCGAGGCTGCCGGGTGAAAAGTTTTATGCTTTTGTAAGTGTGGTAGATATTGCTAAATTAAATTGCCTTCTACAGAAGCTGCCAACAGTGTGGAAGACTGCCTGTTTCTCGGCGTCCGCCAACACTTGGTAAACGTTCTAATCTCTGCCATGTGACAGGTGAAACAGTGTCTCGGTGTTTGCCCTGCCTGTCTTTTTTAGGAGTACAGCTGGGCATCTGGCCATGTGTATTTCCTTTGCTATGAACTACATGTCTGCATATTTTGCACATTTTATTTTACTGGCTTTGTTATCATTATATATAAAGGTAACTAACCCTTTGCAATATGAGCTATATATGCTATTTCCCAGTTTATAATCTGTCTTTTGACTTCGCTTTAGGGTGGTTACTGCCATGCAGGCTTTTGTTGTTGTTTTTTAAATAACTGTTTGTCTTTTCTATTATGGTTTAGCGTCACACTGAAGTCCTGTATATATATACACACACACACAAGACTATGTGTATATAATAATAATATATATATATTACATTTGTTTTGTCCTTGTACCACAAGGCTTGCAGGGGCTCAGTTCCCTGACCAGGGACTGAACCTGGGTCACAGCAGTAAAAGACTGGAATCCTAACCTAGGCCACTAGGGAACTCCCCACTTAGGTGGGGTTCTTTTTTTTTTTTTATTTCTCTCTCTTCAAATACACATATATGTGTTTTTCAGAATTTTTATGATGCTTTCATGGTTTCATTTACTCTTAAAATCCAGAGATTTCAACCATGTGATATTTATCAAAAACAGTCCCTTCTGGCAGCAGAGCCACGCCCATGTTTCATGCATTATGTGACTGGCTCAGGATCCTGAGGAGGCAAGGGCTGGGAGCCTGAAAGTGTGAAGCATCATAAACGGCACTAACAGGGGTGAAACCTCACGAGACACCAACTCTCCCTCTCACCACCCGTGAGTTAACAGGGGAATAATTTAACGTTTATTCCTATTTTCCTTAAATTAACTTTCATGGCAAAAATTAGCAAATGGGGGGAAAGCACTTATCTACCTTGTTCACTGCTCTCTGTTGGGGAATCTTCATGTCGAAGGAAAAATTTCACTTCTTCCCTTCGTGGCCCCCACTTCTGAAGATGTTCATACATCATATAATCAAAGGGTATGGGACGCTCTAGGAAAAAACAAACAAAAAAATTCTTACTTTTCCCAGAGACAAACAAAATGAATCCTATCAAAAGTAAAAAATGAATAAAAATAAATTTAAATAAACGTACACACATATATATTAGAATTCAAGGATATAACAAGCACTAAATTTTAACTTTAATGAAATAAAAGCAAGACTATAAACACAAAGAAGTAATCATAAAAGCAATTTTGCAACATTAAATAGGGAACATTGGGAAAAATGTCCTTTATTATATTTATCATGAAGCAGGGTACCTCCCACTCTTTCAAAGGAACACATTAACAAACTGCCCAAATTTTATTATTCACTAAAATGTTACAGGCAGCAATCAGATGTACAAAGACTTGACACACACTTCGGGCAGTGCAGCCAGCCCACAGCAACACTTGCACCAGAACGTTCACAGCAGCCAAACAGTGGAAACAAAGCAAACCTCCACTAACCGATGAAAGGATAAATGCAACGCTGCATATCATACAACGGGTAGTTTCAGCCAAACAGAGGAATTAGGTATTGATGAGTGCTACAACATGGATGACTCTTAAGCAAGCTAAGTGAAAGAAAGCCAGAGCAGAGTCACAGACTCTATGATCCGATCTATATGGGGTACCTAGAAGAGTCAAACACAGAGCCAGACAGTAATAGAGCGGTCGCCAGGGGCTGGGGTGGGAGAAACGGGAGGCAGACAGTTCGGAGACGCTGAGAACGCCCTAACACCCATAAAGCTGCACCCAAATGGGGGGTTTTATGCTATGCTAATTTTATCTCAACTTAAAGGGAAAGAAAGGAAACCTTGAAATGTTCCCACTGCTGCTTGTGCTTGAAAGTGAGGACGGACACTGGCAGGTCTCGAGGCTGGGAGAAAACGGCCTGCCCTGGGAGGAGCGGGACGCAACTGAACTGCGCTTCTCCTCTCAACGCAGGAGCACGGCTGGGTGAGAGACCCCTGCCCAGATCAAGTCAGGAGAAAGAGCCGCGCGTGTGGCAGCCTCGTCATACACGCAAGATGTGATTTAATTTTCGGCCTGAGAGAAGGGCCAGACTTCCACAAGGAAGAAAACCCCGCCATTCACAGAAACACAACGCGCACTGTGCTGCTGCTGCCACTTCATCTTCCTACACGTGTAGGCAAGCTTTGTCTTGTTCAACAAACCTCGAAGGCAAGGACATAAATCGTCTCATCTTGGTTAATTCAACTCAGAACTGAGTATCTGTACAGCAAGAAGCAAGCACAAATTGAACACTGAAGAAGTATTCAATATTACCATTCCATATTTTGTGTTTTTTTTTAATTTGTTTAATTGAAGGATAATTGCTTTACAGAATTTTGTTGTTTTCTGTCAAACCGTAACGTCATTTACTTTTTGAAAGTAACAATTTTTGTGTTATAAAATTTTTTTTAAAAACATGTATATTCTAATGCTATAGCTGTGGAATTTAAGACTAATCATGTCCATCAGTTTAACATAAAATTTTATCTTAGGCCATATTTTTATTAGTATTGCTTTGGCTTACAGATTTGTTTCACATTAATTAAAATCAACTTATAACCTTCACTTGGGCTTCCCTTGTGGCTCAGCTGGTAAAGAATCCGCCTGCAATGAGGGAGACCTGGGTTGGAGACCTGGGTTTGATCCCTGGGTTGGGAAGATCCCCTGGGGAAAGGAAAGGCTACCCACTCCAGTAGTCCGGCCTGGAGAATTCCATGGACTATAATCCATGGGGTCCCAAAGAGTCGAACACGACTGAGTGACATTCACAAAATCTTCACTTAAATCTGAGCATAACTTCACCAAGTCTGAGCATAACTTTATAAATATTAAGTCTAACTTTTCCTTAAGCCAGTTATTTAAAAAAAAATGTTTCCCTTTATAAATAAAAACATTTTTAAGAAAAAATTAACTTTAAGAAAAGCAAACTGAGCTTCAGCAGCTTAAATAAAGGTTAACTAAAATGTTATTTCTGTTTTAAAGTGAAAACAAAACTACCCTGCACATATCATGTAATCAATACTATACCTCATCAACACTGTATGTACTGGAGAAATCTGTAAGACAACTTTCAGGCATTCTCGGAAAAGGCAACAAAAAACACCAAGTAGGAGACTTCACAAGAAGAAAAGCTGAAGGTCCTGCCTGCCCGCCTGATTCACATTAAGCTGACGCCCGGTGTGAGGAAGGGGCCAGATGAGAGCAGGGTAATAAGCGGGCCAAATGAACAGGCTGTTATGGGCTGGGCTGTGTCCCCTCACACAGAAACCCACATGCCAAAGTCCTGAACCTAGTCCTCCATAAGAATAGGACCTTATTTGGAGACAGGATCTTTAAGAAGGCAGAAAGTAAAAATGAGGTCATTAGCATGGGCCCTAATCCAATGTGCCTGGTGTCCCTTTAAGAAGAGATTAGGACACACACACACAGAGGGAGGGCCACACGAGGACATGGGGAGGAGGCATGACCATCTACATGCCATGCGGAGAGGCCTCAGGAGAGACCAGCCCTGCTGACACCTTGAAGTCAGACCACTAGCCTCTAGAACTGCAAAAAGATGGGTGAATTTCTGTTACTCAAGCCGCCCAATTTGTGGCACTTCATTACGGTTGCCTGAGCAGACCAATACACAGATCCACACAGAAACACTCTCCTCTCAACAGGGGACTGAAAGGGGCTTCCCTGGTGGTCCAGTGGTTAAGAACTACCTTGCAATGCAGGAGACTCGAGTTCGATCCCTGGTGGGAGAACCAAGATCCCAAGTGTGGTGGAGCAACTACTGAGCCTGCGCACTCTGTGCCACAGTGACAATCCCGCATGCTGCAAGTGAGACCCGACACGGCCAAATAAATATTAAAAATTTAAAAAAGCATTGACGATTATATTGGAGTATTCTATTTATGAACACTGATGACATGAGTATACCGTGAGTAACAGATGTGGTAATTTTATGCAAAGGGTTCTCCAAAATCTGAAAATCACTTGAATTGCTCCTCCAGGGTAAAAAGACTGAGAAAGGCCGTGCTTGCTCCCTTCCTTTGAACTTCATCCGCCACCATCTTGCCCAGACTTCGCTCTGCAGCTCCAATTTACTCAATGATGTGTTTACTCAGGGCCTGCTATGAGCACCAGGCTGGGCACTGCACGTATGACGGTAAACAAGTCCCCGCCTTCAGCGGTTTTAGTCCAGTGAGAGAGGAAGAGATGAAAGCCACTGTCCTGTTTTGATAAACACAATGACAGTACTGAAGCAAAGAGGAGAGACCTGTAACACCCTCTAAGACTCAAGGAGAGTGAAGGTTGGGGGCCAGGTGCTGGGGACTGCTCTAGACAACGGGAGCAGCAGGCTGTGACCGTCTGTTCTGCCGGGAGGCAGGCCTCATTCTCGATGAGGTAAAACCCCAGGCCATGGAGACGGCCATGGAGCCAGGGACAGCACCAACTCAAGACTCACGTAAGAGACTAGCATCCTCCAGCAGCCGGGACCACGAGGGCTCTCCCAAGCTAATACAAGAGGCCGACCAGGAATTAGAAGTGATAACAAGCAACAAAGGCAAGAATGCTGAGGCGAGAGAAGAGCGCACAGTGACAGAGCGACCAGGCTCGAACATTCACCCTGAAACCACCACTGCGTCATCCCTTCCTGTGTGTCAGGCTGATACCCGAGGACCTGGCCTCTTCTGCTACTTCGGTGATGGCCCACCATTTCTCAAAGTCAAGTTTCTCTTGAGAATGTTGTCCTTAAAGTTTTTACTCCAGATGTGAAGGATAACACAGAAAATATTTATAAATCATATACCTGATTAGGGACTTGTATCTAGGATACATGAAGAATTCTCACTGGGGATGTTGTGTACAGCACGGTGACCACAGTTAACATTGTAACTGCAGGTGTGAAGCTGCCAAGAGAGTAGACCTTAAAAGTCCTCATCACAAGAACACATATTCTGTAACTGTGTAGGGCAATCAATGGATGTGAACTAGACATACTGTGGTGATCATTTCACAATACACACAAAAATCAAACCATTACGTGGTACATTTCAAACATCATGTTGTACGCCAATTACACCTCAGTTAAAAATTGTTTTTAAGAAGTGTTAAGAATTCACTGATTATCCCTGAGTGTCCTTAAACACATCCACCTGGACACGTCTCAAACGCAGCATGTCCAGCTAGCCGCTCTTTTGCTCCCTGACGCGGAGTCGTGAGTGCACACTGCCCCTTCTTCCACTCGCTGCTGGAGCGGAGGCCTTGCCCATCTCAGCACCCCCGTCAACGCTGTCTGAGGGGCACACCCTGTCCATTCTCTTCTCCAGTCCTTCCTTCACACTGCTTCTCTCACCCAGCATATCTCATCCCAGCTCAATTCAACCTCTCCGTTAGAGTCTATGTTATTTTGCAGAATTTTCTGCATTCAGTAATCATATTACCTGCACTGATCTTCTCTGACCAGCTAGCATGACAAATCCTTAAATGTAAGAGCCAGCCTTAACTCTTCTCAATTTAATAAATATTTATTAAGGGCTTACTATTAATATTTAAACATATGTCCCCTTCCTCTTAAAACGTCCCTCCCAACCCACCCCTCTAGGTTGTCACAGAGCACTGGGTTGAGCTCCTTGCTATAACACACTTTTTTGAAAATAGCATTTATAACATCCTATCCCCATGTGATATAACGAGTTTTTAATTTCTCAATTCCTTATTACCTCAGGTAACAAAGAACCAGGAACAAAATTCTGCATTCAACAAACATCGGATTTCATGTACTTGGTCACTGTTATAGAGCCTAATACATACCATTTCCCCTCCACACTTCAGCTAAATGGCAACTGCCTTCTCCAGGTTCTTTGCAGAATTCTACAACATCACGACATGTTGTTTCTGGTGTTATAGGAACTTCTGTTAAAATCTGTTCATTGTTGCTCAAGAACACGGTTAATATCATCTGTAAGAAAAAAGATTAAATTAAAGCTACAACTTAAGAGTCATTAAGCAATAAAAAGATTAACTTGCAAATTAAAAGTGATTTCCCCACCTTCCTACCACCACTCCATCCAGCCAAAATGCTTACAGGACAGGTTAGGCTCACTCTAAAGTTCATGTTGAAAAGTTAAAATGTAAGACAAGTCGGGAAAATGCCCGAAGAGGAGTGTTAGAAGGGAAGTAGCACTGCAGGGCCGGGGGAGCCCGGGAGGCTGCCGTCTCTGGGGTCACAGAGTCGGACACGACTGGAGCGACCTGGCGGCGGCAGCAGCACTACTGGATGTCATAAAGCCTCGATACGGTAAGGCTCCAGAACACGAAGGGCCAGACCAGCGGACAGACCATGAAGTCCAGAAACAGAAAATGGCAAATGATGAAGGAGGCGCCTCAAAACCGACGAGGGACAAGCTATTCAGTGAATGATGCCTGAATAATTAACACACCCCACTGGAAAAAATGGGTTTATACTGCATATTATACACAAGCGGTAAGTTCCTAATTAAATATTTTAAAATAAATCACAGAATTATAAAAATTCTAAAATAAAACTGGGTAAATTTTTTTGTAACCTTGGAGTACAGAGCCCTTTCTAACTATGATTAAAAAACCATTATAAGATATATTCAAGTAATTAAATACAAGGATCTTTTACAAAGCAAAAAAGACAAACTGGGGGAAATATTTGCAACTAACATTACATATGAAAAGTCAGTCTCAACACTAAAGTGAAAGTGACAGTCGCTCAGGCGAGTCCGATTCTGCGACCCCGTGGACTATACCGTCCACAGGACTCTCCAGCCCAGGATACTGGAGTGAGTAGCCCTTCCCTTCTCTGGGGATCTTCCCAACCCAGGGATCAAACCCAGGTATCCCACATTGCAGGTGGATTCTTTACCAGTTGGGCCACAAGGGAAGCCCTCAAGATCTAAAGGGCTCCTAAAAATTGGTACTAGAAAGACCAAAAATCCAACTTATTTTTTTAAATTGAAGAAATAATATATCACAGTAAAAAAATGAAAATGGTTCTTAAATGAAAGCACATTATAATTTCAAAAAATAAAAACTGTCCAGTATTATTTTTTTTAATCTTAAAAAAAAAAAAAAAAAAAAAAAACACACCAAAAACCTATCACTTTGACCTAAGAACTCAACAGATCCTGTGAGAAGGATTTTTAAAAACATTACTCCTAAAGTAAAATTTAAACCAAAGATTTTCTTTAATCAGACAATATCATAGAATATTTGTTTAATCTTTGATCAAAGTCAGAAACAAAATCTGTATTTGTCCCCAAATTCCCTTCTCAAAATCTCAGCTGTCAACTGAGTATCTTAGTATAGTTTATTGGTACAATATTTTTTTCTTAGAAGTGCCCTACATTCCCAACTTTTGAGATTTAAACATCTTTATACTGGTGGCCAGGTTTTATTTGACCAAAACCAGTCACAGTTACGAACTGCTCTCTGGGCCCCGTCTCCTCTCACCCCACCTGCCCCATGGCTGCCACCGGTTCCCTCTCTAAACGTGAACCAAGTGAAGTCACTTCCTGGCTTAAAACATTCAGGGGCCTCGTACCACCCAACAGCCACCCTTCCCCAAACATGTTTTCTGGTTTATAAACAGGAAACCGGGCTCTTTACGGAGCACTCAGAGGCGAGCATTGCCATGTTCATGTGGATCTCTAACTTTTCTCCCCCAGGGACTCTCACAGGGCCTGGATCGCCACGGAACACCCTTTGAGAGAGCCTGGACAGCAGGACAAGCTGCAGGCCCTGACCAAGGGGAACACTCCTCACCACCTCCCTGGCCTGCCAGGACTCGTGCCTTCCTGCGCTCAACCTCGCTGCCCCTCCCCAGCTCTCTCAGGCCACCGGCCCTCTGCCCCAGGGCCCCTCCTGTTTGCCTATAAACTCCTGTTCACCCTTCAAAACTCAGTTCAGATGCTACCGCCTTTGCAAAACCTCCTTTCACCACCTTCTCTCACCAGGGAGGCCACATGTTCCTTCCTCTGTGATCCAGTGACCCTTCACACACATCTTTATTACATCACAGCGCCAGCCTGTTTACCTGCCTCACCAGGCTCCAGGCAATTCACTTTTGAATCTTTCATTCCACTTCCTGATCAGTATCTGATGCCTGCAAGGCTCCCTGAAATCTGGTCGACTCCACGAACGACACCAAAATGTAAAGTCTCCACCACGCCACAGAACTGGAGGAACACTACACATGCTCTAGGTGAGACACAGCCGATCCGTTCAGTAAACAAGCATTTTCATTCAGTTCTTCTGGAAATTATAAACACAGTTCTATTTTACAAGAAATAAAACAGTTCTTTCTGCTCACTGATCCAGACAAATTTTTAAATGTCGGGGGTCTTTTAAACACATAACTGGCTTGGAATCTAAATAATTTGGAATAAAACAGGTAAATCCTGGATCTAGTACAAACAAGTCCAGAACTTGAAGGGCCTTAATGCTATACCAGTTTCACCAGAACAATCAGAATAGATTTTTACTTTTATTTACACTTTTATTTTACAGTTCTAATGGTAATTCTGGAGTAGGAAATGGCAAACCACTGGAATATTCTTGCCTGGGAAATCCCATGGACAGAGGACTCTGGTGGGCTACAGTCCACAGGGTCACAGAGCTGGACACAACTGGGCATGAACCCACACATGGTAAATATTTTCCCATGTGATTTCACAGTCTATGCTTTTTAAGATCTAACAATAGGTTTTCCCAAACCACAGTTTATAAATCAAACTTTCAAGGCAGCGAAAATTTTTTTAAAAATTATCTTCTCTTTAAGTGCTGTAACTACAACTCACTGATGACCAGCAGAGGGTCCTGCTCCTCTCGGTTCTTCAGCCCTTTCAGCTTCCTCCTGCACCCCCACACCCACTACAGGGTCCATGGCTTGTTCTCCATACTCTGAGCTAATGAAGGTTTACATAACCACGTGCTGCGGGAAGCCGGGCCTCTGGCCAGAACTAGGCTCGCATGCTCACACCCACCACGGGCACACAGTGGCATCCATAAAGGCACGGACTGTGCTTCTCTGCTCAGAAAGGTTTCTTTAGGAACTTGTTGTCAGAATGAATGACAGTGTGACACTCTGGGGATACTTTCTGAATTACCAAGAGTTGTGAGTAAGTTCAACGTGATGGAAGAAGCAGAGGAGAAGCAGAATGGCAGAGTTGTGAGTCTGAACGTTAATTCTTAAAAGTTAAGAACTCCCAGATAACTGATCCAAAAGTCACTACACATTATTTCAGTTTTTAATTCTATTTTAAAGTCTTTACTAAACCCTATCTTTCCTAATCTTAGCAAAATCTCTAATTTCTCTAATCTCTACTACTCAGTCAAAGCTAATTTTATTACAATCATGAGATTTAAAAGCTTTTGAGATAAATTAAGCTGGCATTGACCTGGATGGTACATACTTCCTAAAGCATCTTCTAAAATTAGAGCTGAAAAGGCATGGGGCTGCTACCATTATTACAGTAAGGTTTCCCCAGATTAAAAGAAATGGAAGGATCTTCAACACAAGTAACATGTGCATTCACGCCAGATGCATTTTTTAAAGCATCTTTGAAATCACAATACACCTTACAATTGACAGCATGTCACAATCTAAGGGGTAGTGCTGTGCTTTTCTTTAATAGTATGCATAGAGATGAAACCCAATAGAGTTAAGGGTTAAGAAGACAAAGGAAAAAAAAAGAATTACTGTTCATTCCTCCTCAAAGATTACTATATTGAAAATAAAAGATCTGGTCAACCACGGTTAGACACACGCAGACTTGCACCGTGTGCTGCAACACGCAGAGCGCACGACGGCAGACGCCTCACACGCCTTCTCACACCGCCCCCTCTGCCCAGACAAGCCAGGCTGCCAGGCCCTGCCGGCCCTGCCCCACCTTCCCCATCATCCGCAGTCATCCACCTCCTCTGGGGAGCACTTCCTGCCACACTGCCTCCCCATCCTGACCTGGTGAGAGTCAGAGCCTCCTCTTTTGCTCTCCTATAACAGACCGTGGCTATTTCTGGCACAACATTCTCGCACTAAATTATCAATGGTTTTCATGATTATATCCTCTACTGAAACAGTGTTTGTGACTCACAGGGGTGAGCTGTGACCCCCATTACCTGCTCTTAAAATTATCTAAGTGTGTCCCAAGTTGTACATATTTTCACTTTTAAAAGTTGTTAAAAACCCCAAAAAGCCGCAGGCCGCGGCGGGCAGCACTTGTGTTCTCTAACTCAGTGCCGGAGTGGACCACATTGGTAAGCGGTGCTCGGTAAGTGAAAGACCGAGGCAGCCTAGCAGGCAGCCACCAGCATAACCGAATCGAATCCCTCAAGAGGGCACTTCTCCTCACTCTCAAGGTCATCTGAGCCCCATAAAGCAAGTCGCCAGGATCAACCACTGATGTAAGGAACCGCCTGGGTGGAGCCTGTAAGGCCTTCGTGCGCCTGACCGGCCCGTCTGAAGCAGCCTCCCCATCTGCAGCCTCTCACCACTTTGTTTTCTTCGCGTTCACCACCACCTTACACACCTGTGTAAGCCGTGTATTTATTTGTTTCTCCTCTGTCCTTCCACTAGAACTTAAGCTCCTGAGGAGCAGGGATTTAGCTAGTTCACTGCTGTGTCACTACCGCCTGGAGTGGAGCCTGGCACATAGTGGGCACTCAATCAACTCCCCCAAGTACATAAAATAATTATTTTTAAAGTAGGTTGTGTCACAAAGGGTAGGTGTCTGCCTTCTTACACTATCTTCAAGGTCTCAAATAGGAAAAAAAGATCAATATTATACCCCTCTAGTCGCTGAGTTACTCCACATTAGAAGGAAAAGAATCTTTTAAAAATGCTAGTGTAAAAGTCAGAAGCCTGTACACACATATGTGATATTTGGCAGATTCCACTCAAACCTAGACATCACAGACATCCCTCGGTAAAGCCTTCCTGCTTTCCATAAGGTGGCACTGAAGGGTGCCAGGGGGTGAGTTCCACCTCTACCCCCACACATACACTCCTGCAAATTTTGGGGAAAAGAATTAACTCCAAAGAAGAACGAATAGTTTTGTAAGATCATATTAAGTTCAATTTCCATGACTAAAACGTATTATTTTGGCAAAGAACTAGAACTAGCCTTTCAAGGATAATGAAAAAGTTTTTCTAAATAAGGGAGAAACATTTAACACTCTTGAGAGGACAGATACATTTAAATATTTGAGTTGCATCTACTCATAAGAAGAAACTAATACAGTTAAGTGACCTTTAAATTAGATCCTCAAAAACCATATCATTTATGTTTAGTTCAGGTCACTGTTTTTATTCACTTTAATAATTTATTGTTTTAAAAATATATATTCCATCATATGAAAACTTCCTCTCAATAGCTTGAACTGGTGAGATCTGGTTATACACTATTCCTGGGAATACAAAATATACATCTCAGCTTCCCTTCACCTAACTTATTTAGTCCCTCCAGTATTTAAAAGCATATGCATTTTGGGGGAACCTGTCTAGAACCTTATAGAAATGCAAAACTCACGAACCTTCTCATAAAAACTAGGTATGCCATAAGTCCATAGCATGTGTGGAGGTGAAGCAGCTGAGCAAATTTAATCTAGTCTCCAAAACTTAAAGAATCTCTGAATAGGAAAAGGGCAGTATCAACTCTTGACACCCCTACTCATCAATGTTGGGAATCACTGCCCAGAATGTCCGCTGCTTTACTGACTCTGTTCATGTGAACATTATGGAAACAGAACAAATACTAATTTTCAACCACAGGTTGTGACCTACTAACATGCTGTATAATCAGTTAGTGCCCTCGGGGCCAGTTTTGTTTTTAATGGAACAGAACAATATAAAACAGTATTATAATACACTGCAAATCAACTATACTTCAGTATAAAATAAAAACTAAAAAAAAAAAAACCCAAACACACACACACACAAATTATTAAGAAAATGAAAAGACCAGCCTGGGAGAAAATATTATAAAACACATAACTGATAAAGAACTTGTATCCTAAATATACACAACTGAAAACTCAGTAATAAGAAAACAAAGAACCCAATCAAAAAGTGGATAAAAGATCTACGCACCTCATCAAAGAAAGCACCACCCACCTAAGAGAATGTCCAAAATCCAGAACACTGGCGATCCGAAATGGCGGTGAAGCAGCGGAGCACAGGAAGGTGCCGGTGGAAGTGCGAAGCGGCACAGCCATTCTGGAAGACAGCCTCAGTTTCTTCCAAAACGCACTCTTACCGTGTGATCTAACAATTAAAGATTCTTGGTACTGATCCAAACGAGTTGAAAACTTATATCTAGACAAAAACCTACACATGAATGTTTATAGTAGCTTTATTCATAACTGTCAGAGCTTGGAAGTCACCAAGATATCCTTCAGTAGGTGAATGAATGGATAAACTGTGGCGCATCCAGACAAAGGACACCAAGCGGTGATAAAAACAGCTACCAAGTCACAAAAGACACAGCAAACAAACACACATGGCCAAGTGCAAGAAAGCAGTCTGAAAGGCCACATACTGTATGACGCCGATTAAACGATATTCTGAAAAATAAAAATCTGTGGAGATGGTAAAAAAAAAAAAAATCAGTGGTTGCCAGGAGTTGAGGGCGGAAGGAAGGATGAGTAAATGAAGCACTAAGAATTTTTGAGGGCAGTGAAACTACTCAGTATGATACTATATTGGAAGATAAAAGACACTCGACATTTGTCAAAACCCACAGAACTGTACAACAGACACAGTGAACCCTCATGGAAACTATGGTCTTTAGTTAATGGATGAACATTAGTCTAGGCACTGCCATCTGCACTTCACACATTCTCAATTCTCACACCAACTCTATGAGACAAATACCACCTTCATTTTACAGATTAGGGAAAGGAAACTTGGAGAGGTTAAATAACTTGTCCAAGGTCACCGAGCTAATGAATGCCAGACCAGGATTTAACCCTGATCTGACTAACTTCAAAGCTACAGTCTGAATCACTACTCTAAACCACTCCAAAAGAAAAAAGAAAAACAGAAAAATTTTAATAAATACCTTCGTACTTAGAATATACCTGCCATTACTAAATAACTTCTCAATTAACCAAGTGTCATCTAGTGTCTACAGTTGAAAGAATCTGAAATGCACAAGTGAATCATATAAGGGAACCAGAATAAAGAATCATGCATTTTCTTCTAACTGTTCAAATATAAAGATGATCTCCTAATAGATGTTCTAATTACATTTTACTGACCTTACAAAAGTTTAAATTAGGTGTATTAACAATTCTCAGAATAAGGCTTCCTTTTTCTATTTATTTCTTTGTAAAATTCAAGAAAATATATTCCTATATGAATTTTTGAAAAACACTGATCTAATCCTAGGTATATACCCTAGAGAAGTATGTCTACACAAAAACTTGCACAAAAAAATTAGAGCATAACTATACAGTCATAACAGCAAAAAAGTAACAGTCAAAACCAATGAATGGACAAACAAAGGTTGTACATGTTATACAATGGAATATGACTTGACCATAAAAAGGAGTGAGGAGAATGCTACATTCCTGAGATAATGGATAAACCTTAGAAACGCGATGCCAAGTGAAAGAAGCCAGATACAGAAGGCCACATGCTGTTACGACCGCACTTACACGCGATGTCCAGAGCAGGCAAACCCACACAGAAGCAGATTAGTGGCTGCCAGGGGTGGGAGGGAAGGAGGGAAGTGACTGCTAACGGGCACCGGGGTTCTTCTTGGGGTGATGAAAACGTTCTAAACTTAGCTAGTGGTGATGGTTACACAAACCTGTGGATATATTAAAAGCACTAAACTGCAGACTTCAAAGGCATGAATGTGACAGTATGTGAATTATATATCAATAAACTTATTTTTAACATATCTAGTTATACCAGTTATTCGACCTATTCAATCAGTAAAGTATTTTTCCCAATGGAAATAACTTTAAATAAATATTATATCATTTCTTTGTATTTATTTTTTTCTCTAGTAATAAAGATTTATAATTAGACAAATCCTATTTTTTCATGTCTGCTAATACCAAAAAGTCAAGTACTAATCCTTTTGCCAGCAGGAAATAAAACTCAAAACAGAAATAATTAGTAAAGCAATGTCTCTGAAGAGCACTTTAATATAATCATGTGTATAGACAATACATGACCACAGGAAAAACCATAGCCTTGACTAGACGAACCTTTGTTGGTAAAGTAATGTCTCTGCTTTTGAATATGCTATCTAGGTTGGTCATAACTTTCCTTCCAAGGAGTAAGCATCTTTTAATTTCATGGCTGCAGTCACCATCTGTAGTGATTCTGGAGCCCAGAAAAATAAAGTCTGACACTGTTTCCCCATCTATTTCCCATGAAGTGATGGGATGGGATGGCATGACTCATTGGAAAAGACTCTGATGCTGGGAGGGATTGGGGGCAGGAGGAGAAGGGGACGACAGAGGATGAGATGGCTGGATGGCATCACTGACTCGATGGACGTGAGTCTGAGTGAACTCCAGGAGTTGGTGATGGACAGGGAGGCCTGGCGTGCTGTGATTCATGGGGTCACAAAGAGTCGGACACGACTGAGCGACTGATCTGATCTGATAAGACAATACTATCTATCTGTACAAAATGAGAACACAATTTACACAGAAAAGTAAGTCCAATAGCCCCCTCCTATCTTTTTACAGATGACTCTATTTTGTCCTTCAGGTTTGAGCCAGCTCTTTAAAACCATGATTCTCCTCTGAATTTGCTTATGATGCTTTGAGTTACCATTCTCAAAATGTTTCTCCTCTTTAGAAAACTAAGCAAAACTCAAGTGTAGAAAACAGACGTCTCAGTGCCTGAAGATTATCTATGCCATTTACAAAGAAAAAAAATACTTCCAAAGCTGTCTCTTGGGCTTCATGGAATCTAAATGCAGGCACTGGTGACACGGAGCATGATAAGACGTCCTAATGAAACAAGACAGAGCACGGCCGGCACAGCAGAGTGACACGGCGGGTACGGTCTCACCTAATGAGGTGTGGGCCACGGAAGGGGAAGTCTGATGCTAGCACTGTTCAATAACAACTGTAAGCAGGATCTGGAAATCACCATAAAAGGAAAACCAAACATTAAGTTACTAATTTCCATGCATAAAGACTTGCCTAAGTTTTGTCATTAATGTAAAAAAATCAAGATCTCAGGGTTTTTAAATAAGTTTTCATAATAAATACCTGTCTATATCTTATACTTATGAAAAGTGCTTGTTGGAAGTAGGAGACACACAGAGCTAGTGTTTGTTAATTCTGCTAGTACTGACATATCTTAGGTGCTTAAAATGAGAACTGAAGTTTATAACAAGATACTTCAAAGGACTTTTACAATTTGTTGATAGTAAAAACGGCTATTGTTTCAGTGTTTCCTATGTTCACAGACAGGCTGTTTGCCCGCATCACATCACTGAACTCTGCCAACAGTCCACGGAACTAGGCACTGGGATGATCGCCACGGCAGACAGAGTAAAGGACTGCCCAAGGTCACATGACTAAGAAGTGCCAGAGTGTCTGACCCAAGTGTCTGACTCCAAAGCTTAAGTTTCTACTTGAGTTTAGGAACAAAGCGGTGAACACCTAAAACAAGAAAAAGCACAGAAGCATTCAAGCTCTTCTTCCCTGTGAAGCTGTAGGAGACAATCTCCATTCAAAAGTTATGAGATAGTAACAAACCATTGTGTTTATAACTGAAGAACTCAAATCCATGACACACAGGCTTCCTTGAAAAGCAAAACATCGTAAGTAAGAACACAGAAGAGAAAATCAGTAGAGACTCATTACAGAACCCAAAGGTGAACCTATTCCACAGCCTGGATGGCCTCTGGGCAAAAAATCTTATTGCAAAATTCAGACTTAAACTGAAGAAAATGGGGAAAACCACAAGGGCATTCAGGTGTGACCTAAATCAAATCCCTTATGATTGTACAGTAGAAGTGACTCAAGGGATTAGATCTGATAGAGCTCCTGAAGAACTATGGACGGAGGTTCGTAGCACTGTACAGGAGGTGGTGACCAAAACCATCTCCCAAAAAAGAAATGGAAAAAGGCAAAATGGCTGTCTGAGGAGTCCTTACAAATAGCTGAGCAAAGAGAAGCAAAAGGCAAAGGATAAAGGAAAGATATACCCATCTGAATGCAGAGTTCCAAAGAACAGCAAAGAGAGATAAGAGAGTTTTCCCAAATGATTAATGCAAAGAAATAGAGGAAAACAATAGAATGGAAAGGACCAGAGATCTCTTCAAGAAAAATCAGAGATACCAAAGGAACATTTCATGCAAAGATGGGCACAATAAAGGACATAAACAGTAAGGACCTAATAGAAGCAGAAGAGATTAAGAAGAGGTGGTAAGATTACACAGAAAGACTGTACGAAAAAGGTCCTAGTGACCCGGGTAACCATGATGATATGGTCACTCACCTAGAGCCAGACATCCGGGAATGTCAAGTCAAGCGGGCCTTAGGAAGCATTATTACAAACAAAGCGAGTGGACGTGATGGAATTCCAGCTGAGCTATTTCAAATCCTAAAAGACGATGCTGTGAAAGTGCTGCACTCAACATGCCAGCAAATTTGGAAAACTCAGCAGTGGCCACAGGACTGGAAAAGATCAGTTTTCATTCCAAACCCAAAGAAAGGCAATGCCAAAGAATGTTCAAACTACCACACAACTGCACTCATCTCACACATGAGCAAAGTAATGCTCAAAATTCTCCAAGCGAGGCTTCAACAGTACATGAACCGTGAACTTCCAAATGTTCAAGCTGGATTTAGAAAGGCAGAGGAACCAGAGATCAAATTGTCAACATCTGCTAGATCGTTGAAAAAGCAAGAGAGTTCCAGAAGAACATCTATTTCTGCTTCATTGACTATGCTAAAGCCTTTGACTCTGTGGATCACAACAAACTGTGGAAAATTCTTAAAAGAGATGGGAGTATCAGACCACCTTACCTGCCTCCTAAGAAACATGTATAGAGGTCAAGAAGCAACAGGTAGAACCTTGTATGGAACAACAGACTGGCTCAGGATTGAGAAAGGAGTATGACAAGACTGTTTATTGTCACCCTGTTTATTTACCTTATATGCAGAGCATATCATGAGAAATGCTGGGCTGGATGAGTTACAAGCTGCAATCAAGATTGCTGGGAGAAGTACCATCAACCTCAGATACGCAGATGACATCACTCTAATGGCAGAAAGTGAAGAGGAACTAAAGAACCTCTTCATGCAGGTGAAGGAGAGTGAAAAGGCCAGCTTCAAACTAAATGTTAAAAAAACTAAGATCATGACACATAGCCCCATAACTTCATGGCAAATAGAAGGGGACAAGGTGGAAGCAGTGACAGATTTTCTCTTCTTGGGCTCTAAAATCACTGTGGATAGTGGGATGGTGACTGCAGCCATGAAATTGAAAAGACAATTGCTTCTTGGCAGGAAAGCTGTGACAAACCTAGACAGTGTGCTAAAAAGCAAAGACATCACTTTGCTGACAAAGGTCCGTATAGTGAAGGCCATGGTCTTTCCAGTAGTCATGTATGGTTCTCAGAGCTGGATCATAAAGAAGGCACAGTGCCAAAGAGTTGATGCTTTTGAACTGCGGTGCTAGAGGAACTCTTCAGAGTCCCTTGGGCAGCAAGATCAAACTAGTCAATCTTAAAGGAAATCAACTCTGAATACCCATTGGAAGCACCGATGCTGAAGCTCCAACACTTAGGCCACCTGCTATGAAGAGCCGACTTGCTGAAAAAGACCCTGATGCTGAGAAAGATTGAAGGCAGGAGGAGAGGATGACATCAGATGAGATGGCTGGATGGCATCACTGTGCAATGGACACGAACCTGGGCAAACTCCAGGAGATGGCAGGAGGGAGACAGGGAGGCCTGGCGTGCTGCAGTCCATGAGGTCAAGAAGAGTCGGACACGACTTGGCAACTAAACGACAGTGAGAAGGTCTTGTAGGTCTTCACAGAACCATTCAACGTCAGCTCCTTCAGCATTAGAGGCTGGGGCACAGGCTTGCATCACTGTGACACTGAACGGTCTGCCTTGGAAACAAACTGAGATCATTCTGTCATTTTTGAGACTGTACCCAAGTACTGCATTTCGGACTCTTGTTGACTATGAGGTCTACTCCATTCTTTGTAAGGGATTCTTGTCCACAGTAGTAGACACAAAGGTCATCTGAATTAAGTTTGCCCATTGCTGTCCATTTTAGTTCAGATTCCTAGAATGTCGATGTTCACTCTTGCCATCTCCTGTTTGACCACTTCCAATTTACCTTGATTCATGGACCTAACACTCCAGGTTCCTATGCAGTACTGTTCTTTACAGCTTCAGACTTTACTTTCACCACAAGACACATCCACAACTGGGCATCGTTTCTGCTTTGGCCCATTCTCTTCATTCCTTCTACAGCTCTTTCTCTGTTCTTCGCCAGCAGCACACTGGACACCTACCGACCTGGGGGCTCATCTTCCAGTTTCTTATCTTTTTGCCTTTTCATATCGTTCTGGTCCCATCACTTCATGGGATGGGAAACAATGGAAAATGTGATAGACTTTATTTTCTAGGCTCCAAAATCACTGAGGACAATGACTGCAACCATGAAATTAAAAGACCCTTACTCCTTGAAAGAAAAGCTATGACAAACCTAGACAGTGTATTAAAAAGCAGAGACATTTCTTTGCTGATAAAGGTAGGTATAGGCAAAACTATGGTCTTTCCAATAGTCATGTACAATGAGACCTGGACAATAAAAAAGGCTGAGCGCTGAAGAATTAATGCCTTCAAACTGTGGTGCTGAAGAAGATTCCTGAGAGTCCCTTGGACTGCAAGGAGATCAAACCAGTCAATCCTAAAGGAAATCAACTCTGAATATTTATTGGAAGGACCAATGCTGAAGCTCCAATATGTCAGCCACTGGACTCGAACAGCAGACTCATTGGAAAAGACCCCAATGCTGGGAAAAGATTGAAGGCAGGAGGAGAAAGGGAAGACAGAGGACGAGATGGCTGGATGGCATCACCGACTCAACAGACGTGAGTTTGAGCAAACTGGGAGATGGTGATGGACAGGGAAGCCTGGTGTGCTGCAGTCCATGGGGTCACAAAGAGTTAGACACAACTGAGCAACTTATCATCAACAATACTGTTCACGGGGTTCTCAAGGCAAGAATGCTGCAGGGCTTTGCCATTCCCTTCTCCAGTAGTGCCCGTTTTGTCAGAACTCTCCACCGTGACCCGTCTGTCTTGGGTGGCCCTGCGCCGCATGGCTCACAGTCTCTGAGCTCCGCATGGCTGTGGTCCGTGGGGTCATTTTGGCTGGTTTTCTGTGATTGTGGTTTGCTCTAGAGGCCATGGGGCTGCAGCCCTTGCTTCTTCTGTGTCCTCTGATGGGCAGAAAGCTTGTGCAAGCCTCCTGATGGAAGGGACTGGCTACAGGCAAAACCAGGTCTCGCTCTGGTGTACAGGGCCATGCTCATGCTTTCACGCATGTGTGCTAAACTGCGTTAGTCCTGTCTGACTCTTTGCGACCCTATGGACTGTAGCACCAGGTTCTTCTGTCCATGGGATTCTCCAGACAAGAATACTGGAGTGGGCTGCCATTTCCTTCTAGGGGACTGAACCTGAGTCTCTCGTCTCTTGCACTGGCAGGCGGGTTCTCTACCACTAGAGGGCCATGCTCAGTACATCTTCAATCCAACTTCCTGCTGATGGGCGGGGGCTGGGACCCCTCCCTGTAGTTGGGCCCAAGGTGGCCCTGTCCTGCAGTCTGCAGTCCCATGGTAGCATTCCAGGCTCCATGGAAGGGCTAACGGCGACCTCCTCAAACAGGACTTACTCCAACATGCTGCGCCCCCCAGGGCTGCTGCTGCCAGCGCTCTGGCCACAGGGCAGGCCACCGGCGACCCACGCCTCCCCGGGAGAGTCCCAAACACGCACGGACAAGTGTGGCGCAGCCTCTTACGGGTCCCGGCTCCTCTCCCTTGGGTTCTGGTGTGCACAGGGTTTTGTTTGTGCCCTCCAAGAGCCTCTTTCCCCTAAGCCCACGTAGCCAAATTCTGCTACTCCATACACTGCTACAAAACGGTTTTCTTCCCTCTCTGCTAGCAAAAAATAGTTACTATTGTTGGCTCAGTACTCAGTGTCTCACAAGAATCCATATTTTAACACAAAAATAAAATAATGTGTCCCCTAAGGTAATATTCACGCCAGTCCTATTAAATGCATACATTTTAAGCTGTGAATCTGAGAGGACGGTACACAGGTGCCCCATTTTCTTTTCAGTAGTCACTAAAACTGTTTGGGGAAAAAGATAAAAAATGTTTTTTGGTAGTCTGAATTAGCATAAGTGACCATTTGGTTCTTAATCCATTTGTAAAGGCATTCAATGCAATTAAGAGAGAGATACTGAGAATTTAAAATTTAAGCTATCAGAAAGATCAGTCATCAGATCCTGGAGCCAAAAAGCAGCCTTATCTATGATAACCACCCCTCTTTCCCCATTTACAGATGAGGAAGCAGAAACCCAGAGAAGGAAATAATTTGTCAAGACTAATAAATCTTATGAGTAACAAAACCAAGACTGAAATTAGGTCTCTTGATTCTGAGCCAGACAGGCTTCCTCTCCCTCAGCAGTTTATTTAGTTACACTGTTGACTTAATATTAAACCAGAAGGTCTGTGAACTGTCCAGCAAGAAGTCTGACATACAATATTCTCTCAAATCTAATTTCCTCCCCTTTTTATTTAAATACCTGACAACAGCTTTGGGCGCTGTGAAAACCAGAAAAACCCCAGAACTTTAAAAATTACAGAAATGAACTGAAATTAATTACAAAAGAGAATCATGAAACAAAACTGACACAGGAACACATTACCACATGCAAATGATAAAGGGCAGCTGATCACTAATCAGCCCGGTAATGAAATCTGAAAATGACTCCACGACCATCAACAGGGTCCTGAAAGAGAAAACTTGGTGACCCTATTCAGTTCAGTTCAGTTCAGCCGCTCAGTTGTGTCCCACTCTTCGAGTCCCCATGAATCGCAGCACGCCAGGCCTCCCTGTCCATCACCAACTCCCGGAGTTCACTCAGACTCACGTCCATCGAGTCAGTGATGCCATCCAGCCATCTCATCCTCTGTCATCCCCTTCTCCTCCTGCCCCCAATCCTTCCCAGCATCAGAGTCTTTTCCAATGAGTCAACTCTTTGCATGAGGTGGTCAAAGTACTGGAGTTTCAGCTTTAGCATCATTCCTTCCAAAGAACATCCAGGACTGATCTCCTTCAGAATGGACTGGTTGGATCTCCTTGCAGTCCAAGGGACTCTCAAGAGTCCTCCAACACCACAGTTTAAAAGCATCAATTCTTCGGCGCTCAGCCTTCTTCACAGTCCAACTCTCACATCCATACATGACCACCAGAAAAACCATGACCCTATTAGTTAAAAATAATTAAGTACAAGGAATTCAACTGGAATACAACTGAGGTGACCATATAATTAAACACTTGGCCACTCTGAGTGAAAATAAAGGAGCTAATAAAACAAAGTGCCAGGACAACAAGCAACAACCCAAGACATTCTCTTGTACACCTGGATGTATGGGCATCAGTATAAATTGCACCTAGGGAACTACACTGTTTCATCGGCAACAAAACCCTCTGAAGGGAAGAGTTCCACAAAGCAGCAAGTATTTAAAAAATCAGGACTAAAGAGAAAACAAAAACTACAGAAACAGATATATATATATATATATATATATATATTTTAGTGAAGATTCATTGCAACTATCTACTTCACCAGCAGATAAAAAGTAAGCCTTATAAGATGACTCATCAATCCTACCTCAAAAAAATTGGTATCCACCCTCACCCAACAGAAAGAAGGAAAAGAACCATTTATGCCATGTCAGTGAGAGCCGCAGGAGCTTCATCCCCATTCTACGGGAGGAGAAGCAGCGTCCAGAGAGGATTATATTGCTCAAGGTCAGAATCTAAACCCAGGGATGACATCGAAAGCCACAAGGCCCTTGAGGCTCCCAGGTCTCTTTCAGGGTAACGATCACAGCGTGGCAGGCCACCTTTCTCCTTCCTTTCAAGATGAGACAGGCACTGTTCTTATCCTCAAAAAAGAGAAAAAGGCATGGAGAGGGCTTCACGTGGGCTTAGCACACTTGACCCCTCTGAGGGTCCTCCTCTTTCAGGACAACAAGGACCCTCCTCCCCAGATCTGGGCCCCAGGGGACAATCAAGGACCCCCCCCACATGCAACCAAGATCCTACAATCAAGGAATCAACTAATCTTGGAAATTCAAACCACAGAACCTAGCTTCAACCTTCACGGGTTCTCTGTCCTCCTCCTTGGCTGCTACGTCCAGCAACCGTGGTGCCGACATCTGTTACTGACCGACACTCACCATGTGCTAGACTCACCTGAGCTTTCTCCAGCATAATACCGTTCAGTCCCGCCACATATCCTGGGGAAGAGGTTTTTCTTTTTGCTATTATTCTTATTCTTTAATTAACACAAATTAACACACACGTAATCTTCTTTAATCTAACAACAGATGTAATAAAAAGACGGTTCCCCCAAAGACTCACACCTTTAAACAGCTGGTATATACCCTTGCGGCTCAGACAGTAAAGGGCCTGCCTGCAGTGCGGGAGACCCAGGTTCGATTCCTGGGTCGGGAAGATCCCCTGGAGAAGGAAATGGCAACCCACTCCAGTATTCTTGCCTGGAAAATCGCACGGACAGAGAAGCCTGGTTGGCTACTGTCCATGGGGTCGCAAAGAGTCGGACACGACTGAGCAACTTCACTTCACTTCACTTCATATACCCTTGCAGACCTTTCTCTTCACGACAAAACTCTTCTCTTCTTTTTCCCAGTGAGACCACATTAAATAGAAAACCAGTTTTCCAGCCAACAATTCATTTGAGGCATTTTTCCACAAGAATTTACACAGTTCTGCCTCTTTTTTAAAAAGACTATATATTACTTCTCCCTATGGCCACAGCAGAACTGACTGAGGGAGAGGCACTGTTACTTTCAGATGAGCAGATAAGGCTCTGACAGGTATGTGACTTAAGGTCACACAGTAAGAGGCAGGGAAAGGGCTAGACCCAGGCCTACCTGATTCCAGAGCCTGTGTTCGCAAACACTGGGTCCCACACGACACCTGTTTTGAATGTTTCTGTCAAGTAGACTACAACCCCTTTCAAGACGGTGAATTAGTGTCTTTCAGTCTCCAATGCCCAGCGCTGCACTGGCATATAATCAGTTAGTACACACTTGTATAAACGGCTGCTGCACATCGGTTTTCTGTGCCACGTTTCCCAACCCTCCCATGCCATTCTTACCTTTCACAGGGCCCTGGCGCATCACGGAGGCACGAACGTACCTGCTGCAAGTGCAGCTCTCCCGCCCCGAAGAGAGCTGCCTCCTGCTCTCGGCTGGGCCACTTGGCCCCTCTCCGTCTCAGAATTCAGATGCAACGCAAGCTCAGAGCCCACCTGCTTCTCGAGGAACTTCCCTGAGAGGGCTTCCCACGCAGACCCCTCTGTTCAACTACCACAACACCGCAAGAAGCTGGCACTAGAAAGGCACTTAGCAGTTATTCATCCTGGACCCCTCCTCACTTCATAGTAATGGAGAGAGTAATCCACAGTTTTATGACAAACTAGTAAGGCTTCAACCTACAAGAAGTTGAAAATTTCAAAAGGAAAGGAAAGGCATTAAAGGAGAGTTTGCTACGTACCACTCAGGGAGGGAGAGGGCAAGATAAGAAGGCAGTGAAATTTAATACAAAAATCTAAATGTGTATTGGAGCCTCCAAAACATTACTCCTCCTAAGTTTACAGTCCTGACTCTTCAGTAGTGCAGACCTTGGCGACCTCTACTATCAGAGTTTCTCTGAATATTAGCCAACACCTCACTGACTGCTGCATCACTAACCATAAAGCTGCAGATTAAGAGGCTTTAATGACAGTTTTGCATAACAAAAAGCTGGCAAAACAAACACAAAAGATAACTTTCCATTAAATTTAGTCATGGAACTCAGCTATTTGACTTGACTACTGAAAGCATAAGTAGCTGCTATCACTAATATAAAAACAGCCCACCTTTCCTCTCAGTTTGAGCATTCTTTGGCATTGTCTTTCTTTGGGAATGCCAAAGAATGCTCAAACCACCACACAACTGCACTCATCTCACACGCTAGTAAAGTAATGCTCAAAATTCTCCAAGCCAGGCTTCAGCAATACGTGAACCGTGAACTTCCAGATGTTCAAGCTGGTTTTAGAAAAGGCAGAGGAACAAGAGATCAAATTGCCAACATCCGCTGGATCATCGAAAAAGCAAGAGAGTTCCAGAAAAACATCTATTTCTGCTTTATTGACTATGCCAAAGCCTTTGACTGTGTGGATCACAATAAACTGTGGAAAATTCTGAAAGAGACAGGAATACCAGACCACCTGACCTGCCTCTTGAGAAACCTGTATGCAGGTTAGGAAGCAACAGTTAGAACTGGACATAGAACAACAGACTGGTTCCAAATAGGAAAAGGAGTACGTCAAGGCTGTATATTGTCACCCTGCTTATTTAACATATGCAAAGTACATCATGAGAAACGCTGGGCTGGAGGGAGCACAAGCTGGAATCAAGATTGCCGGGAGAAATATCAATAACCTCAGATATGCAGATGACACCACCCTTATGGCAGAAAGTGAAGAACTAAAGAGCCTCTTGATGAAAGTGAAAGAGGAGAATGAAAAAGTTGGCTTAAAGCTCAACATTCAGAAAATGAAGATCATGGCATCTGGTCCCATCACTTCATGGGAAATAGATGGGGAAACAGTGGCTGACTTTATCTTTCTGGGCTCCAAAATCACTGCAGATGGTGACTGCAGCCATGAAATTAAAAGACGTTTACTCCCTGGAAGGAAAGTTATGACTAACCTAGACAGCATATTAAAAAGCAGAGACATAACTTTGTCAACAAAGGTCCGTCTAGTCAAGGCTATGGTTTTTCCTGTGGTCATGTACAGATGTGAGAGTTGGACTATAAAGAAAGCTGAGTGCAGAAGAATTGATGCTTTTGAACTGTGGTGTTGGAGAAGACTCTTGAGAGTCCCTTAGACTGCGAGGAGATCCAACCAGTCCATCCTAAAGGAGATCAGTCCTGGGTGTTCATTGGAAGGACTGATGTTGAAGCTGAAACTCCAATACTTTGACCACCTGATGTGAAGAGCTCACTCATTTGAAAAGACCCTGATGCTGGGAAAGACTGAGGGCAGGAGGAGAAGGGGACGACAGAGGATGAGATGGCTGGATGGCATCACCGACTCAATGGACGTATGTTTGGGTGGACTCTGGGAGTTGGTGATGGACAAGGAGGCCTGGGTCATGGAGTTGCAAAGAGTCGGCCACGACTGAGCGACTGAACTGAGCTGAACTCCCTCTCAGTTACCTCGTATAAGCCTTCATATCTGATTATCAGCAATTCTGCAGGAGGACTCCTACCAGAAACCCACTGGACCATGAGGTATTCTCTGTTAACAATATTTGAGGATCTGTTCAATTCTAGAGGCAAATAACCATATAAGGAGATTAAAATTAAGACTCCCGAGTTTATGACAAGACACTGCAGTGTAAGAAGACACATAAAACAAAAACCGAGTGTAAAGCAAAGGCTGACAACGTAGATAACATAAATTGGACACACTTACAGGATCACTCATTCATTTATTTAGGAGTATTTCACTGAGACCAACAAGGCGCTGGGCACACCCTGTCAACACCGCCCCCTCACAGAACCTGGAGCTGAGATAGAGATACCAGGAAACTCCAGTGGGAAACTGCAGTGTGCCACGAGACCCACAGGAGGACTGCCTGATCTGGATGCCAGCTCAGGAAAGACCTGCCAAAGGGAGCAACGTGTAGGCTGAGACTGAAGGAGTTAGCCATGACAGGAGTGGGAATGCCTGTGGGAGGCAGGAGGCGGGCAGATTATTGGTTTTTTCCCCATTTTTTTAACTGGAGCACACACTCAGTTGCATCCGACTCTGTGACCTCAGGGACTGCAGCCCACCAGGCTCTCCTCTCCATGGGATTTTCCAGGCAGGAATACTGGAGTGGGCTGCCATCGCCCCCTCCAGCTTATTGAGGATAGTTGATTTACAATGCTGTGTTAGCTTCTGCTGCACAACAAAGTGAGTCAGTTGTACGTAAATATATAACCATCCTTTTTTGGATTCTATTTTCATGTAGGTCATTACAGAGTACTGAATAGAGTTCTCTGTGCTATTCAACAGGTTCTTATTAAAGATCTACTCTCTATATAGCAGTGTATATGTCAATTCCAATCTCCAAGTTTATCACTCCCATCACCTGCCACCCTCACCCCCGTAACCACGTTTGTTCTCTACATCTTGACTCAACTTTTGTTCTGTAAATTTGTAAACTTGTACCATTTCCTTCAACTCCACATATAAGCAGTATCATATGGTATTTGTCTTCACTCAGTATGACAACCTCTAGGTCCATCCATGTTGCAGAAAATGGCATTATTTTGTTCTTTTTTATGGCTGAGAAATATCCCATTGTATCTATGCACCACATCTTCCTTATCCACTCCTCTATGGATGGACATTGGGGTTGTTTCCAAGTCCTGGCTATTGTAAACAGTGCTGCAGTGAACACTGGGGTGTATGTATCCTTTCGAATTATGGTTTTTTCCAGATATATGCCCAGGAGTGGGACTGAAGGTTATGGTAGCTCTATTTTTAGTTTTCTAAGGAACCTCCACACTGTTCTCCATAGTGGCTGTACCAATGTACATTCCCATCAACGGTGTAGGAGGGTCCCTTCCTCCACGCCTTCTCCAGCACTTACTGTTTGTAGGTCTTTTGACGACGGCCTTTCTGACCAGTGTGAGCTGATACCTCATTACAGGTCTGATTTGCACTTCTCTAACAGTGAGTGATGTTGAGCATCTTTTCTCGTGCCTCTAGGCCATTTGGATGTCTTGTCTGGAGAAATATCTCTTCAGGTCTGGCCATTTAATTGTTTGTTTTTTTTATTTTGAGCATGAGCTGTCTGTGTATTTTAATCCCCTGTTGGTCACTTTGACTGCAAATATTTTCTCCCATTCTGTGGGTTTTCTTTTTGTTCTGTTGATGGTTTCCACAGTTACGCAAAAGCTCCTAAGTTTAATAAGGTCCCATTTGTTTGTACGTGTGTGCTAAGTCGCTCTGTCATGTCCAACTCTTAGCAACGCCATGGGCTGTGTAGCCCACCAGGCTCCCCCGTCCCTGGGATTTCCCAGGCAAGAATACTGGAGTGGGCTGCCATTGCCTTCTCCGGGGACCTTCCTGACCAGGGATGGAACCACATTTCTTGCACTGGCATTCTTTACCACTGTGCCACCTGGGAAGTCCACCCCATTTGCTTATTTTTTGTTTTATTTTCATTACTCTCAGAGGTAGATGAAAAAAGATCGTTCTGCGATTTATGTCAAGAGAGTGTTCCGCCTACGTTTTCTGCCAAGAGTTTTATAGTATCCGGTCTTACATTTAGGTCTTTAATCCATTTTGAGTTTATTTTTGTGTATGGAGATTATGTTCTAAGTAGAGAGTCTGCTTAACTGTTCCACAGACCGCCAATCAATGGCAGATGAAAACGGCCATGATTAAATCACCCCCATTAGGCACTTCTCTCTTCCGTGCCCAAAACCTGACATTTAAATAGCCACACCAGAATTTGGTTATGTTTCCAGTCATATTTCACTCTTAAAGGTGATAAAGGATGTCCTCTTAAACATCTCTGACATGCTAAACAGTGATCTTTTTATATTTTGGTTTTACGTTTGCTATTCTTTTCTATTTTATTTGCAAATAAGAGTAGAAGATGAAACTCTCAAAATAATTCAGTGCTGAATATACCAAAGGAAAAAAGTTAGAACTAGGTAGTCTTCTCAGACATAGTAGGGCTGATACAGTATTTCTGAGAGAGAGTAGTTTAATTATAACAGTGAAAGTGAAAGTGAAGTCACTCAGTCGTGTCCAACTCTTTGCGACCCCACGGACTGTAGCCTACCAGGCTCCTCCGTCCATGGGATTTTCCAGGCAAGAGTACTGGAGTGGGTTGCCATTGCCTTCTCCAGAGGATCTTCCCAACCCAGGGATCGAACCTGGGTCTCCTGCATTATAGGCAGACTCTTTACCATCTGAGCCCTCAGGAAGTCTAACAATACTAGTAATTAAATATTGATAAAATCATCCTTCAAATTTTCCTAATTTTATTCATAATCCTAAATCCTTTAATTATACTATTTCTGTGGTTGTTAGCACCCTCAATGTTGCAGCAAAGTTCTTTACCTAAAGACATCAGTTAGAATGTATCCTCACAAAATTACAATTTAACCTGTTTTCATCTGTGAAAACACCTATTGAAGCAATCTCTAAAGCACAAATGTCTTTTAAGTCTACTGAATTAAGATCCTTTAATGTTTTGGAGATACCAAACGTGGGGGATAAAAGCACACATCCATAGTGCTTATTATACACCGGCCACTGTTACAGGTTCTTTACATACGAATAATTCATTTAATCTTGACAAAATCTAATAAGGTAGGTCCTTCTATGACCTCCATTTTACAGATGAGGACAATAAGACACAGAGAGATTAGGAAACTCACCCAAGATCACACAGGTAGGAAATCAAATAGCGGAGATTCAAACCCAGTCATTCCCAAATCCGTGCTCTTTAACTACTGCGTTACACTGTGGCTCAACAGTTTTTCAAACATAAAAGCAAAAATCAGTTAATGAAAACCGCTACAATAAAACACCAGCAATGTATAATCCTCGAGGAATTAATTCTTATGAATGATAGCATTCTCTGAATAGCTGAGGCTCTAATCCCTTTGTCTGAGCCCTAAATCTGAAACTGTTCTATCCATTCGATGTGGCCACGAGCACACGTGGCTATCGAGAACTTGTAATGTGGCCAGTCCAAAATCAGATGTGCTATACAAATACAATATGTGCTGGAATTTGAGAGGCTTAGTATGAAAAAAGAGCATAAAACACCTCACTAATCATGTTTTGTTTTGTTTTTTGCTTTTTTTTTTTTACTTTTTAAATTTTATTTTATTTTTAAACTTTACAATATTGTGTTAGTTTTTGCCACAGCTCACTCAACTAATCATGTTTTAATATTAACTGCATGTTTAAATAATTTTTGGATATATTGAGTTAAATAAAATATATTATTAAAATTAGTTTCACTCATTTCTTTCCACTATTTTATGTGGCTACCGCAAGATTTTAAGCTGCATTTGTGACTCACCTTATGTTGCCACTGGACAGAGCTCATCTAAATGTGCCCAGCTGATGTCTACGTTACTGACGCTATTTACCCTTTCCTTGATGACTCAGTCATCATGAGGCCTCTAACCACCACCCTGTGCATAGTCTGTAATCTGTCATCATGCTATCTCTGGTGGTGACTGAGGTCAGGATGCCCACCCTCAGACCACAACCTTGGGGTTTCTTAAAGCTGTTTCTTTCTGTGGTTTCCAGCAGCCTGTCTGCTCATAGTTACACCCCTCCAGCAACCTTGACTATAGCCTCTATGAAGATTTAAAAGCCAGGTAAATTAAAACTATGCAACATGTTAGAGTCAAGGGTAAGTGAGGGCTGCAGAGGGCCTTCAATGCATGACTCTTTGACAACTGTTTTGACTGCTCAGAGACCTCTCCTGTCTCAACTATCCCAACAGACTCTTCTCATGGATTCCAGACACTCAACGACAACTTTCACTTAAACCGGAGCATCTACAACTCTGCTTAAAATCCTGCAACAGTTTCAGTTTGAGATGAAAAAATTCTGAAGATGGATGGTGGTGATGGCTGCTGAACAATGTGAATGTACTTAAATGTCACAGAACTGTACACTTTAAAATGGCTAAAATAGTTAAATTTTATGTATATTTTAACACAATTAATAAACAAACAAACTTCAACAGTTTCATGTTCCTCAGGATGAAGTTCAAACTCGTATGCAGGTCATACAAAGTCCTTGGAATCTGACCTCACCAACCTACCTCACCAGCCCCACTGCTGCATTAGGCCTTACGCTCTAAGCAATTTCCCTCAACACACCACACCAACTCAGATCTCAGTGCCCTGAAAATGTGAAGTGAAAGTTGCTCAGTAGTGTCTTTGACTGTTTGCCACCCCATGGACTATACAGTCCATGGAATTCTCCAGGCCAGAATACTGGAGTGGGTAGCCTTTCCCTTCTCCAGGGGATCTACCCAACCCAGGGATCAAACCCAGGTCTCCTGCATTGCAGGTGGATTCTTTACTAGCTGAGCCACAAGAGAAGCCCACAAAAGTGGACCTCTATCTAAATCCCTTGCCCATCCCCTCTATCCCTTCTTCCTCATCCTTCTCAACTCCACTCAAACGCCACCTCCTCTGTGAAAACTCTCTGGACATCCCAAGGGCAGGAAGACTCCTTGCACTACTGCGCCCCGCCATAGCGTGCACTCTGCATCTCGTGCAATCTTTATCTTCCAGAATGGCACTTTCTGTTTATAGGACTGTTCCCCACTGTGAGCTCACTGAGAGCAGGGACTATGCCAGTCCTGGCACAGAGCCAGCATAAAGGGATGTTCCCTAAATGCCTGCTGAGGCCATTCAGTAAACAAGCATTTAATGACTGTCGACCAGAGACACTGGGGATACTGCCGTGAGAACAGAAAACGAAGCCCCCCTTTCACGGAGCCTCCACAAGTAACTGCCAGGTGGCCATAAGCACTATAAAGAGCAGTGCAGTGCAGTCAGGAAGGGCATTTTATACAGGGTGCTCGGGAATGTGCCAAGGAGGTAGAGACCAGAAGGAAAGGGCTGGCTCTCCCACTCAGGGACAGAGCACTGAGTGAAGAGAACACCAGCTGGTTCTGAGCTGTGGTCTCGATGACACAGGGTACTGGAAGGCAAACTTTCATTTCTAAGAAATGCAAACTGCCCCTCTCTGACCTAGCAACTGGACAGATTTCACAGTCACCACTGAGTTCTCTCAGGAGGAAGAACACAGCCATTCTACCCAGGTGGGGTACAGTGCACGTAGGCTCCTCTGCCGTGAGGCCTTGCAGCTACTGGAGAAAACGTAAGAGGAACAGGTATGACTGAGTGCTATTTTACATTAACAGGATGCACTAAGCACCTGGCAATCCTCATAGCCGCCTCTGAAACACACTCCTACTAAACCCATTGTAAAGAGAAAAGTAAGGCACAGAGAGGTGAAATAATTTGTCTAAGGCCACCGAGTTGCTAAGTGGCGGAGACAGACTTTGAAACCAGTCTTGGCTCCAGAGTCTGAGCTGATAACCACTAGGCCCCCTGTTTCACATCTGTATTTCTATCACAAAACTCTCTGTTCCTATCGTTGGGCTTTTTTACTATTAACCCTAAAGCCATCAAATTTTACTTCATCTGTCTTCACATTTTGATCATTCAAGAGTTTAGTTGTTATTTACTGATATTATTTTCAAGACCGCCATTAGGTAGAAATATAAGCATGCAATGTACACAACAAGCAAAACATAAACCATCAATGCGGAGACACAGCTTACACCGCTATGAACAGTGTGCGTATAAACTCCATAAAGACAGCAGAGGCCCAGGCCAGCCGCTGCCCCGTGCAGGGGGTCTAGTGGGGGCTCAGGGTGGGGCTGATCAGGCAAAACAACAACTACAAGGAATGCCATGCGCAAGTGGCGTGCCACAAATGCCCAGGAAGCAAATACCAAACACGCAACATTAGAAATCAGTGAATATACGAAAAATGGTTTTTTAACTTAACATATTTATTTTACTTTAAGAGTAACATCTTTCTGGATACAGCAGACATCTCAAGCTCAACACACTCCAAATAAACCTCACTCGTCCCCCTACAGCCCTCTAAACCTATTCCTTCTACGTGTTCTCCAGCTTAATCGCAGGAAAGACAAGCCCAGCTGCTGAAGCAATAAACCTGTTATCCTCAGCTCCAGCCACTGTACTTCCTTCCTCTTGGTCACACACACTCACATGTACACACACTCCACACACCCTCTCACTCCAGCAGATCTCTTTTACCTCCTACTGGATCTTTCCCTTCACCTTCCGGTCAAGTCTGACCTGTACCAACTGGTCTCCTAACTGTTTTTCCTGTTTCTTTTTAATTTGCCTTACGTCATGGTCCTCCCCGATAGCTCAATTGGTAAAGAATCTGCCTGCAATGCAGGAGGCTCTGGTTCAATTCTTGGGTCGGGAAGATCCCCTGGAGAAGGGATAGGCTCCCCACTCCAATATTCTGGCCTGGAGAATTCTATGGACGAGTTCATGGGGTTGCAAAGAGTCGGACACAACTGAGTGACTTTCACTTCACTTCATGGTCCACTCCTCCAGTCTTGGTTTCAGAATTATCTCTCCACAATACAAATCTGACTGCATCACTCCACTTTTTAAAAACATTTGGTGGTTTCTGATCACCCACAGAATCAAGTGCAAACCCCATCAGAGCACACGCCCACCTCTTCACAAAGGGATCTGACACTACTTTCCACATCGTACCTTCTTTCATTCAACAAATGGTCACCAAGCACCAACTATGTGGCCAGTCACTGGGACAGGCACTGGTGAAACAGTAAAAAGCTCCTGCCACGATGAAAATTACAGTCTACGACCAAAAAAGACATTAACCAGTCACACAAATGTTTAAGACTGCAACTACACGTACTGCAAAGGCAGACCAGGCAAAATGTTCTGAAAAGACAGTGGCAAAGGCTGTATTATATTACAATACAAAACAGGTAATACAAAGATTGTATTACAACACAATCTTGTAAACTTACAACTTCTAAATTGTACTTATCAAAAGGTGAATTTTATGGTATGTGAATTATATCTAAAAAAAAAAAAAGGGGGCACACCAGGTTGAATGCCTCTACTGATGTATTTGGCTAAGGCAAAGATGAAAAAGCTTCCCAAAGGAAATTTAACTTATTACATATAACATTTGCTGAACCCTGACTACACAACAGGCCACTTTCACTGTAATAATCCACTGATCCTAACAACCCGAGGGTTACTATTATTATTATCCTCAGTTTAAAGACAGAGAATTGGTCGGAGAGTCAACTGGTGACGCCAGAATCCACACAGATGCCAGGGCCCGTACTCTTATCTGCTACAGCGAGGCCCCCGGCAATGACTACTGATTCAGAATGACTTATGATGCAATAAGTAAACCACTGTGTTTCATTTCTTCCAAAGGAAATTTCTCTCCGTGTCCTCTGCCCTTATAGTAACACACAAGGCCCTGTAAGATCCTTACCCATCCACTTGCCACCAACACCTTCCTGCTTCCTCTCCTCCAGTCTGCCCCTCACATGCTCAGCTCCAGCTACAGACCTCCCTGTTTCTCCAGTGTGCTGGGCCTGCTCCCGCCACAGGGCCTTTGCATTTGCTGGAGCTACAGTTATTACAATCACAGCACACGTTATAAAGCATGATTCAGTCAAGACCAGTTAACAGTGTCTCTGGACACACAATAGTGCTAGCAAGACCCTGTTCTGAATTGTACACTAACATTCAGAATGTCATTTATTAATTTTAATCAAGACTACCTCATTTTCTAGTCTTTATTGTTCTGTATGATATCACCTAGCAAAGATTTTTACTTTACAAAATATAGTAACAGCAGCTTTTGCTTACCAATTAGTATGAACAACAGTCATATGGCTATCTTGCAGTGAAATAAAACAGAGCAATTAAGCCAAGAAAGTGTCACAATAGAACCTGAATACCACCATTCTTCTGTGCAGCCCCAGGACCACAGTCTGTGAAATAACTATGGCAACAGCACTTGCAGACATCAAAATCCCACCGAAATTTTGCTGAGAAGTTACTGCCCATCTGTGCAAACACACAAAAAAGCACACTGACAACTGGTTACGTAATTTCCACACAGCAACCTGGTCATATTTTAAGTTTTTATCTTGCTAAAAATTCTGAGTAACTCTTAGGCATATACACTGACATAGACTTTTCAAAGTAGGATGCTGAGAAAGCAAAGATACATTTAACACGTCTGTGCATGCTCAGTCACTCAGTGACGTCCAGCTCTTTGTGACCGTGTGGACTGTAACCCTCCAGGCTCCTCTGTCTATGGATTTCCCAGGCAAAAACACTGGAATGGGTTGCCATTTCCTCCTCTAGGGGATGTTCTTAATCCAGGGATCGAATCTAAATCTCCTGCGCTGGCAGGCCAATTCTTTACCACTGAGCCACCTGGGAAGCCCCACATTTACGTTTAAAACAGAGTCGTCCCCAAACTCAAGATGGCGAAAACTATCGTCTTTTATCAGATAGGTTCACCATGCTGCTGCTGCTAAGTCGCTTCAGTCGTGTCGGACTCTGTGCGACCTCATAGACAGCAGCCCACCAGGCTCCCCCGTCCCTGGGATTCTCCAGGCAAGAACACTGGAGTGGGTTGCCATTTCCTTCTCCAATGCATGAAAGTGAAAAGTGAAAGTGAACTCGCTCAGTCGTGTCCGACTCTCATCGACCCCATGGACTGCAGCCTTCCAGGCTCCTCCGTCCATGGGATTTTCCAGGCAAGAGTACTGGAGTGGGGTGCCATTGCCTTCTCCGAGGTTCACCATGAGATCCTTTAAAATATTAAGCTCCAACTGAGCTAAGCATCAGGTAAAAGTATTTAGCCTAATTCAATTTAAGTCCATGGGGTCGCTAAGAGTCAGACATAACTGAACAACTTCACTTTCACTTTTCCTTTCATGCATTGGAGAAGGAAAGGGCAACCCACTCCAGTATTCTTGCCTGGAGAATCCCAGGGACGGGGGAGCCTTGTGGGCTGCCGTCTGTGGGGTGGCACAGAGTCGGACACAACTGAAGCGACTTAGCAGCAGCAGCAGCACCAGCACCACTAGCAAAATGCCTTGACTATAGCAAACTCCTGTGACTGGCACAAAGGCCAGGAGCAAAGACTTTTGAGTCATATAGTTTTGTTTTCAAACAGCACTCTACCACTTAGTAGCTGGGGGCTCTTACCCAAGTTCTCCATAAAAATGAAGACATCACCATAAAACCCATAGGATGCAACTGTTGTTGTTTAGCCTGCCAGGATCCTCCATCCACGGGATTCCCCAGGAAGAATACTGGGGTGGGTTGCCATTTCCTCCTCCAGGGGATCTTCCTGACCCATGGACCGAACCTGCATCTCCTGACTGGCAGGTGGGTTCTTTACCAATGAGCCACCAGGGGAAGCCCATAGGACACAGTGTTTTAGCACATAATGACAAGCACCATTCATTGAGTGCTTATTACTACTAAATTAAATTGTTGAAGTTAAACAGCTGGAAAACTTTACTGCTGTACTTAATACTGTAGCCTTCAGAAGAGTTATTCCTAAAGACTATTTCTAAGTTCAATAAAACTGTAATAATAAACCTTTCATATTTGCATCTTTGTATGATCGAAGCTTTCCTTTTCCTTCTGTGAACTTTTTGGCACTCCAAAGGTTAGAAATAGTTTGATTATCTTAAATGGTAATATTATCTTTGAATTTTTGTCTCAAAGAAACCAGAATTTAAAAACAAACAAACAAACTTCTCCAGTCCTGAGTGCTTTGTTTACTGAGTTAGGCTATAAAATAAAACCAATCAAAATGACTTAACTGGGTTTCTCGGGTAGTGCTAGTGGTAAGGAACCCGCCTGCTAACGCAGGAGACACAAGAGACTAGGGTTTGATTCCTGGGTCAGGAAGATGCCCTGGAGAAGGAAATGGCAACCCTCTCCAGTATTCTTGCCTGGAGAATCCCATGGACAGAGAAGCCTGGAGCAGCCTGAAGGGCTACAGTTCAAGGAGTCACTAGAATTCTTAAAAAAAAATCTTCTCCAGTCCTTAGTGTTTTGTTTACGGAGTTAGGCTAGAAATTAAAGCCGATCAAATGACTTAATTATGAACGATAACAGCGAACATCCATTGAGCTTCTTCTATCAGTTCTATCATACCAAAATACTCAGGCAGTCAACGCGCTTACTAAAGACTGCCGAAACAAGCGGCAGGTTGTGTAAACCTCTGATGCAGCCAATGAAAATATTGTTGACCCTCATTACAGTATCTGTCACATATTAACTAATAGACCAAGCACAAATTCTTGGAAAAGACCAGGACCAACTCATTTTACAGGTAAGAAACGGAGGCTCAAAGACATTTAAGTCCAAAGGTCACAGAGTTACTTACAAGTGGGGATTAGAACCTTAGCCTCTCTGCTTCCAGTTCACTGTTTTGTCAATTACATGAAAGCTGATGGTTTCCAAAGGAATCTATTTCAGAACCTCAAAATGTTTTCTACATCATCAAAAGTGAATACATGAAATAACAATGTTTGTTTAATGAGAGCTAAATATTGAGCACAAATTAATGTAACCCACAGCCCATAGTGAGTATGCTCAAAGAGCTCCTAGGACAGAAATAAGTGGAATCAACTAATCACACTGCATGGTGTCTACTAGAGGTAAGGAGTCCCACTGCTAACACGACCGAAACACTACCACCAGCGTGCCTTTCTTACAAATAATACACACTTCAGAGCCACAGAACTTCCTTTACCCAAGTCAACAGTCCTTTGAAAGAGAAAAAAGTACCCTTAGCACCATGCTCCAGATACATTTCACCTGTGCACAAAAAGCTCCACAGCTGCAAAGCGCTCATTCCGTAGAAAAGAATGACGCTAATGAGCAAGGCACTTTTCAGCCTTTTCATGCTCTGAACCAGGCTACTTTTATTAAAATCCTTATTTCTATCAAAGTTGTTTAGGTATGGCCTAAATGATGTCAGGTCCAGAGGTTAGGGACCAGTCAACAAGTCATCTTTAAACTGTGATCCCTTTTCCCCCTGGGAAACTGTTTTAAAATGTCACCCATTGAAAAAAGGTGAATGACCACACATACTAGAATGCAATGATATTTTAATAACAGAAAATTCCAAAATATAACTTTGTTTAAAATTGACAGTCATGAAACTTGATGTAACAAGCAAATTGAAGACCTCTACAAAGACCTTATTGTGTCAGATGAGAACATGGCAAGATACTAATTTCCAACAGCTGAGAGGCTGGCTGCTGCAGTAAATCATCTAATCAATTAAAAGTTGTTACAGATACTACCCACTAATTGCCAATTCTCAAATAAGTAAAATACCATACACTCTAAACCTGTGTTATTCAAGACAGTAGCCACTAAGCTACATGTACTACTGAGCACTTGAAATGTCCTAGTCTGAACTGAGGTGTGCTATATACATAGAACTTCATTGGATTTACACTGGATTCACACTGATTTCAACATCTTAGTACCAAAAAAAAAAGTATCACATGAGTAAATTTTTCATATTGATTATATGTTAGTTATAATATTTTTAATATATTGAGTTAATAAAATAAACTATTAAAAATAATACTGGTTACTAGACAAATTTGAATCTCATCTGTGTGGCTCATTACATTCTTAATGGGTAGTGCTACTCTATATAAACTCTGCAAAATATGATCTAAACCTCCTTCAATGATTCACGATGATGATGATGATGAATATAAAGAAAAATCTTATTTATATCTTGGGTGCACAGTTTAAGATAGTACCAAGTAAGAATGTCATGTCCTTAAAACTTCTATGAAATTTACAACCAACCCCAACTACATTTATAGAGGAAGGACTCAATCTTAAAAGTCGTACTTAGGGAACAAGAAGGAAATACAAAAGTAAAGACCTTGAAAGTGGGACTAAGAGAAATACCATCTGTTTCTAGAAGGCATTTTAAAATAAAAGCAGTGTGTTTTAAATACTTAATAGGCCTGTTTTTTAAAAACAGTATTTGATTATTATGAGTATCACAAAGAAATCTCCCAACTGCCAGCTAAGCAAACTTCTGAAAAGGAAAACCTGGTAGACTAGAAATTCTAATTATGTGGAGCAGAGAAATAAAAAATCTGAATGTATCATATGGAAAATGTAAGCCAAATTCCTTAACAGAGTATTTAAAATGAAACATCATACAATGATGAAATCAGTCAAAACTTTATAGGTGTGCTTCAATATTACTACAGTATCAATTACAGGATTTAGCTAAAAGTGGTTTCAAAATTCCAAAACACCATAATGCCTTTTCCCAATCTAGCCAGTGAGAATTAGGGAGAGAACTGTTTCCAAATGCCTTATCTTGCAGAGGTTAAAATTAGAAATTGACAATTCAGAGCCATATTAACTATAAAAAATATCTGCATGGCATTCTGTTTAACAAGGACTTCTGGACACATCATCCTTTTTGATCCTCAGGACAGCCCTCAGATATTGGTCTGTTTTTATCCCTTCTTTGGAGGTAATTCCAGGCTTGGAGACCTTGACTTGTTCAAGGTCACATTGCTAAAAAGTAGCAGAACCAGTATTGGATTCTGGATCTTCTGATGCTGATCCAGTTCTTTCTTTACAAGACAATCATTCATTTAAAACCAAACATTTAGAAATATAACAAGCTCTGATGCCAAAGAAGGATCTAAGGATCAACTAGGTCAAATCTTAAGACTCTGCAAAGGCAATGCGTTGGAATCAGTTCAAAAAGGGCAGAAGAGATTACCAAGAGACAGGAAATGATTTGAAAGATCAGGGAGAAAAAAAATTCTAATCTAAGTGTCCTTGGGTGCAGCACGGTGGAATAATAGTATTCAAGCAGAAAATGCAGAGAAACTGTACTTTCCTTCTGAAATGGATTTTCAAATGTAGAAATTGTAGGCTAAATTGTTACTTTACTACAAATGCCTTTGAGAATTTTACTTAATATACAGGCACTCAGAAAACCAATACATCCAACTGAGTATCACCAGCCCTTCATTTTTTTCATAAATCAAGACACTTTACTTCACAAAAAGCCAGAATAGAAAAATTATAATTCAGCACCCACGGCTCTTTAGATGATAGGTAAAGGAAAAGCTCCGCTAGGAGCCTGGCAATCTAACAAGCTCTGTCTGCTAGTAGAACGCACCCTTGAGGGCAGGACAAGGCGGCACCGCACCACAAACGAACCTAGCTCAACCTTCAAAAAGGCGGCGACAGGCCAGATAACGCCAAATGTACAAATCTTGAAGGTACGGTAAAAGGGAATGCCTAAAATGGCTCTCAAAATCCAGTCCCCAAGTAAATTGCTAAATACAACAGGATTTCAGAAATCACTAAAAGGACTACGGAGAAATGTGGGTTTCCAGCGTGGGAACACCACACGGGGGTGCCCACACTGCCGACTCCAAATACGACACCAGCAAATTTCAGGCGGGGTGGGGTGGGGGTGGGGGGGGGACAGAGGCGCCTCGAGACCCTGAAACAGGGCGAGCGCTAAACGACCCCCGCCAGGACGGACGGGGTGGGGAGGGGGGAACTGACCGGCTCCAATCCCACCTCCGGCTTCCCCTCCCGGGCAGCCCGGCCGCGAAGGCTCGGCAGGAAAGGGCCGCGCTGGCGGCCGAGGGGGCGCCGGCCAGGGATCCCCCGCCCCCGGACCCCCGACCACGCCGGCCCCCGCTGCAACCCCCGGACCCCAGGTCCCCGGACCCCCGGCTCAGCCCGCGCTGACAGCCGGCGCCGCCCCACCTGCCCGCCCGCGGCGGGGGGGCGCCGAGACCGGGCGCGCCCGCCAGGCCACTTCCTTCCCCTCCCGCCCGGCCCGCCGAGCTCGCGAGGGCCCCCGGGGGCCGGGAGGCGCGGGAGGAAGGAGGTTTGGCCGGCTGCCCGCGGAGGAAGCCGCCGCCGCCGCCCGCACCCACCGGCATCATCGCGGCGCGGGTCCGCGGCGCCCTCGGCCGCCTGACAGGACGCTCGGCGCCGCGCCGTGCCCGCCGCTCCGGTCGCCCTCACAGGCCGCGCGCCCGCCGCCGCGCTCTCTGGCCTTCACGGGGAGGCGGCGGCTGCGGCGGGCTGCGGAGTCTGGCCGGTTCTGTCGCGGCCGCCGGCGCGCTGCGTCGCTGTCCCGGGACCGGCTGCCGCCGCCGCCGCTGCCTCCTCCGACCGCCCGCCTCCCGCCGCCAGCCCGCGGACTCTCCTCAGCGCCCGCAGGCCCCGCCCCCAGCGCGTCGCCCCTCACGGGGCCCGCCGCCCCCTCCGATTGGTCCGCCCGCGCCGGGGGCGGGGCATTCCCGCCCCGCCCCGCCCCGCCTCGTTCCCGAGCGCGGCCAGGTACGAGCGCGTCCGCGCTCCCGCGGAAGGCGGAGGGGCGCGCGCGCTGCGGAAGCCGGGCCGCTGCCCCGCCCCGCTGGCCGGCTTGTGGGGCCCTGGCCGTGCGCTGCCGCTCCTCCGAGACCTAGGGCATGGGGGAAACTGAGGCCCAAGGGAGGGAGGACCTGGCCGGGGCACCGCAGCGCGTCTCGGCGGGGCCACGGCTCGAACCCGGGCTCCGGGAGGCCCGGCGCGGGCGGGGCGCATACCGCGGCCACGGCGCGCGCGTGCCCCTCTGACCGCGTCCTGACCCCGGCCTCCCGGCGCCCCGCGGGGCTGCAGGGCTCGGGCTGGAAGCGGGTGGGTGCGCCCCAGACCACGCGTGTGACCTGGCTCCGCATTGCTCAGCACGGACCCACGAGCCGGCGTGGCGTTCGGGCCCTGGGCACCTGTTCCCCGCCACCACCACCTGCTCGCGGCTTCTACGACCCTCCCGGGGCCCTTTCCCCACGGCCAGCCGACCTTCCCGGGCACGTGGCGGCTCTTCAGCCTTGGCATTTCCCGCAGGCGGTACCCCTGGCCTAGGACGCCTGCAGCACCTGTGCCAGCATCCTTCAGAGGCGCAGACGTCCCGGGCGGCACGCAGTCTTCCTCTCCAGGGTCCTCTTCTCTCCTTACGGCCCTGTCTCGCCAGCTCCGCGGTCTAAGCGCTTGAGTAACAGAGACCAGGGCTGGGCTGGGGCTGAGCGGACCCTCACTGCCCAGTGAGCGCTCATCCTTTCTGTGCCCGCCACACTGTGCCATTCACTTGAACCCTGATGGGAGATGAGATGGTGACCTGTGCACTCCACAGGCAGCACTGAAACTTCTGGAGTATCTGGAGCGTAGGGGTCTGTTTATCGCCCCAAACCCACCTTGGGAGTGGACCATAGAGATGACAGCAGGTGATGTCAGAGGGACGTCTCTAGGGACAGAGATGATCAGAGTCTGTCCCTAGCCTGTCTGCTCCTTTGAGGGGCCTGAGCCGCGGGGTGGGGCTGAGGGACAAAGAGGGGGAGCCACCACCATCCTCTTCTTGGCTTCTTCTTCAGAGGCCAAGGCTGTTGGTTAGTGGTTGAGAGTGTAGACTTTCCAGTCAAACAGACACTGCCTCAGCCACGCCCTCAAGTATGATCTTAGACAAGCTGCACCTTCTCTGTTTATCTCAATTTGCCCATCTCTATAATGGGAGATTACAGAAATAATAACACCTGCCTCCTGGGATTTAGGGAGATTCGGATGAGTATGAAAATCTCCCAACACAGTTTGTGACCCATGGGATCGGCTCTATAAATAATAGTTTCTGTAGTTCTGCTATCCTTAGCAAGCAGGCTTAGTATACAGAGGTGACCCAGGTAATCCCCTGGGAGAGGGACTATGCAGAGATTTTTAAATTTATACACACTGGGCATCAATGGCTAGTGACACATCTCTTCTGGGAGAGAAGAGAGAGCTCTAGGTAATAACAGGAGATCCCAGGTTGAAGGTCAGAGACCTGGTTCTAACTCCAGCCCTGCTTCTGACTCCCCATGTGGCCCCAAGCAGCTTGCATCTCCTCTCTGGGTCTCAGTTTTCCCACATCTAACTGGGGCAAGTCTAGAGTCCATGATTGCTGAGGGCCTTTCAGCTCTGACACGCTCCAGTCCTGAGTCGTGAAGGGGTGGGTACAGGCAAACAGGCTTTGTCAGGGCACAGCAGAGAAGTGCCACCTGGGATGAGATGGCCAAAATGAGCTCACTCTCCCGAGAAGGGGAAGCTAGGCCACTGGGTCCCCACTCTTGCCTGCAGGACCCGTGGGCACCGACAGAGGCAGCTGCCCCACCCTCACACCGAGGTACCCTCTGTCCTCCAGGCAGGCACCCATGTGAAGCCAGGCTGCTTGGTGGCCAGCCACACTGACTCTGGCTAGTCCTCCTCCTCTCCATTCTGCTGCAGCCTCTAAGCACCAGGCCCCATCACCTGGTCCATCATCTGGTATCTAGACCAAGGGCGTGCAGAATTGGCCTCCCAGCTCTGACCTCCACACCCAAAGCATCCCACACGTGGACATAATTGGGTCAAGATAAACACCCTGCCAAGCTGTCTATGTTTCCACATCACCCAGATTAAAGTTCACAAGAAGCCCTTCAGGAGTCACTGTTGATGGTGGGTATGGTTCTTAGGGTGGTGGAAGAAGACGTCTGGGTTGTTCAAAGATGCACAATGGTTCAGCAAAAGAGAGAGTGAGTCAGGCAGGAGATCCTATCCAGCCTAAGCGCACTCGGCAAATCCTCGATAACTGTTGAATGTGGGTGATGGGTCCCTGGGATGTGCTTTTCTCTCTACTTTGTATGTTTGAACTATTTTATATTAAAAATGATTACACATTCTTTCAAGCATGTTAAAAAGCCCATTTGGGGAGAAAGTAGAGTCAAATTTGCATAAAGGAATTCTTGAAGGACCAAGAAGCCTAATAAGGGATTGCAGGCAGGATGCGGACTGTGTGGATTAGGTCAGAGGTCAGACTGACCATTTTCACTGCTACTTAACAAACAAACTTTGGAGCAGCTTTAGATGCACAGGGAAATTTCAAAGATAATACAAAGTTCCCATATTCCTTCCCGGACCCCACTCTGTTTCCCCTCCTTTTAACATCTTACATTTGTGGGTGTGTGCATTCTCAGGCATTTCAGTCAAGTCCAACTCTTTGCGATCCTGTGGACTGTAGCCCACCAGGCTCCTCTGTCCATGGGATTCTTTAGGCAAGAATACTGGAGTGCCTTGCCTTGCCCTCCTCTAGGGGATCCCTGACCCAGGGATTGAACTCCCATCTCCTTCAACTCCTGCACTGCAGGCATATACTGTACTGCTGCACCACTGAGGAAGCCTGTTAGTGTGGTACATTCGTTTAAACTAATGAACCAAAACCGATACATTTTTTATTAACTCAAGTCCACGGCATCACTGACTCAATGGACATGAGTTTGAGCAAATTCAAGGAGATGGTGAAGGACAGGGAAGCCTGGAGTGCTGCAGTTCATGGAGTCGTAAAGAGTCAGACACAATTTAGCAACTGAACACAATACCTTATTTGGGCTTCCCAGCAGGTGCTAGTGGTAAAGAACTGCCTGCCGATGCAGAAGATGTAAGAGACTCAGGTGTGATCCCTGGGTCAGGAAGATCTCCTGGAGGTGGGCATGGCAACCCACTCCAGTATTCTTGTTTGGGAAATCCCATGGACGGGAACCTGGTGGGCTACAGTCCATGGCATTGCAGTCAGACATGACTGAAGCGACTTGGCACATACATTGGTTCTACCCAATGTCCTTTACTCCGGGATCCCACCCAGGACACATTACACTTAGTCATCATGTCACCGTCAGTTCCTCTTGGCTGTGACAGTTCCCTGAACCCTCCTTATTTTATATGACCTGACAATTTTGAAGAATACTGGTTAGGTATTTGATAGAATATTCATTGGAAGGACTGATGCTGAAGTTGAAACTCCAATACTTTGGCAACCTGATGTGAAGAACTGACTCATTGGAAAAGACCCTGATGCTGGCAAATATTGAAGGCAAGAGGAGAAGGGGATGACAGAGGATGAGATGGCTGGATGGCATCACTGACTTGATGGACTTGAGTTTCAACAGGCTCCAGGAGATGGTGATGAACAGGGAAGCCTGGGGTGCTGCAGTTCATGGGATGACAAAGAGTTGGACATGACTGAGCAACTGAACTGAATTGAATGAGAATATTTCTCAGTTGAGATCTGATATTTTCTTCATGATTCGCTTGAGTCTGTGGGATTTGGGGAGGAATATCCCAGGGATAAAAATGCCAAGATCATCACATACTATCAACATGCAGTTCCACTGGTTGATGCCGACCTGCTCATCTAGTCACTATGACTTTTTCTGTTTGATTTTTGAACCAGGTTAATAATATAGGATTTAAAGTTTGAAAATTTCAGTCTTAAGACCTATGTTAGTCTTAACAACAGAAATTTATTTTCTCACAGTTCTGGAGGCTGGAAGTCCCAGCTCAAGGTGTTGGCAAGTGTGGGTTCCTCTGGGGCTTCTCTCCTCAGCTTGCAGATGGCTGCCACCTTGCAAGCCCTCACATGACCTTTTCTCTTTGTGCGTGGTGTCTCTTTGTTCTTGGTGTCTCTCCCTCTTTTTATTTATTTTTAAAACATCTTTATTTATTTGGCTGTGCCAGATCTAGTTGCAGCCTGTGAGGTCTTCAGTCTTTGTTGTGGCATGAAGGATCATTAGTTACAGCATGGGAGAAGGCAATGGCAACCCACTCCAGTACTCTTGCCTGGAAAATCCCATGGATGGAGGAGCCTGGTAGGCTGCAGTCCATGGGGTCGCTGAGGGTCGGACACGACTGAGCGACTTCACTTTCACTTTTCACTTTCATGCATTGGAGAAGGAAATGGCAACCCACTCCAGTGTTCTTGCCTGGAGAATCCCAGAGACGGGGCAGCCTGCTGGGCTGCCGGCTATGGGGTCGCACAGAGTTGGACACAACTGAAGTGACTCAGCAGCAGCAGCAGTTACAGCATGGGACCTAGTTCCCTGATCAGGGGTCAAACCTGGGTCCCCCATATTGGAAGCTCGGAGCCTTAGCCACTGGACCACCAGGGAAGTCCCTCTCCCTCTTTTTATAAGGTCATCAGTCTACTGGGGCTTCCCAGGTGGTGCTGGTGATAAAGAACCCATCTGCCAATGCAGGAGACACAAGTGACTCTGGTTCGATCCCTGAGTCAGGAAGATCTCCTGGAGGAGGGCATGGCAACCCACTCCAGTATTCTTGCCTGGAGAATCCCATGGATAGGTGCCCGGCAGGCTGCAAGTCCATGGGGTCACAAAGAGTCAGACACGACTGAAGCCACTTAGCATGCACGCTAGTCTGCTGGATCAGGGCCCACCATAGGATCTCTGTTTAATCTCGATTACGTTTTTAAAGGCCGTATCTTCAAAGACAGTCACATTCAGAGGTGTGTTAGGGGTTAGGAGTTCAACATATGAATCTTGTGGGGGACACAATTCAGCCCCTAACGAAACAGTTCATAGCCTGGCCCCAGTCGACCTTTTCAGGTTAATCCCCTAGCCCCCAGCACCCCACACCTGGTGTTTATTGTTGTTGTTTGGGGTTTTTGGCTGCTCAGCTTGTAGAATCTTAGTTTCTCCCATCAGAGGTTGAATCTGGGCCCCAGGAAGCAAGAGCTCTGAGTCCTAACCCCTGGGCTACCAGGGAATTCCCACATATCTGGATCTTACATGTCAGCCATCCAGAGGCCGGGCCCTCCCCTCATCCAGGACCCTACTCCTGCAAAGGTGCTTCTGCCAATTTCCTCAAGAATTGTTACCTACTCTTGTCAAAAATCAAATCCTTCCTCTTCTTCAAGGTTTTTCCAGATTCCCCCCAGGAGGACTCAGCTCTGCAACCTTCTCCCAGACTGCTTAGACCTGGCTCACTCATCACAACCTGGAGACACATCTGTCTCCCCCAGGGGCCGGCAGGCTCGCTTGGGTAGTAAGTGTTCACTGGCCTTCTCCCGTGTGCCTAGCGCTGGTCCAGGCCCCGGCAACAGAACCTTGAGTAAGATAGACATGGTCCCTGTCCTCAGGGAACTTATATTCTGGTCTGGGAGAAAAGGATAAATAAGAACACAAGTAAAGTACTCTTCAAATGCTGGTAAGCATATAAAGAAAATGAAATAACCCAGATTCATGTAACAGAGATGGCTGCTTTTGCCAGGAGAAGGTGACATTTGAGATGGGGCTTGGATACTGAGCAGGCAGCCTTCTGGGGCTCCCGGGGAGGGGTGTGTGAAGGAGGAGGAGAGTGGGTGAGAAAGGAAGGCTCTAAGGGGAGCTCTGGGGGCAGCCTGGGGGTGCAGCAGGCAGAGCAGGGCAGAATGGAGGGAGGTGAGGTCAGGTTGGGGTTTGTGGGCCATGAGTCTGGCTCTTATTCTGGGTGGAGAGAAAGACCAGATTGGTGTTTTTCAATGCCCACTGGCCACCACGGGGAGGCTGGCTGGCATATGGCAGGAGGAGGGGGGAGGCCCCTTAAGGGGACTAAGGTGGAGATGCTGGGTGCAAGGAAGGGGTCCCCTTTGGAATGTGCTCTGAAGGGTGGGGCTTGGGAAGGAGAGAAAGGGACCTGGGACAGCCCCGTGCTGGGGCGCAGAGTCAGACCAGGCCCTCTGGTACCCACAGAGCCCCCTGCAAGTAGGAGCCAGTAGATCCCGTGCAGACATCCTGCTTTGTCATGCCCACCGAAGGGCCACACACAAGTCAGGACTCCCCTTCCTCTGAGCAGGCTGAGTCCGCACCCCACTGGGCCCTTCATTGACCCAGCACTGCAGGCAGTCAGGCACGGATGGGGCTTCTCCCCTTCTCGGCACCCCCGCCCCCACAACTGCTGCCCACCCCATCCCTTTTCTCCCCCTGCCCTACTCCCAGCTGGAAACATCCTCACCTCTCCTCTCCATTCAGACCCTTTTCCACTAAAGGGGTTTTTCTAATGTGGAAATCATACCTGCCCACTGCCTCTCAGGGACCCCGCAGTGGCTCCCTCAGGGGGCAGAGACAGAAACATCACTTTGCTGACAAAGGTGTGCTAAGTCGCCTCAGTCGTGTCTGACTCCTTGCGACCCCATGCACTCTAGCCCACCAGGCTCCTCTCCATGGGATTCTCCAGGCAAGAATACTGGAGTGGGTGGCTATTTCTTCCTCCAGAGGATCTTCCCGACCCAGGGATCAAAGCCCCCAGTCTCCTGTGTCTCCTATATCGGCAGGCAGGTTCTTTATCATTAGCGCCACCTGCGAAGCCCGAGGTGGCGGGGGAATAAGTTAAAGCTCTGGGGATTTAGACCTTCCGTGCCCAGGCCTACTCCCCTCTGCAGGACAGGCCCTCCCACCTCCACCCGCCCCAGGCCAACTCCTACCCCTCCCACTCCGCCCTCAGGCAGCCCTCCACCCGCACAATCCCTGCCTCTCCCCTCCCCCCTCCGCGAGTGTGTGGGAGGAACCGGGGGGAAGGAGGCTCTTGTTCCGCCCCCGCGGTTCCCGGGGAAACCGGTTTCCACAAACCTTGGCTGCGAACCAATCGTGGTTCCGTTCGCTCCTCTGGGGCATCAGAACAGTAATATTTTCGGTGATCAAGGTTAGAAAAGAACTTGATAGGAAGGCAGCCAGCAGTCTGTTTCTCCGTTTCGCTCTACTGGACGCGGCCCTGCGGGGGTGTGTCCGCCACGGGGTCCCCCGCCGCCCAGCACCGAGTGGCGCTCACCGCGCGCCCCAGCGCCGCCTCCATCTCGTGAGCGCACGGCAGACCCCGCAGCTGCAGGCCGCCGAACCGCAGCGCGGGGGCAGCTGGGGGGCTGTGCCCATGCCCACACAGGCCCCTGTTGCTGCCACTGGGCCGAGGTGCTGGGTCACCGCCCCGGCGCGGGCGGGGGCGGGGAGCGTCGTTGGCGGAGGGGCGCCCCTGCCCAGGACGCGGCCAGCGCTATATACACCGAAGCCTCGGCTCATCCCTGCGGGCACCTCGTGAGGCCGGTGTCGTTTGAAGCCCAGAGAGGGTTCGTCACTCGTGAAGGGCCAGGGCGCGGGGACCTATAGTGCCCGGGGCTCGAACCTGGCAAAGCAGACGCCGGCCCCGCGGCCGCGGTGCCCCAGGCGCGTTCTGGGAGCCTCCGGGGCTCGCTGCGCCACCGCCTCCGCCTCGAGTGGGCGGGGCCTCCAGGTGGGCGGGGCTTCACCCCAGGTTGGAGGGGTCCACGCGGTACCTTGCCTTGACCGATAGACGCACACACATCACCCTACACCACACTAGATCACACACCCAACACACCCATCTCTCTCTCACACACACACACACACCCCTCGTCCTGGTGTGAGGCCTAAATAGCATTCTCCTCTCTTCCTGGGGTCCGCCTAGGGCCCCCGTGGGAAGAAGAGAAGACAGTGCTGGGCCTGGACACTATGGATTCATTCATTTCCGACCTCGACTGTTTCTTCCGTGCTGGCCTCAAGGCCCCAGGTTGCGGTTCGCTGCCTGCAGGAAGCTTGTTGGAGGTCGTGACCAGTGCAGGTTGCGCAATTCCGTCTCCAGGTTTCTGTTCATCCTCAAGCGTCCTGCCCTTGGCGTTCCCTCCTCCACTCCCGCAACATCCTGGCCTCCGTTCCCGCCCAGCCGCTGTGCAGTGGCCCCTGGTCAGCCAGCCCTCCCCGCCCCCCACCCCTCTCTCCCACATTTCAGGTGCTTCCAGTTCCCCCATTATTCATGACGCTGTCACACCAGTCAGGGGCCTGTGGGAAAACAGATGGCTTCCGCGAATCAGGGAAATTCCAGGAGGATTATTTACAAAGGGGACTACTTACCAAATGGGCAGGGCCACAGGGGTTAAGGGAACCAGCTGAAGAGTCCAGCCCTCCAGGACCAGCGCAGGGGGGACAGTCACCAACCCCAGGGCTGGAGGGAAGCAGCAGGGGAGGTCCCCAGCAAATGAAAAAGAAGTCACCAAGGGGGCACCTGGCCCTGACCTTGAGAGCAATGACATTCGATCAGGTACCAGCCTGTCCAAGGCCCCCTGACCTCCCACTAGGACACTTTACTGGGCCAGCCCACTGGGTTCTGAGTGCCAGGAGGCTGTGGATACAGGCCATGGAGATAGACTTCCTGCGGCAGGAGACAAGGTTCAAACATAGTTGTGATGCTAAATCCTGCACTCTATACACACCTTGCCTTATTTTATGAGCTTAGAATCCATTTCACAATTACTGCTTGGATATTTTGTAGCAAGAAGTTGACCAGATGAGCTTTCAGACAGGACCTGTGCTTGGACAGTGGAGCCCCATCACCTGCTACATATAGGTCTGGCTGTGTAATTTTGGGTAAGTTACGTAAACTTTCTGTGCCTCAGTTTGTTCCTCTGTAAAATGGGGTAACAGTGCCTTCCTCAGGGATTTCTGTCTGGATTACACATGTGATGAGTGTGGCACACAGTGAATGCCAAGCGGGCATTTGCTGTCACCCTGAACTGGGTAAGGTGCTGCTGCCAGATCAGGAGGGTCCCTGGCTTCAGAGCCACTGCCCCCATCCACAGTTCTGCAGCCTTGGGTGCCTAGGCATGCCAGGCTAACCCTAAAAAGCCCTCACCGGCTGAAGAGCGGAGCCTTCTCTTCTCGTTCTCTCTCCCCCCCGGCCCCCGCCTCAGCCTCCTCCGCACAGACACAACACAACACGAGCTGGAGCAGGGTGATCTGTCCTTTCTGCCAACCCCAGAGACGGCGGCTGCTGGCACTCGGCTCAGTACGTGGGGATAAAGTGACTGACTGCTACCACTTGTAGCCAGGTGCCCGAGACGATTCTGTACAAGTTCCGGAATTTCCTCCAAGTGAATAAGGACACCTGACATGCCTCCAAGTGACCCTGAAGGGTGATTGCCAGCCCTTAGCCTGCCTGGCTGAGCAAGGAGGGCGGTGCTGCTGAATGAGGGGTGAAGAGCCCGGCAAGGCCATGTGGGAGCCTTGCTGGAGAACATTGGTCTTGACAGATGGGCCCTGCTGGGCCAGAAGGGGGATGTACACGGCACGTGGGCACACCCACACCCACACAACACAACACGTGTAGGTCACAGCCCATCGCTTGCTTGTCACCTCCCCAATCAGCTTCTAAATCTCCCTACTTGTAACAAGTGATTACAGTCAGAAAGATCTGATTCAAATTCCAATTCAAAACCCCAATTTATATTATTATGAAAATCATCTGTGGACTTGAGTTCTCAAACATTGTATTTATCTGTTTAATTCCGGTTGCACTGGGTCTCTGTGCGGTGCGCTGGCCTCTCATTGTGGTGCCTTCTCTGGTGGTGCACAGGCTCTAGGGTGTGGGCTCTGTAACTATGGCACAGAGGCTCAGTTGCCCCGTGGCATGTGGAATCTTCCCGGACCAGGGATCGAACCCGTGTCCCCTGCATTGGCAGTCAGATTCTTATCCACTGTACCACCAGGGAAGTACTCTCTGGACTTGATTTTTCACCAGATTTTTAACTATTGCAAATAGAACGCCAGTACTTCTGATGGACGACTCACAGGCCCATCTCCGACTCACATGCCCCGGGGGAACCTCTTTCAATTATTGTGTGTGTGTGAGAGAGACCTTCATATTTATGAAAATTACGCTTATGTTGTTATTTCTTGAGTTTTCAGTTCGACGTATTATCAACTATCTCCCTACTATGACAAATGAGAATTTAGCAACCTTACTTGCCTCTCCCAAAACGTCTTTTCCCTTTTTAGTTCAATTCAGTTGCTCAGTCGTGTCCGACTCTTTGTGACCCCATGAACCGCAGCACGCCAGGCCTCCCTGTCCACCACCAACTCCTGGAGTTCACTCAAACTCACGTCCATTGAGTCGGTGATGCCATCCAACCACCTCATCCTCTGTCGTCCCCTTCTCCTCCTGCCCTCAATCTTTCCCACCATCGGGGTCTTTTCAAATGAGTCAGCTCTCCACATCAGGTGGCCAAAGTATTCAACATCACTCCCTCCAGTGAGCACCCAGGACTGATCTCCTTGAGGATGGACTGGTTGGATCTCCTTTCAGTCCAAGGGACTTTCAAGAGTCTTCTCCAACACCACAGTTCAAAAGCATCAGTTCTTCAGGGCTCAGCTTTCTTTATAGTCCAACTCTCACATCCATACATGACTACTGGAAAAACCATAGCCTTGACTAGATGGACCTTTGCTGACCAAGTAATGTCTCTGCTTTTTAATATTCTGTCTAGGTTGGCCATAACTTTCCTTCCAAGGAGCAAGCATCTTTTAATTTCATGGCTGCAATCACCATCTGCAGTGATTTTGGAGCCCAGAAAAATAAAGTCAGCCACTTTTTCCACTGTTTTCCCCATCTATTTGCCATGAAGTGATGGGATCGGACGCCATGATCTTCGTTTTCTGAATGTTGAGCTTTAAGCCAACTTTTTCACTCTCTTCTTTCACTTTCAAGAGGCTCTTTAGTTCTTCTTCACTTTCTGTCATAAGGGTGGTGTCATCTGCGTATCTGAGGTTATTGATATTTCTCCCAGCAATCTTGATTCCAGCTTGTGCTTCATCCAGCCCAGCGTTTCCCTCTTCACAGCACAGTTATATCATATTTCCTGTTTAAGCAATATTCAGAATTTCATTATTTTACCTTTATACATACTGTTCATGGCTGAGCTAAGCTGTGTACGGACTGTTTTGCTAGGACACATGTTTTGTTAATGCCTATTATTTCACTGGTGATTGGTGGGCAGGGCCATAACGTCAGCACAACTCGGGTCTCTCTCACACAATTTTCCCCAGTGTGTTAATATTTTTGAGGTCAGCAGAGACAAGAATTCCAACAATTAAAAGAGGTCCTTAAAAAAAAAAAAGAGGTCCTTAATAGTATATGAAGGCCTTAAAAAGTTAAAGTAAGCTGGAAAATCCCATAGGGACGTCTTAGTGCAAGAAGAGTACTGTGGGGCCATTTCACTCCTCTCTCTGTTCAGTCTGGCTGGGGAAGCTGAGCGTGCCGATGAAGGAGCTGCAAAGACGTGCCCTTCTATTAAAACATTTCTTTTAAAAAAATTTACTTGGCTGCCTTGGGTCTTCGTTGCCTCAGGCAGGATCTTTCATCGTTGGGCACAGTCTCTTTAGTTGTAGTGCTCCAGCTTAAGTTGCTCCAGGGCATGTGGGATCTTAGTTTGCTGACCGGGGATGGAACCTGCCTCTGGTTTCTTAACCACTGGACCACTAGGGACGCCTCAAAACGTTTTGTTTTGATAAACAGAGCTACCTCCAGATTGTATCTTTTTTTAAAGGTTTCTTTATTTGTGGCTGTGCTGGTGTGTGGGGACTTCTCTTGTTGCAAAGCCCAGGGCTCTAGGGCTGGTGGGCTCAGTAGTTGTGACTCATGGGCTTGGTTGCTCCTGGGAGTGTTGGATCTTCCTGGGCCAGGAATCAAACCTGTGTCCCCTGCATTGGCAGGCAAATTCTTAACCACTAGACCACCAGGAAAGTCCTCCAGACTGGATTTTTATTGTTGATTAAACTGGTCTCTTTTAGAGGCGAACGTCTTCAGGGGTCAACATCTCTGAGAAGGAAGCAGAAGCCTGAAGGCTGAGACTGCGTAGGGAGACAAGATGCTGATGGCAGAGGAGAAATGACTCTGCTAGTATCTTCATTAGTATCATTGTTGTGTGTGCTGGGGCTCAGCCTTCAAAGTTGTGCAAAATATAATCTTAATAAAGGATGTGTATCCAGAGTACAGAAAGAATTCTTATGACTCAATAATAAGACAAACAACCCAATAAAAAATGAGCAAAAGATTTTGAAGAGACACTTCAGCAGAGATAGAGATGGCATATAAGCACATGAAAAGATCATCATTGCTCCTCATCATGAACTACCATCACACACCAGCTATAAAGACTAAAATGAATGAATGACAATATCAAGTGTTGACAAGGAAGTGGGGCACAGTGAACTCTCACACAGGGCTGCTGGGAATGCAAAATAGTTCAGCCCCTAGGGAAAAGTTGTGTATTTTATTATCTTTCTTTTTTTAAAAAAAGTTATTTCTTTTTTATCGAAGGATGATTGCTTTACAGAATTCTGTTGTTTTCTGTCAACCCTCAACATGAAACAGCCGTAGGTATACATATATCCCCTCCTGTTTGAACCTCCCTCCCATCTCCCGCCCATCCCACCTCTCTAGGTTGATTCAGAGCTCCTGTTTGAGTTTCCTGAGCCATACAGCAAATTCCCGTTGACTATCTATTTTACATATGGTAATATAAGTTTCCATGTTACTTTTTCCATGCATTTCACCTTCTGTATTTTATTTTCTTAAATTAACAAAGGTCCGTCTAGTCAAGGCTATGGTTTTTCCAGTGGTTATGTATGGATGTGAGAGTTGGACTGTGAAGAAAGCTGAACGCCAAAGAATTGATGCTTTTGAACTGTGGTGTTGGAGAAGACTCTTGAGAGTCCCTTGGACTGCAAGGAGATCCAACCAGTCCATTCTGAAGGAGATCAGTCCTGGATGTTCTTTGGAAGGAATGATGCTGAAGCTGAAACTCCAGTACTTTGGCCACCTCATGCGAAGAGTTGACTCACTGGAAAAGACTGATTCTGGGAGGGATTGGGGGCAGGAGGAGAAGGGGATAACAGAGGATGAGATGGCTGGATGGCATCACTGACTCAATGGACGTGAGTCTGAGTGAACTCCAGGAGTTGGTGATGGACAGGGAGGCCTGGCATGCTGCGATTCACGGGGTCACAAAGAGCTGGACATGACTGAGCGACTGAACTGAAATGACTAAACTAGACTTCCCTGTTGGTACGGTGGACAAGAATCTGCCTGCTAATGTCGGGGACATGGGTTTGATCCCTGGTCAGGGAAGATTCCACATGCCATGGAGCAACTAAGCCCATGTACCACACCTACTGAGCCCATTGTGGGCTCTAGAGTGCTAGAGCGCTAGGTAACAAGAGTAGGCCCTTCTCACTGCAACTAGAGAAAGCCCGAATGCAGCAATGAAGACTCAGTGCAGTAAAAAAGAAAATTAACTAGTTAAAACATTGAGGTATAGTGCATTTACTATATTGTTTTAGTTTCAAGTGTACAGAAAAGTGATTCATATATATATATATATATATACACACACATCTACTTTTTAGATTATTTTCCACTATAGGTTAATATATTATAGTTCCTTGTGCTATACAGCAAATCCTTCAGATCAGATCAGATGAGTCGCTCAGTCGTGTCCGACTCTGCGACCCCATGAATCCCAGCACGCCAGGCCTCCCTGTCCATCACCAACTCCCAGAGTTCACTCAGACATGTCCATCGAGTCAGTGATGCCATCCAGCCATCTCATCCTCTGTCGTCCCCTTCTCCTCCTGCCCCCAATCCCTCCCAGCATCAGAGTCTTTTCCAATGAGTCAACTCTTCGCATGAGGTGGCCAAAGTACTGGAGTTTCAGCTTCAGCATCATTCCTTCCAAAGAAATCCCAGGGCTGATCTCCTTCAGAATGGACTGGTTGAATCTTGCAGTCCAAGAGACTCTCAAGAGTCTTCTCAACACCACACTTCAAAAGCATCAATTCTTCGGCGTTCAGCCTTCTTCACAGTCCAACTCTCACATCCATACATGACCACAGGAAAAACCATAGCCTTGACTAGACGAAACTTTGTTGGCAAAGTAATGTCTCTGCTTTTGAATATGCTACCTAGGTTGGACATAACTTTCCTTTCAAGGAGTAAGCGTCTTTTAATTTCATGGCTGCAGTCACCATCTGTAGGGATTTTGGAGCCCAGAAAAATAAAATCTGACAGTTTCCACTGTTTCCCCATCTATTTCCCATGAAGTGATGGGACCGGATGCCATGATCTTCGTTTTCTGAATGTTGAGCTTTAAGCCAACTTTTTCACTATCCACTTTCACTTTCATCAAGAGGCTTTTTAGTTCCTCTTCACTTTCTGCCATAAGGGTGGTGTCATCTGCATATCTGAGGTTATTGATATTTCTCCTGGCAATCTTGATTCCAGCTTGTGTTTCTTCCAGTCCAGCGTTTCTCATGAGGTACTCTGCATATAAGTTAAATAAGCAGGGTGACAATATACAGCCTTGACGAACTCCTTTTCCTATTTGGAACCAGTCTGTTGTTCCATGTCCAGTTCTAACTGTTGCTTCCTGACCTGCATACAAATTTCTCAAGAGACAGATCAGGTGGTCTGGTATTCCCATCTCTTTCAGAATTTTCCACAGTTTATTGTGATCCACACAGTGAAAGGCTTTGGCATAGTCAATAAAGCAGAAATAGATGTTTTTTCTGGAACTCTATTGCTTTTTCCGTGATCCAGTGGATATTGGCAATTTGATCTCTGGTTCCTCTGCCTTTTCTAAAACCAGCTTGAACATCAGGAAGTTCACGGTTCACATACTGCTGAAGCCTGGCTTGGAGAATTTTGAGCATTACTTTACTAGCATGTGAGATGAGTGCAATTGTGCGGTAGTTTGAGCATTCTTTGGCATTGCCTTTCTTTGGGATTGGAGTGAAAACTGACCTTTTCCAGTCCTGTGGCCACTGCTGAGTTTTCCAAATTTGCTGGCATATTGAGTGCAGCACTTTCACAGCATCATCTTTCAGGATTTGGAATAGCTCAACTGGAATTCCATCACCTCCACTAGCTTTGTTCATAGTGATGCTTTCTAAGGCCCACTTAACTTCACATTCCAGGATGTCTGGCTCTGGGTCAGTGATCACACCATCGTGATTATCTGGGTCCTGAAGATCTTTTTTGTACAGTTCTTCTGTGTATTCTTGCCATCTCTTCTTAATATCTTCTGCTTCTGTTAGGTCCATACCATTTCTGTCCTTTATCGAGCCCATCTTTGCATGAAATGTTCCCTTGGTATCTCTAATTTTCTTGAAGAGATCTCTAGTCTTTCCCGTTCTGTTGTTTTCCTCTATTTCTTTGCATTGATTGCTGAAGAAGGCTTTCTTATCTCTCCTTGCTATTCTTTGGAACTCTGCATTCAGATGCCTATATCTTTCCTTTTCTCCTTTGCTTTTCCCTTCTCTTCTTTTCACAGCTATTTGTAAGGCCTCCGCAGACAGCCATTTTGCTTTTCTGCATTTCTTCTCCATGGGGATGGTCTTGATCCCTGTCTCCTGTACAATGTCACGAACCTCATTCCATAGTTCATCAGGCACTCTATCTATCAGATCTAGGCCCTTAAATCTATTTGTCACTTCCACTGTATAATCATAAGGGATTTGATTTAGGTCATACCTGAATGGTCTAGTGGTTTTCCCTACTTTCTTCAATTTAAGTCTGAATTTGGCAATAAGGAGTTCATGGTCTGAGCCACAGTCAGCTCCTGTTTTTGTTTTTGCTGACTGTATAGAGCTTCTCCATCTTTGGCTGCAAAGAATATAATCAATCTGATTTCGGTGTTGACCATCTGGTGATGTCCATGTATAGAGTCTTCTCTTGTGTTGTTGGAAGAGGGTGTTTGCTATGACCAGTGCATTTTCTTGGCAAAACTCTATTAGTCTTTGCCCTGCTTCATTCCGTATTCCAAGGCCAAAGTTGCCTGTTACTCCAGGTGTTTCTTGACTTCCTACTTTTGCATTCCAGCAAATCCTTGTTGCTTATTTTTTTATGTGTATTATTTTGTAAGTGTTTATCTCATACTTCTAATTTATTCCTCCCTCTCCCTCTCCTCTTTGGTAAACTGTAAGGTGTTTTTTTTTTTTTTTTTCCTATGTCTGGGAGTCTTGTTTCTGTTTTGTATATACATTCAGTTGTATTATTTTTTAGACTCCACATGTAAATGTTTGTCTCCTTCTGTCTGACTTACTTCAGTAAGTGTGATAATCTCTAGATCCACCCATGTTGCTGCAAATGTCAATATTTCAATCTTTTTAACAGCTGAGGAATACTCCATTGTCTACACACCACATCTTGGAACAATTGTCTGTTGATTGGACACTTGGGCTGCTTCCAGGTCTTGGCTACTGTAAATAGTGCTGCTACGAACACTGGGGTCCACGTATCTTTTTGAATTAGAGTTTTCATCTTTTCTGGGATATGCTTGGGAGTGGGATTGCTGGCTCATTTGATAAGTCTGTTTTTAGTTTTGTGGGGAAATTTCATACTGATCTGTTCTTACTGTTCTCGATGGTGGTTACATTCCCACTAACCGTGCAGGAGACTTTCTTTTTCCAGCGTGTATCATTTGTAGATTTTTTGATGACAGCCCTTCTGACTGGTGTGTGGTGACACCTCATTGTGGTTTTGAATCAGAATTCTCTGTTAGCGATGTTGAGCATCTTTTCATGTGTTTGTTGGCCATCTGTATGTCTTCTTTGGAGAAACATTTATTTAGGTCTTCTGCCCATTTTTTGATCGGGGTGTTTGTCTTTGATATTGAGTTTTACAAGCTGTTTATTTATTTTGAATATTAATCCTTATCAGTCACATCATTCACAAATATTCTCTCCTGTTCCCTAGGTCGTCTTTTTGTTTTGTTGATGGTTTTCTTTGTCATCCAAAAGCTTTTAAGTTTGATTAGGTCCCATTTGTTGATTTTTGCTTTTATTTCTTTTGCCTTGGGAAAATGATCTAACAAAATATTGCTACGATTTATATCCAAGAATGTTTTGCCTCCATTCTCTTCCAGGAACTTTAAGGTGTCGTGTCTTATATTTAGGTCTTTTAAGCATTTTGAGTTTATTTTTGTACATGGTGTGAGGGAGTGTTCTAATTTCGTTGAATTACATGTAGTTGTCCAGCTTTTCCAGCACCACTTGTTGAAGAGACTGTCTTTTCTCCATTGTATATTCTTGCCTCTTGTCACAGATTAACTGATCATAGATATGTGAGTTTATTTCTGCGGTCTCAGTTTGATGTCTGTGTCCGTGTTAGGGTGTGAAAAATGATGAGCAGTTCCACTTCTAGTCATTTACCCTTGAGAAATGAAGGTATAAGTTCACATGAAGACCTGTGGACAAAAACCTGCCTAAATGCAGCTTTGGTCATAATAACCCCAAACTGGGAACAATGTAGCTTCCACTCACATGGTTACTGTGGTGCCTCTATACAGTGAAACATGACTCCAGCAATGAGACTGGGACAAGCTCAGTTGTATACATGGCAGAATGGATGCATCTACAATAGCATTATGCTAAGTGAAGGGATTCAGACACAGAAGCTACCAACTGGATGCTTCTGTGACATTCTGTAGGCCATAGGCACTGAAGTAAGGACAGTCATCGGATCAGTAGTTCCCGAAGGATTCAGGGGAGGTGACTGCGGTGGGGTCTGAGGCAGCTTTTGGGGATAACAGAAACGTTCTATATCTTGATAGTGGTGGAGGTTACATGCTTAGTTACATGTTTAACAACTCATTGAATTGTACACTTTAAAAGATTTGATTGTGTACAGATTTTACCTCAACAAACTCAACTTCTTAAAACAGTTTTTATTTTTAAAAATATGTATTTTTGGTTGTGCTGGGTCGTTGCTGCGTGCAGGCCTTCTCTAGCTGCGGTGAGCAGGGGCTTGCGTTGCGGTGCCAGGCTTGTCCCGGCAGTGGCTCCCCTTGTTGCGGGGCACCGGCCCTCGACGCACAGGCTGTGGCTGTGGTAGTTGCAGCTGGCGGGCTCAAACGGGCGGGCTCGGTGGTTGTGGCGCACGGGCTTAGCTACTGTGCAGCTCGTGGGATCTTCCCGGACTGGGGATCAAACCTGTGTCCCCTGCGTTGGCAGGCGGATTCTTATCCACTGTACCACCCGGGAAGCCCTCTAAACAGGTTTCGTCTCTGTTTTGTTTTAATCTTTTGGCCATGCCACATGGCATGCGGGATCTTCGTTCCCTGACCAGGATTGAACCTGTCTCCTCTGTAGTGGAAGTGGAGTCTTAACCACTGGCTCACCAGGGAAGTCCCTTCTGGAAGGTTTTCTTAAACATGTCTTTGATAATCTTCTTTCTTTTGTTTTCTCTTTCTTTCTCTGTGTGTGTCAGGAATTCCTGACATTTTGGATGCGAGACTCTCTGGTTTGGTCTTTTAATTTTCTCCTTAAATTTTCTCTCCTCATTTCTACCTCTGTCTTTTGGGAAATTTCTTCAGCTTGAGGAAATGATGATCCCGAGATGATCTTAATCAATTTCACGGCTTTAAATGCTGTTTACATGCTCATGACTCCCAGATTTGCGTCTCCAGCCGGGACCTCTCCCCTAAACTCCATATTCTTTTATACAACCAACTTCTCAGCATCTCTCGTTGCATATCTAATACGCATCTTGGCTTAATATATCCAAAGCGGAATGTCTAGTTTCTAACTGCCTGTGCTATGCCGAATAATGGCCCCCCAAAGATAAACACATCCTAATCCCAGAAACTGGTGGATATTACCTTATATGGCAAAATGGACTTGCAGGTGGGATTCAGTTAAGGCTCTGGAGACAGGGAGATGAGATGAGTCCTAAATGCCATCACACGTGTCCTTATGAAAGGGAGGGGAGAAGGTCAGAGGAGGAAGTAGGAGATGGGACTGCAAAAGCACGTGGGTGGAGTGAAGTGAGGGAGGGCCTCCAGAAGCTAGGAAAGAGAAGGACACAGCTTCTCAGAAGAAGTCAGCCCTGCTGACACCTTAGCTTTAGGCTAGTGAAGCTGGTGTCAAACTTCTGGCCTCCAGAACTATAAGAGAGGAAAAAAACCAGTGTCGTTTTAAACCACCGAGTTTGCAGTCATTTGTTATAGCAGCAATCAGAAACGGGTACATTTCGCACCTCACTTGCCTCATAGCCTTCCTCAGGTTGGCTGAGGGCAACCCCATCTTTCCAATAGCTCAGGAAAAAACTGCCAAGTGGTCCTTGGGTCCTCTTTGACCCATACCCTACATCCAGTCTACCAGAACACTCAGCTCTACCATGAAAGCATCTTTAGAATCTGGCCAGGTCTCACCCTCTCCATGCAACCCCCGGGCCAGGAAGGCCTCACCCTGTCCTTGGGTCACTGCCCTGGCCTCCAAAATGATCCCCTGTTTCTCTGCCTGTGCTTCCCACTGAACTACCCACCCTCCACCCTAGAGCCCATTCTCAACCTACCACCCAACATGATCCCTTTAAAATGAACCAGATCATTTCACTACTCTAAACCCTCACTTGCTCCATCTCACCCAGCCAGAGTCCCTGCAAGCCGACAGGGTGGGCACGAACGCCACGTGCCAGCCCCTTCGTCACCTCATGCCCAGCAGCTCTCCCCTTGTCTAATCCAGCCACACGCCCGCCGTGCTCAGTTATGCCAGCCACACTCTGTCTCAGGGCCTTGGCACTTGCTCTTTCCTCTTCTGGGAAGTCCTCCCAGATTCCACAGGACCAGAGCTGCCTGTGTCATTTGTGGGGACCAGTGGGACTCCTCATTCAAAAAGCAAAAAAAAAAAAAGGTATTATTAAATGGTCCAAGGTGTAAAATGTTTTCCTTTCTTCCAAGAGACAGTCTCTCTCTTGATCTGTCCTGCTCTTTTTAATTTGTCATTTAATGTTGTGCTCCCTGTAAGGACTGCTTCCGAACCTGCAGATCCTTACGAGACCCTTATGGGACTCCGGGTATACACACACATCACCAGCTGCTGAGTCTCCTCTGCTAGAAAGACAGTCTCCCCTTCCCATGGGCGACCCCCCAGGGGTTACCACCTCTGTTCAGAAACTATTCAGTACCTTGGCCCTGCCAAACCTCCTACAGAACATGCCTCGCAGCTGCCAGCCCGGGGCAGGGACTGCCACCTCCATGCCCAACCCTGGGACACCCTGGGATGTGCATGACCGTCCCTGAGCCTCCCTGAACTCCAGTTCCCACTGGGGGCAGGAGGTGTTAGCCACTGGGGTTGTGTGTGTGTATGTGTATGTAGCTCTGATGGGGTCCGGGGCGCCAGCCAGCGGAAAAGAGGGCAGCTGAGAGGCAGGGAAATGGTGGGCAGGAAGACTGAGCCTGGCTCCAAGCCCGGGGCATCAGACTCCACTTGTAACACACATTCAAGGGCAGAGTGATCAAGACTCTCAGGACAGCGGGCAGAGCGTTGGCCCAGGGGTGGGACCCTGTGCTGGTCCACGAAGCGGGCCCTGGATGTGCTTTTCTCACTCAGTGTCATCAGGGAGGCCCCCGAGCCCTCCCCCATGCCCGGCACGCCCTTTCCCTGCACTCCAGCTGGCACTGTACCCACCTCTGGAAGAGATGCTTGGTGGGGGCGGGGTGGGGGGCTCTCCCCGCACCTAGAACACCGCCCAGCGTGTGAGAGGTGCTCAGTGAATCGACTGAGTGCACAGCAGAGCGAGCGAGTGGATGAGTGGCCTGGCCATGCCGGCTCTCTTCCCACGGGCATGCCTCTGCAACCTCCTGGGCCTGCCAGCTCACCCCGCGCTCTCTGCGTTCAGAGCTGGGGCTGCGCTCTTGGCCCAGGTCCTGGCCTGTTGCTGCCTCCGCGGGCTTGCGGCCAGCCCCTCGGTGCTCCGGGCTTCTGGAGGGTGGCACCTGGGACCCGCCGCCCACTCGGCTGGTCTGACCAGCCCTGGCCTTTCTCAGTGCTGCCCCTCCTCTGAAATTCAGATTTTTCAGCCCTCAGGGCCAGGCTCCTTTGTAGGCACTTGCCAACTTGGTAAAACTATGACTCTCAGATAAAGATACCGTCAGCCCTCCCACTGTTCGGGTGGGTGAGCTGAGTGGGAGAGGCTGAGCAACGCGCCTGAGGCCGCACAGCTGTGAGTGTCTGGGCGGGACTGGAACCTGAGCCGCCAGCCTGCAGAGTCCCTGGCTCTAACTGCTCCCTTGCCCCCAGCCAGGCGCTCGTCCAGATTAGACAAGTTGGGTGGGGAGCGCCCGCCCTGGAAGAGCCTGTGTCCTCACTGGGATTAGACTCTGGGGCGACTGAGCTACGGGCCAAGCGCTTGGAGCCTGGCACTGGAACCTGCTGCTCTTCCCCGGGGCTTCCAGGGATGCCCACCACCCTCATCCTCAGAGGAAGCAGCCTGGGGTGCTTCCAAGCTAGGGGGGAGCTGCAGGGGGGTTCATGCCCGCCCCCCCTACAAGTGGCACAAGCCCTAGGTTAGGGGCTGTGCAGGTGACCTCATCCCCCAAGGGTGACAGGCCAGACCTGGCAGAGAGCAGCTCCAGCCTTTCAGTCCCAAAGGCCCAGGTTAGCGCAGAGAAGGGGCCAGGACCCACCACCCGGAGGAGCGGAGGAACGAGGGCCGGTTCCGGAGGTGCGGGGAGCAGGGGTGCGCTCCACGCTGTGGGGCCTCTGCGGGGGCCGGTGCTCCAGGAGCTGCCTGTGGGAAGCCTCCCAGCACCTCGGACTCGTCGGGTAACTCTGATAAGTTTCGTAGTGTGCTGGCTGTTTGAGTATGCCTCCTGTTAGCTCCCTGAGGGCGCTTTCACGTACAGCGTCTTTTACCCTCACCTCTTCCCGCGCCTGGGAAGCGAGTGCCGCTACCACATACCCAGCTGACGGATGAGTAGACTGAGAGCAGAGAGCACAGGCAACCTGCTACCCGGGCTCACACCCGCGGGAGGGGGCCTGGAGCCCACTGCCCACACCTGCGGGCAGCGGTGCCCGTGGTTCCAGCAGCAAAGGCCTCTGCCCGGGGCCCAGCTGAACACAGGTGCCAGGCAGTGCCCGGTGGGGTGGGGCCAGAGGGTGGAGTTGGACCTGGGCCCGAGGGCAGAAAAGGATCCATCTGCTGACACGCTGGACCCAGGCGTCTCATCACAGAAGGACTTTCATCTCGTCCACCAGCCCGCTGGGGCCCCTGGTCCCCTCGCCACCTGCACAGCCTCCTGGCCAGAGCCCACCGACCAGGCTGGGTCCCAGACAGGCCCAGTATACTGCCCTGGGGGCTGGCCTGGCTGGCAAACAGCAATGGTGTGTGGTCTGGAAGGGACTGATGCTGCCAGGCCGCCCTGGTGCCCCTCAGGGCTCACACAGAGGTCACCTGCCGCTGACATGGGGAGGGGGTGGGCAGGGCGTGTGCCAAGGGGGCCTGGCTCCCGATCCCCGGGGCCCCCACCCTTGCGCCTCTGGGGTGCGGCCCAGCCCCCTCCAGCCTGCCCTCATTCTCTCCCTCCCCTGCCTCCCCTGCCCCACCCCGTGCCTCTGCCCCCGCTGTGTTGGGACCCCAGCATCCCCCTGCTCCCATCTTCCCTGCTCGGAATCCTACTCGGCAAAGCTGCCCCCAGCCCACCCCCTTCTCATCTTGTCTACCCGGGGCATCCGCCTAAGCGATGGCAGGCTTGACCTCAGGACATCCTCAGAGCACCAGACACAGCCTGCTGGGCGGGGCGGGCGTGTGCCTTAACTGAGGGCTGCTTCCTGTCCCGAAACTCAGGGCAGGCCAGAGGGAAGGGTGTGGGCCAGGCCCAGGCCTGCCAGGAGGGGTTCTCAGCCCCCCGTCCACTCAGGTCCGCGGCACTGCCCTCCTACCCCATCGAGGCTCAGGGCCACCCTACACGGCCACTCACCAACATGCACCCTGCGAACCCGCTGCGCCTGGTTCTCAACTAGAGGTAACCTAGACTTACCTAAGGCCCAGGTGTGCATGGCTGGAAGGTAGACGGACTTGCAGTGAGTCAGGCCTCTGTAACTCAATAGGCTTCTCGCCTATTGGTGGTGGCTGGTAGCTGCTACTAAGGCAGCTTATCTGTTCATCCTCCAGGCCTGTGGGCAAGAGCTGGGTGCTGGGTGCTGGATGCTGGGTGGGGAGGGAAGGGCGGGCCCTGCCTCACTGCAGCCTTCGGGAGCACTTGGACGTCCCACCCTGACTCCTCACCCTCCTTCTTCTCCACCGTCACTGTCACCCGCCTAGGACCTGTCTGTCCCTCCCTGACGCCCTCACCCTTCGAGGAACTGGCACCCAGCAGTGTGTGGGATGGGAGTGAGGGTGAGCGAGACATCTCGGGCCCCCTCTCATCTTACAGATGCGAAAGCCAAGGCCCAAGGGGGTCGGGGGGAGGCCCGAGGACACGGTGAAGTGGGTCAGTGTCGGGAGGCTGCAGGCCAAGCGAGGAACCAAAACCAGGTCTTTGGTTTGATCTCAGGGGGGATCTGGGTTCCGGAAGCCTCCAGGAGCTGCAGTTACAGGTCAGATTCAGGCCAGCGAGCGTCCTGGGGACACTGCGGTGCTGTCCTGCACCTGCCCTGACAGCAACTTGGGTGTCCGAGTGTCCCCGCAGCCTGGGTGGCGGGGGTGGTGGTGGAGCAAGCCAGGCTCCACAGAGGGCTTCTGGAAGGCTGGGCCTCCAGGGAACAGGGCAGGGGCCCCAGAGACCCCTGGAGACATGTGCCATTCCCAGGCTTTCTGGAGAGCGTCAGAGGCCTTTTGGCTTTCCCCAGCCCCCATCCCCATGGCCGCAGTCCACTTGTCCCTGAGCCAAGGCCTCTCCGTCCCCTTGACAGCAGGGCCACTCACTATGCATCCTGTCCCCAAGCCCACCCTTCCCGAGGGCTCACACAGCAGCCTGCTGAAACCCACGTCTCACCAGGCCCCCTGACTCCTGCCTGCCTGGAGGATGAAATCTGACTTCCTGCACGTGGCATTCAGCTCCCCCATCTTTGCTTCCAGTGTCTGGACTGCCCTTGCTGCTAAGTCACTTCAGTCGTGTCCGACTCTGTGCAATCCCATAGATGGCAGCCCACCAGGCTCCCCCGTCCCTGGGATTCTCCAGGCAAGAACACTGGAGTGGGTTGCCATTTCCTTCTCCAATGCATGAAAGTGAAAAGTGAAAGTGAAGTCGCTCAGTCATGTCCGACTCTTAGCGACCCCATGGACTGCAGCCTACTAGGCTCCTCTGTCCATCGGATTTTCCAGGCAAGAGTACTCAAGTGGGGTGCCATGCCACCCCAGGCGGGAGGTGGTGGTGCTGGGCTTTGTCCAGATGTAGATGGACCACCCAGATGGCATGGAGCAGCTGGGCCTTTGTGCGTGTGAGAGAGGGTATCTGTGAGCGTGGCAGGGTGTGAGATGGCATGTCCAGTGGTGATGCCGGCCGCTGTAGGGTATTCCCGAGAGCTTTACTGCTGGGGACACATCCTGGGACCAGGTTCTGCTGCGCTGCTCTTCCCCGCACCCCCCCCTCCACAGCCACCCCCTCTCCGATCCCATGTCCTAGATGTGGTGACAGTGACAACGTGGACGATAAGAAGAGCTTTGTCCCCAGCCCCCGCCCTGGGAGGGTCCTCAGCAGACACCCTGCATGGCCACAAGACTGGGTCTCCAGGAGAAGGGGCGCACCACACACACCCCCAGCCCCGCAACTGGGAAGTCCTGGTTGGAGGGGCTCCAAAGCCCCAGGGCTTCACTGCTGTGCTGTCCTGGAGCTGGGGCAGGGGTGTCCCTGGAAACAGAGTGCCCCCTGAAGGAGCTATGAGCTGACCCCTGGGTGGTCAGGTTTGGTCTCCCCGCAGAGCAACCCCCTTTCTCCAGCTCTCTGCTGCTTTGACTCCGAGGCTGTTGATTTAAGTGTCTCCCTCTCTGGGTCCCTCAAGCAGAAACTCTCCACTGATGCTCCCAGGGCTGACCTCTACCCCGGCTCTCCTCAGCCCAGGTGGTTACTGCTGGCTTACAGCTGTGTCTGGTCCTCTCACTGGACTCTGAGGATAGAGCCCGAGGGGCTGGCTCTGAGGAGATGTCAGCAAGTCATGGGGGAAGCACGGAGGGACGGATACATGGATGGATATGTGAGTGGGTGGGTGGGTGGATGGCTGGGTGAGTGGGAGGGTAGGTGGGTGGATGGCTGGGTGAGTGGGTGGATGGATGGAAGGATGGATACATGGATGGATATGTGAGTGGGTGGACAGGTAGATGGATGGATAGATGGACAAACAGGTAGGGGATTGGGTTTGCAGGTGGGTGGATGGATGGGTGAGTAGTTGGCTGGAGAATGGGCAGATATCATGTTCCTTAGAAGAGGCCAGCAGACCACCCCTGCTTCCCTGCACACCCTGAGTGCCCCAGGGTGCCTGGCCAGGAAGGAATCATAGAGGCTGTTCATTAAACAGCTGAGGAGGTGGGTGAAGTTCAGCCTGCAGCAGACAAGCCTCAAGCGAGCAGGAGAGCTGCCTTTGAGGGTTTGCAGGGCTCTCCCCTGGGAAAAGGCAAGCGCACCCCCTCCTGAGCCCGTGGCTCTAGCAATGGTCCCAGGACTGGTGGGGAAGTGGGAGGGAGGCAGATGGTGTCTTGAGGCAAAGCCGAACGCTGGAGCCCGCCTCCTCTCCTGCTGCGTTCCTGACAAATGGTAAACGGAACCCAGTTTTCCTGCTAACTTACATTTTCAGTTCCAAAATTTGTCTGTGACTCCAAACGTTCTAATTAACAAAGTATCTTTCTGTTGCAAGCAATACACTCAGTCCCAGATGAATGACACGGAGGTGCCCACGGTGCAAAGCCGCGTGGTACCCACCCACCTCCCCACCCCGGCCGCCCTCCCCGCGGCTGCTCCTCTCTCCCTGGGCTTAGCCTGGCCCCTGCAGCTCTACTCGCTCTGTCTCTGACTTTCCAAATTTCAGATACTGTGGTCTCCTCGATAGGAAAGGTGGAAATTCAACCATGTTACAGTTGACCCCCGAACAATGGAACAGGGGGACTGAGCCCCTTGCAGTCACAGCTCTGAATGTAACTTTATAGGTGGCCCTCCTATCCGACGTTCCACATCGGAGGAGTCAACCGACCTCAGACTGGGTAGTGCTACAGTGGGCACTGGGCTTCCCAGGTGGCACTAGTGGTAAAAGAACCCATCTGCCATCGCAGGAGATTCAAGAGACGTGGGTTTGGTCCCTGACTTGGGAAGAGGCCCTGGAGAAGGGCATGGCCACCCACCCCAGTATTCTTGCCTGGAGAATCCCATGGACGGAGGAGCCTGGCGGGCTACAGGCCATAAGAGTCAGACAGGACTGAAGCGACTTAGCACAGCGCACTCATGGTGGGCACTGAGTGAAGAAAAAACCAACAACCTGAGTGTCAGTGAACTCGCAAAGTTCACACCCATGTTGTTCAAGAGTCTGCTTTACAAGACTCTCACGTAGTTCCTTTTATTCTTCTGGTGCTCTTTGGGTGACTTTATTTTTTTCCTTTTGAACTTTTTCTTTTGTATTGGGTGTAGCTGATTAACGACGTGATAGTTTCGGGTAATCAGGGAAGGGACTCCGCCGCACACACACATGTATTTATTCTCCCCTCAGACCCTCGCACGTCTGGGCTGCCACGTGACGTTTCGCAGAGCTCCATGTGCTAGACAACAGGGCCTTGTTGTTATCCATCCTTCCTTGGTGGCTCAACTGGTAAAGAGGCTGCCTGTGAAGCCGGAGGCCTGGGTTCAATCCCTGGGTCAGGAAGATCCCCCGGAGAAGGAAATGGCAATCCACTCTAGCATTCTTGCCTGGAGAATCCTATGGACAGAGGATCCTGGTGGTTATTCATTTTAAGTATAGCAGTGTGTACATGTCCATCCCAAACTCCTTAACTATCCCTTCCTGCTGCTGCTGCTGCTAAGTCACTTCAGTCGTGTCCGACTCTGTGCAATCCCATAGATGGCAGCCCACCAGGCTCCCCCGTCCCTGGGATTCTCCAGGCAAGAACACTGGAGTGGGTTGCCATTTCCTTCTCCAATGCATGAAAGTGAAAAGTGAAAGTGAAGTCGCTCAGTCGTGGCTGACTCTTCGTGACCCCATGGACTGCAGCCTACCAGGCTCCTCCGCCCATGGGATTTTCCAGGCAAGAACGCTGAAGTGGGTTGCCATTTCCTTCCCCAGGGGAATCTTCCCCCCGCCCAGAGATCTCTTATGTCTCCTGCATTGGCAGACAGGTTCTTTTCCATTAGTGCCACCTGGGAAGCCTTCTTTCTACCATATAGCCTAGCAATTCCACTGCTACGTACATGCCTAAGAGAAATGGAAACACGTGTCCACATAAAAACCTGTACACGAATGTTCATAGCAGGATGACTCACGATTGTAAAAAAAGGGGAAAACAACTGAGATATCCAGCAGCTGATGAATGGGGAGACAAGTGCGGTTTGCTCACAGAGGGAATATTGTTGTTGCTTAGTCTCTAAGTCATGTCCGACTCGTTTATGACCCCACGGACTGTAGCTTGCCAGCCTCCTCTGTCCATGGGATTTCCCAGTCAAGAATACTGGAGTCTGTGGCCGTTTCCTTCGTGAGTTGGGACTAGACCCGCATCTCCTGCATTGGCAGGCGGATCCTTTACCACTGAGCCACCGGGGAAGCTCAGAAGGGAGTGTTATTCGACCACAGAAAGGAAGGTAGTATGGAGTCAGGTTCCGCCATTGAATGCACTATGCTTGGTGAAAGAAGCCGGACACACACAAAAACGTGTATTGTATGATTCCATTTATGTGGAATGTCCAGAACAGGCAAATCCGTAGAGAAAGAAGGCAGAGTCACGGACACTGGGCCTGGAGGGGAGGGAGGAACGGGTGAGATGGACTGCAGTGATGGTTACACAGCCTGTTTCTGCGTGAAGACTCGTGGAATCGTATGTTTTAAAAGGGTGCGTTTTATGCTAGGCGCGTTATACATCAATAAAGCTGTTACATGTAAAGTATGTAAAAATAAGTATTCATTGGATGAAGGAGACGTGGTACATATGTACCACGGAACACTACTCGGTCAGGTAAAAGAACCAAATAAAGCCGTCTGCAGCAACGTGGACGCACCTGGAGATCATCATACTAAGCGAAGTAAGCAACACAGAGAAAGACGAATATCATACGAGATCACTTATACATGGAATCTAAATATGGCACAAATGATCCCGTCTACGAAACAGGAAGAGACTCACAGACATAGAGGACAAACTTGTGCTTGTCGAGGGGGAGGGGGCTGAGGAAGGATTGGATGCAAGCTATTCTGTGTAGGGTGGGTAGACGAGGTCCTCCTGCAGAGCACAGGGAGCTGTGTTCAGTGTCCTGTGATAAACCGTGACGGGAAAGAATGTGACACGAAATGTGTGTGTGTGTGTGTGTGTGTATGCATTATATATATAATATATACATGTTTACAGTCACTTATGAGCCCGCCTTCGGGAGGCAGGGTCACTGATGCCCTCTCCTCCACTCCCGCAAACCTCCTCAGTCAGCCCCAAACACTGAACCTGAACGCTGTCCGACATCAGTCTATGGACTCACGCTGACAGATGGAGGGAGGCTGAGGTAGGGAGAGGATCTTGCAAAGAGGCGAAATCCCGCTGTGACCGAACTGGGATTTAGCAGCAGTCGCTGCGTGTTGAACGCTCACCCAGTGCCAGGGGTGTTTCACATGCACCCTCTTATCAAGCCTCAGGATGACCTGAGGTCAGGCACCATGTCCCCATTTATGGAGGAGGAAACTGAGGCTCAGAGCCCTCACCTGACTGCTGGACTGTGGCAGAGCTGGGATCGAAGCCCGGGCCTCTCGGAGTGCCAGTCCGAAACTCTTCACCGCTTGGGAGAACAGCCCACATTTGCTTTCTGTCTCCGAGTGTGAGTTTTCTTATGCCAGAGCTCACGTAGGCCTATTCATTTTCTGTGGTTTAAACCCTTTGAAGGATGCAAGCCACATCCCCAAGAATGTCCCTCGGTGCAGAGGAAGGCAGTGGACGCGAGCCCCCCACCTTCCACCCCGCCATCTCACCCCCGTCCCACCCACCTGGTGCCAGGATGCTCCAACCTCCCTTGGCCTTCATCCTGACCTCAGGTGGGTGCAGCCCGGGCCTTGACTGTGACCTGCTTCCCAACAGACAATGGGAGGCCTGTTTGCTTGTCCGGGAGCTGGATTAGACAACATTTAGCTTTCCCCAGGTGGACAAGGGCTGCCCTTCCCCCGCGGGGCTGGTGCCAACCCCCCCCGCCCCCGACCCTCTCCCAACCCCCTCCCCCGCAGCAGAGCCTCTCCCTGCTGCTCTGCACCTCGGCACCCACTCCAGAGGCTTAATCATTAACGAGCACATTTGGCCTTTGGTTTCAGGTTGGAATTTGGGAGCTGTGCCCAGGAGCAATTATCTCTGACACTTTATTTTGTGTAAAATCACTCTTAGCTGCCATTAGCTGATAAAGCTGGCCTAAAGAGAGGTCCCTTAGCCACACTGGCCTCTTGGCATCTGGGCCTTTGTGGGAGGGGGCTGAGGGACCCGCCTTTTGGGGGCTGGGAAATGGTTTCTATTTCTTTTATTTTTAAAAAGCAATGTTTCCTTGGTTTGTATGTTTTAAAATTTTAATTGGCTGACTTTGGCCGCACGGAGTCTTCACTGCTGCTCGCGGGCTCTCTCTAGTTGCTGCGCATGGGCTCCCCATTGCCAGGGCCTTTCTTGTGGAGCACGGGCTTTAGGGCACGGACTCGGTAGCTGTGGCTCACACAGGCTTTGTTGCTCTGCAGTAGGTGGGATCTTCCTGGACCAGGGATCGAACCCGTGTCCCCTGCACTGGCAGCAGATGCTTCCGCCCACTGGACCAGCAGGGAAGCCCCAGAACACGGCCTGGTCCTGTGGCTGCGTGGTGGTACCCCCCCAGTGCCCCGACTCTGGGCAGGCCTCCCAGAAGCCAGGAAAGTCGGCGTCTGCAGCTTCAACCCCTTTGCTGTCGTTCCCCGAGTGAAAAGCCGTGGGGATTAACGGCTCCCCCATCCCCCCAGCCCAGGCAGGGGCCCAGACAGCAGCGCCTGCCTCTCACCCCTCCTGGGATTTGCGGACCCTGCAGGGTGAGGGAGTGAGCAGACTCCAGCTCATGGGGTCCACTCAGGGCTCCTCCGGACGCTGGTGCCGAAGCCCCGTCTCGTCCCTCTCCTCCTCCCCTGACACCTGACCCCTGACTCCCACCCAGACCCCATTCCCCCCTACCACCACGCTGAGAACAGCCGTGGGAGCCTAGGGGCCTCCCGGTGCAGCCCCCACGTGTTTCCGCTGCTCTGGCATTTAGGGAGCTGGGACTGGAGGGCGCGGCTGGCCGAGAGGAGCCCGCTCGGGAGGAGGGTGGTGCTGTCCCTGTCTCCGGGGGGCCCTCCACCTCCCCGCTGGGATCCACTCTCCACTCCCTCCCAGCTAAGCCCCCATCATCACTGGAAATGCTGACTGCCCGTTGGTCGACACCTTCTGCCCTGAGAACCACCTCCCCGACCAGGACACGCCCCACCCCCAGAACCACTGGACACCCCCACTCCTGCACCTCTGCCCCTGGAGCCGCCCCCAGTGCTCCCCAGAAACGCAAGACTGAACCCTCAGAACCCCCGCCTGCCCTGCCCCGCAGGTCCCCGGGGAGCTGGCCGTCCCCCTCCCTCTGCCACGGTGCCCATCTGGGGGACGAGGTGGTCTTGCTCGGGGTGACTCCGTGGCCCGCACTCGGCTGGGGACAACCTCCGACCCTCGGCCAGTGTGTCGGCAGCTCTCAGCCCCAGAGGTGCCATGGGAACCGGGGGCACCGAGAGCTGGGCCGGAGCCTGGGCCCAGCCGTGGCCACTGCCTGTTTCCCCAAGTGGCCTCGGGCCTCCCCTGGAGCTCTGCTCTGTGACCCTGGTCACTGGGCGTCATCTCCATGCTATCCGGTGAGGCTTCGGGGCCTCCCCCACCACCCGCTTCCAATGGCCGGACACTCGCTGTGGCTCCAGCTGGCCATGCACGTGGTGCTGGAAAGGCCGCCTGGGGCTGCAGAGTGGGCATGCCGGGGGTGGCGGGGGGGCTTGTCCAGTGCCCCCAGGAGCCTCCCAGAAATCCAGAAAATTAAGAGCTTGGGCAGAACCCCCAGGGCCCTGCACCCAGCCTCCGTCTTGCTCTAGGATCTGGGCCCTGTCCTTGGTTCTGCCAGGGGAGCCAGACCCCCCCTGCCCCAGAGTGGGGTGCTCACGGGGAGGCCAGCGGGCACCTCACTGGGAGCAGACCTCCCACCCAAGACCCCTCCACGCCCACTCTCTCTTTGGCACCCCTGCTGCGCCAGGGCCCCCGGACCAGAGCACCGGCCACCTGGCCGGCTGCACTGCTTCTTGCATTTGAGTTGTTCACTCGTCTCTGTTGCTTTAGGAACAGATTGAAAATCTTAAAGAACTTGACTCGCCAAGAAGTGGCTGTAGAGATAGATCAGAGGGGGACAGGCTCTGGTGTCAGCAGGGTTTGCAGGAAGCTGGCAGGTTATTCAGTAGCTTCACTCACAGATACATCCCCGAGGGATGAAGGCACTGGATGTAAACGACAAGCTGGGCACGTTTGGAGGGAAGTCCACAAGCGTGGACCTGCCCAAGGAGGGGCGTCCTCGCCCAGGGCCAGATGTCCAGTGAAAACACCGCCACGCGCCCTTCTGCTGCTCCCCCCGCACAGGGTCAGGGACCTGAGTGTCCCCAAACCAGCAGCTTGTCATGGCTTGTTGTCTGGTGCCACACGGCTGAGGAGCCAATGTTTCCTGATGTTGGGGAGCCGCCTCCTGCTCCCGGCACTGCCCCAGCCTGGCTCCGAGGGCTGTTGTGTGCACCCCATAGCAGTGCGTGGGTCCCAGGGCCAGAGGGGACACTGGGAAGCCGCAGGCCTGGGTGGGGGCCCTCAGGCCCTGCTGACACCCACATATGGGCCTGGGAGGACCTGCAAGGACCAGTGTTGGGTGCTCCCCACTGGGCCAGGAGGCGACAGACCCGGCAAGGCCCACCCCAGTTCAGCGCCAAGTGGGATCGGCGGGGAGGCGGCCTGTGAGCGGGAGGCCTGGCAGGGGCACCATCAGCCCTTCCCTGCTTCCCTGATGCCCCCTCGATGGCTGGGATGAACCGCCCCCCTCCCCCGCCCCCAGCCCTGGAGCCTTTAAGAGGCCAGCAGGACGCAGGCTCTGTAGGAGCTGCTGAGACTGGATGATGCATCTGCAGAGGCACACAGCAGACCCACGAGTGCCTCAATCCCTTGAGCCTCAGTCTCTTCATCTGTAAAATGGGGGTGAGGGTGCTCAGGGAGGACGCAGGCGACATAATCCAGGCGCCTGGCATGAGGTCAGCGCTCAGGACGATGTCTAGGCACACGTCCAGGTGCAGAGGGGTGAGGGGCTCCCTGGTGGAGGAGGGCTTGTCATCTTCTCATCCTGTGTCTTCTCTGGATGAGCCAGACTGACCACGAGGACAGGGGCACCTCGGCAGAGGGCCCAGGACGCCTGGAAACTGGGACGGCCCAGGAGGTCTGTGTGCCCAGACGCTGGCTAGGGAGGCGGGGAGCTGGGGAACGAAGGGGGGCAGGGAAGGGCCAGGCCAGCTGGAGGCCAGTCCAAGGCCGAGCTTTCCTCCTGGGTGTCCCCTGCCCTCTGCTGCCTCTGGGCCGTGCAGACCAGCTGGCTGGGGACCTGAGCTAACATTTCGTTGAGAATTCCCATGTTGCCCCCAAAGGCCCGGGCAGTGCACACAGTGAGGGCTGGAAAACATTCCTGAGCATCTGTCCTGATCCTGGAGCTCGCCTGGCCCCTCCTGCCCCACTGCCCCTGCAATGCTGAGAGGTCTACTCCCTGAAGTTTCTCTACAAAAGAGGAAAACGAGGCTCAGAGAGGAAGGATCTCAGGGTCCCAGTGTTGGTCCGAGGCCAGGTTGGCTTTAAATCCCAGTCTGTTTTCACCACCAGGGCCAGAGGGGCCCAAAGAAGGCCACTGCGGCCAGAAAGGATGGCCCATCCTGTGCCGTGTCCCAAATTCCTTTGGCCCAGTGTCCTCCTCACCCCAGCGATCGGGGGCCCTCACTGTGGTGGTCCTTCCAGCAAACTCCAGAGGCTCAGGAGTATCCCTGAGGCTTCCCCCAGCCAAGGTCAGGGCTGGCAATGCTGACCTTGAAAGGGGTCCCGGCCACGGTGGTCTCCGCAGGGCCGCTCCGAGGCAGGAGATCCAAAGCCGGTGGGTGCAGCCTCCAGCCCCTCCCGCGGCCCCGCGGCCCCGGCACTCAGGAGCTGACAGCGCCCCCTGGCGAAGGTCCGTCTCTGAGCGCGGGAGGCAGGTCCGAGGAGGGTACGTGGTCCTGGACCCGCAGAGGGTAACGGCAGCCCCGGGGCTGCACCGAGCCGGCTCCTCACCGCGGGGCCTCCGGGCGGCCCGCTGCTCCAGGAAGGGCCTCGACACGGGCTCTCCTGAGTCTGGACCTGGTCGCCCTGCCCGCTGGCCTCGGTCTTTGGTCCTGACTCAAGCTGACCGGTCCGAATCTCCGCCCTGGAAACCTGGCTGCGGATGCGCCCACGGAGGGGCCACACCTGGAGGCCCGGCCCGGCCTCCTCCGTGAATGAATATTGAAAAGGACCTTTTATAGCTGTGTTGGGATAAGGATGAGTATGTTCATATCATACGTGGAAATATTTTCTTCAACCTAAAAGTTTATTTATTTATTTTTTCCTTCTGGCTTGAGAAGAAATAAATGCATCTCCGGGGGCACCGAGCCAGCTGTGCTCCATGGAGGCCCCTGAGGTCAGCGGAGGGTCAAGCTCCGCCTTGACCTGGGAGACGCCTCAGCTCTCCGGTTGGGCTCCTTGCGGCCTGAGTTGCTCAGATCTGGCGTCTGAGCGCTGGCGGCCTAAGGACTCACACAGCCCTCCCGCCATGGCTGTGGGCCACCCGTGAGCCCTGCAGCCGCGGGTCCCACTTCACAGGTGAGGACATGGGGGCCTGGAGAGGGAGCTGCCTTGCTGGGGCCCCCGCTGTAGGTCCCGAGCCAGGTTCGGAGAGCCCGCATGCAGTTTGTTGTTTTTCGTTAGAAAGGTGAGCAGCGTCCTGCCCAGCCTGTCCTGCCCACGCGTTCCTTCCTCCCCGGTTCTTCCCACGTCTGCTCTGAGGTCAGGGGCATGGCCGATGGGGCTGGAAGGATGACACTGGGGGTGAGAGGAGGGCGTAGGTGGGACACCCCAGATGAGTGGGCAGCAGCCTCTCCAGACCCCCTTGAGTGCCCCCGCTCTGGGCACAAAGCCAGTTCCTGCAGCGTCCCCGAGTCTCCCAGCCTGCAAGGCCCTGGCCAGGAGGGGTGCCCCGAGGCCGCCCTGCAGGACAGAGTCCCTCTGGGGATGGGTCTGTCCGGAGAGCAGCACCAGGACAGGGACGCTGCCCAGCTACCTCCAGGCCCAGGGAGCGACCCCAGGCCCCCCTTCTTCTCTGTCAGCTTTTCCTGAGGACAAGAAAAGGAGCGGGAAGTGTGGATGTAAAAATAGAAGCTCCGGCCAGTCAGGACAGGCCTGGAGGTAGCTGGCCTCACATCTTCCTTCTTCTGCAGGCGGGGCTCCGGCACGCCTGGTGTGGGCAGGGTGTCCTCTGGGCCCCCCTCCCCTTGAGCTGTGCAGGCACCCCCAGGGCCCCCATACCGGGAGGCACACAGAAGGGGCCACGAGCCTTCCGGGCGGGCACTACGCTGGGGCTGCTGCGTGTTTTCCGTGCACTGGAGCCTCCAGCTGCTGGAAGGAGCTTCCTCCCAGGGCTCACTGAGGCTGGGGGAGCCACACTCATGGCATCCGGCTGGTGTGCCCCCATCCAGCTCGAGAGGTGGTGTGTGTGTGTGTGTGTGTACTCAGTCGTGTCGGACTCTTTGGGACCCTATGGACTGCGTCCCCCACCAGGGAATTCTCCAGGCAAGAACACTGGAGTGGGTTGCCATTTCCTACTCCAGGGAATCTTTCCAACCCAGGGATCGAACCCGGGTCTCTTGCATCTCCTGCACTGGCAGGCAGATGAATTCTTTTCCCCTGCGCCATCTGGGAAGCCCCCATCCAGTTAGAGAGGTGGAGCCTCCCTTACCTCTGCCCAAATCCCCACTCAGAGGGATGACCCCTCTGGAGCTGCCTCTGACCTCTAATCTTTCCCAGGTGGGTTAAACGGGAGGTCTGGGAGGAGGTGGGGTCAGGCGGATCTTCTGAAGATCTTTCCAAAGACCAGCAAGCGCTGTGCCCCCGACCCAGCCTATCCCCCCCGCCCCCCTTGGCCCTGGGCTTGGGGCTGAAGCCCCAGGGTGGACAGCTCCGGGTTCTGCACGATGCAGCAGGAAGGCACTGCCCGAGGTTGGCTGGCTGGCCATCCTGCCTTGTCGCTCTCTGGGAAGTCAAGGCCCCTCTGCAACCTGTTTCCCCATCAGCCAAAGGGACATTTAACCTCTGCCTCCTTATCAGAATTGGAGATGGTGTGTGTAGACTGCGGTGCGCACACACGGCTTCTGCATCTGTGGGAAGCAGGGCTCCTTTCTGAGACCGCAGCAGAGAAGCCCCTGAGCTCCTGCCGTCCCCCCGCAGCCGACGTCCCCCTCCTGCTCCTCGTCCCCACGGCGCCCGTCACCGGCCCCCCGATGTGCCCCTCCTGCTCCTCGTCCCCACAGCGTCCGTCATCGCCCCCCGATGTCCCCCTCCTGCTCCTCGTCCCCACGGCGTCCATCACCGGCCCCCCCCCCACGTCCCCCTCCTGCTCCTCGTCCCCACGGCGTCCATCGTCTTCTGGCCTCGCTCAGCTGATGCTGAAGGTGAGTCAGGCGTGATGATGACCCGAGAGCAGGTGAATCACGGAGCACGAGGAGGAAGTGGGTGATTACCGGGACTGTCTCTCTGGGAGGCCGAGAGCAGGAGTGACCTCAGCCGCAGGAGGTCCCGGGCGGAGCTCCACCTGCTCGGTGCCTGCGGCCTTCGCTGGACCCTGGCTGAGAGAGCACAGGCCCAGGCTGAGTGCCCTGTCCAGGCTGCGTGGAGCTGGGGAGCGGGGCATGGTAGTTGGGGGCCCCACCCGCCCAGAGCCCACCTTTCCGAGGTCTGGACCATGAGCCTGTAGCACCTGCTCCAATGAGATCAAGTCAGAGGGTTCAGAGCCGGTGACAGGGGACACTCAGGGAAATGTAAACTTTAAACCGCATCGAAGTTTGTAAGTCGGGTTTCGCATTTAAAAATTTTACCCAAGGGAACTATACTCAGTAGTTTGTAACAACCTACAAAGGAAAAGAATCTGAAAAAGAATATATACATACACCAGATGAGTAACTGAATCACTTTGCTGTATACCTGAAACTAACACCACGTTCTAAATAGACTCGACTTCAATTAATAAAATAAATTTACCTAAATCCTCGGGCAGTATCATGGGCCCTTAGAGTGGGCACCCCTTCCACGGGGTGCCCTGGGCGCCTCATTCCCTAGTCCCAGCCCTGCAAGCTCTCCTATTTCTGCACACGTGGGTCTGGGACAGGAGTCCGGAGCTGGCTCAGTGCACAGACCTCGAGGACCGCCCGAGGGCCGCTGAGGGCAGCGCTGGGAGTGGGGTCTGTCTGTCCTTTCTGGCAGGAGGCAGCGCTTGTGCAGCCTCAGCTGGTGACAAAGGGGTAGAAACGCTCCTGGACGGAGGATGGAGGGCGGGGTGGGGGAGCTGACCTGTCCTGCCCCGTCCCAGGGTCAGACAGCTCGGGTGTGACGTCTGGATCCTGAATGGCCCGGAGCTCAGGAAGCCCCTCCCCACGCGGCCTCCCGGGGCTGCCCAGGCTGGCTGGGCTGGGGGATTATTGCCTCATTGTTTTTAAAGTGCCCTGTTGTTATTTTTGATTACCGAAGCGATACACACTCCTGATAAAGACCTGTGAGCACTGAGTGGGTGGCGTTATTAGCTTGGTTCACGGTTCACAAATGGGGAGGTGACGCTGCCCATTGCAATTCATCAGATCAGCAGCAGGATGACAAAAAGGCTTTAGTCACTGTCCTCTGGGACACAGCTGGGGAAGGCTGCTTGCTGGCAGACAGACAAGGTCTGCACAGGGACCCTCCCAACCAAAAGCTGACCAAAGCGAGGGTATTTTCTTCACAACCCTGCGGAGGTGAGGCAGGGGGTCTCACAGCAGATGCTGGCCCGGTCCCCAGGCCGCTGGGGGCCCACGGGGTGACTGTCCATCTTGCTTCTCCAGCTGCTTCCTGCTGCCAGGTCTGGGGCTGGGGGAGGACGGGGCAGGGCTGCTCTGACACTTGGGTGCTTCCCGGGGGTTGGGGGGTCACTGGGAGCTGGTGGGCGTGGGCTGACCCCCTTCTGTCATATGTGGGCACCTGAAGACTTATCCTGGGCCGTGTGCGTGAGGCTTCTCTGGGGAGCCTGGAGGCAGGGGTCATGCGGAGGAGCCCTGAGCTGACTTTCTGTGGCCCCGATTTTAGGGAGAAGCCCTTCCCTCACCCCAGACCATCCCCTCCTGAGGCTCACAGGACGCCTCCGTTCATTCCCCGGCAGTCTCACCAGAGCTGCTGGTGGGGACAGCACAGCCCCATCTTACAGGCACGGAGGCGAGGCTTGGGGGATGATGCCCGCATGTCCAAAGCTCTCCTAGCTTCCCACCCACATTGGGCTCCCCAGGCCCTGACCCTGTGGACACGATGCTGCCGTCCATCTTCAGGAAGCAGGAGCTCCCAGAGCCCAGCAGTGACCAGGCAGCAGGTGTGACTTCCTGGGAGGCCAGCTCTGGAACTCGTTTTTCCTGGTGCCCTCCTGGGGACTGCATTCCACTGAATCTGACACACATTTTTTCAGGCCTAGCTGTGACCCTTCAGGCAAGGGTGGCCACATCTGGGGAACCTCCCGGAGCCCCTGGGCAACCTGGGAGGCTGGGCTTGTGTCTGGATGCTGTGCCCGCAGGACCCTGCAGAGCAGGTCTTCTGTGTTTGTCAACCATGCCCTGGGGACAGGTGGATCATGGGTACATTTGGTTTAGAGGTGCCTGGGCCTGGTTTGGGCTGAGAGGAGGGACTGGGAAAGGGTTTCGGAATGGGGTGGGGTGCCAAGATGGGGCTGGTGGTCAGTGGTGGGGTGGGGAAGGGCCAAGTGCGGAACGCTGGTGTGCGCTGCAGTCAATGCTGGTGCCCTCTGCTAGAACCGAATCTTCGGTGGCTCAGTGGTAAAGGATCTGCCAGCCCATCAGGAGACACAGGTTCGATCCCTGGGTGGGGAAGATTCCCTGGAGGAGGAAACGGCAGCCCACTCCAGTATTCTTGCCTGGGAATTCCCATGGACAGAGGAGCCTGGTGGGCTACAGACCATGGGGTTGCAAGAGTCAGACACGACTTAGCAACTAAACAGGAGAGAACAAGAAGAGTCTCAAGTTCAGAACACCTTGCAGGGGTGTCACAGGCACTTGACAGAGCTCTCCATGCCACCTGTGTCCTGTAACTTCACTGCTCTGGGTGCTGGGACACGACGGAGCACACACACATCCCATCCCTTACTAATATATTGAGTTGGCCAAAAACTTCTTTTGGGTTTTTCCAGAAAAAAACTTTAGTTTTGTTGTGTTTAACTGTTTGGCTAATCAATCTTGGTCTGACAAATTTTCTTTTTCTCTACTTTTTGGTCATGCTGAGAGGCACTCAGGGTCTTAGTTCCCTGACCAGGGATTGACCCCATTCCTCCTGCAGTGGAAGCTCGGTGTCTTAACCACTGGACTGCCAGGGAAGTCCCACAAATTGTCTCTTTGGAAGAAAATGTTTATTCATGGGTGTTTGGCATGAAAAATACTATTGCTGTTTTTTTTTTTTTGGCACCTCCAAAGATTTAGAAGACACATGTGGAAGCGAGGCTGGGCATCAAGTCCACCTGCCATGTCCCCTGGGGCTGGGAGACTCTCCATGCCACGCCAGGCCCACTTTGGAACCGCCTCTGACCCAGAGTCCAGGCCGAGGCAGCAGAGGAGGCAGCAGCACCAGCTTGTTGAGTGAATAAATGGCCTGGCTCCGGGCCGGTTGTTGGAACGCAGGTGCTGAGGAGGAGCAGGTTAGGAGGGCAGGGCTGTGCTAGGCTCTCAGGGTGTAATTCTCCCCACGCCTTTGCAAGAAGCGTGCAATTTACATTTTTATTTGAGATCACACAGTAATTCTTGAGCAGTGTCATAAAATTCAAGGTGTTACCAATAAAATCCAAGTCCATCTTGATCAAGCCCCTGACTCCCGGCATATTCGCTGCTTAGTTTCGGCGTCCACTTTGGCAGACGTGGCTTCCCAGGTGGCAAAGAATCCACTTGCCAGTGCAAGAAACGCGGCAGACTTGGGTTCGATCACTGGGTCGGGAAGATCCCCTGGAGGAGGAAATGGCAACCGACTCCAGTGTTCTTGCCAGGAACATACCACGGACAGAGGAGCCTGGGGGGATACAGTCCATGGGGTTGCAAACAGTTGGACGTGACTGAGCAGCCACACGCATCTCATCCCTTACTTGTATATTGAGGTGGCCAAAAAGTTCTTTTGGTTTTTTCAGAAGATGTTACAGAAAAACCCGACCGAACTTTTCTGGTCAACTTAACACAAGCTCGTGCTTATATAAATGCACAATCTGAGTGTTGTGCCTGTGGGCGTGCTGAAACTCAAACGGAGTCGCTCTGTATGTGCTATCCTGTGGCCTGCGTTTGCCTTGAGCAAACTAAATCCTGAAGAGCCGGTCCGTGTGCAGAGGTCTTCTTTACAACCTGCATCTGCTGCAGAGGGCCCCGGGCTGCAGCGATGGCCACCACAGGAGTTAGCGCCCCGTCTATGGAGGAGGAAGTTGAGGCTTCCTCCTGTGGAGGCTGTGTGACCTGCCCCGGGTCACGTCCAGCCGTGTGAGGGTCAGGGGCTGGGAGAGGGGCGGGCGGGACTGCTGAGTGTGGAGCACGAGGAAAGCGGCGGCAGCTGAGGGGAGCACCGGGGCCAGGGCCCAGGGCGGAACTCCGCGGGCCTCCGCGGGTCTCGGCGAGGCCAGGTGGAGCGCCGGAAGTTGGCCGCTAGTCCAGCGGGAGCGCCGGAAGTTGGCCTCCGCCCGGAAGCCCGGGGTCCCTCGCCCCGCCCCCCGCCCTCTTTCCCTGCGGCTCTGCTCCCCGCAGCCTCTCCTCCGCGGCCCTGACCGCCCGGGCCCTGCCTTCCAGGACACTCAGCCGGGCCCGTGGGTCCAGGTCTCCCCACGCCCTGTGACGCCAGCGCTGGGTGGCCTCTGTCGGGCCGGGGAAGGCCAGGCTCCCGGGTGTGGCCCGCAGCGCTTCCGCGAAGGCCCAGGTGCTAATTGGGGCGCGCTTCCCCTAAAGGCGGTAGGACGCGGGGAAGTGGCCTCCAGCCTCCGCCGGGCGCTGTGTCCTCCTGACTCACTGCTGGCCCGCCCGCCGGCCGCTGGGTCCCCAGACCTCAACTGAAGAACCTTGCCCTGTGCTCCCGGGATAGGCCTGCCCCGGCTGACCCACTTCCCAGGCGTTTGGCTGAAAGAGGCCGGGGCGATCCCCAGGGCTTGGGGCGGCGTGGGTGCGGCTGGGGTGTGTCCTCGGCACGGTTTCCCCACCTGACCACCTTGTGCCTATCTCCTGGGAGGCCACCGCCCTGGTCACAAGGCCACTTGTGCCCAGCGGCCCAGGGGCACTGCCGGCAGCAGGCTGTCGCTCGGGTCTTCCTGAAGGGGTCCCAGGGAGGAGCGTCCCACCCCACAGGACCTCGGCTTGGCCTGCAGGTTGGGTGCCCCCCAGGCCCTCCTCTGCTTGCTGTATGACTGACCAGCTGCATCTGGCCCTGCAGGCCTTCTGAGCTACAGCGGAGACTGATCTGTCTCACGGGCTGTTACCTGGATCTGACTGGAGTCTGTTGAGAAGGAACGGGGCAGGCTGGCGGCAGGCTGCTGCCCTGGGGGCACTAGCATGCTGGGTCCGTCTGCATCTCGAGCAAGCCGGCTCAGTCCCGGTGAAGCCCATGGGGCTCACTTTTGGGGTTCTCAGTCCCGGTGAAGCCCACGGGGCTCACTTTCGGGGTTCTCAATCTGGCTGCAGAGGAAATCTCCTGGGAGAGCATTTAAATGTTTTTCCTTATGTGAAACATTGTTAATATTTTCCCTCAGGCTTGTTACAGAAGGAGACAGGATTTGTAATGAACATTCATATCCCCATATCAATGATCAACTCAATTCATGCCCATCTTGTTTTATTTATACTCTGCACAATTCTCCTTACATTGTTTTGAATCAGGCAAAGAAAGTGTTTTTTCTTTCCTTTTTTTTTTTTTCAAAGTACAAGTCCTAGACTGTCACCCCTAGGAATTTAATTGAGTCATCCAGGCTGGGGCCCAGAAAAAGTGTATTTTAGCAGCACTCCCTCTTGGGAGGTACAGAGATGCAGCTGGTGGGGGGCGGGGGTGCTCAGAGCTGGCAGATCTATGGTGCTGCCTCCAGGAGAGGCTAGGCGACACCGTGAGCCCCCAGAGGTGAGGCCCAAATGGCGTGTCCGGGTTTGGATGGACCACTCAGAGGGTGCGTGGTCCAGATGAGGGGAGAGACCACACATGGACAGGGATCCTGTCCAACTTGGACCTGAGGAGCCTTCAGGGTCTGCTGACAGCCCTATTGACCCTGTTCTCAGGGAGAGCAAAGACCGCAATGTGTAAACCCACTCAGAAAGGTTAGCTGGTCAGCCACAAGGCTGCATGTTCCCAGGGGACTGCGCCAGCCAGCTCCTATCTAAGGAGGTCCGGGCGCTGGCGGAGCTGGCCCACAAAGGATGCTTTGTTCCCTGTTAAAGTAAACACTTCCCTTGGATATTTACTCCTGGGACTTGAATGTAATATGGGGTGTAAGTTACTCTTTAACAGGAGACTTGATCCAGGCCACCAAGCTCTCCTGAACTAATTTCCTGGAAGAAAGGTAGCCCTCCGCCAGCCCAGGTGGTTATTAACCGCTCCCTGTGGTAGTCAGAGGAGCTGGCCATGGCTGTCCCCGGGGCCTCAAGTTCCCCCAGAACCCTGGTCCTGCGTGGGCCACCCTCAGCCTTCCCTGAAGGAGAGCAGAAGTGAGCAGGGAGTCCTCACTATCTGGGCAGTGAAACCAGAGGCTTAGCAAACTTTTTTTCCTCTGGGAGGTGAGAAACCTGTCTGTTCAGTTCCCACTGGGAGTGAATGTGAGCTGACCTGGGCTCCTGGCCGGAGAAGGGGGCACTGCAGACGCCCAGGCTGGCTCCTGGCGCCAGCGCCCAGCCCACAGCCACAGCGGCCGCCCCCAAACATGCACTTCCAGGTCACAGGCCTGTTGACGTATTTGACACATCCACTGGGGGATTTACAAGTCAAAATTTTCAAAGCCTCCTCAGTGATGGAGTAAGAGGTGATGGCCAGAGCTGTCGTGAAGGAAAGCCACTTCCAGTCTCTGCTTGACACCCGATGTGAAGGCAGGTCACGTGCAGGCTGGCTGTGCCTGGCGGCCTGGAACAGAAAGATGGGCTGGGCCAGTCGGATGTCCCCCGAAGGTATCTGGGCCAGGAAGAGAGGGAGATGCCCCGCGGAGGAGGGCAATGCAGGAAAAGCGTCACATGGGCCCCTCGTGGCATCATGGCTGTGTCCTCAGGCCGAGAGGAGAGGAGTGGGCAGCTCAGGCACCAGGGGGAAGACGTGCTGTGAGGCCTGGGGGGATGCGGAGAGTTTCCAGCTCCCAGAGCCAGTTCTGGTTCCAGGAGGCCCTGGACCCCCCCGTGCTTTCCTGGGGTGTCCAGGGACACCCTGTCCCTCCTGGGCCGACATGAGTGGACAGGCCCAGTGAGAGCATTTGGGATGGACATCTGTGGACCCTAGCCCTGCTCTCCTTCCGGCCTGTCTGGGTTTACAGGAGGTGCAGGGGTGGAGCCGGGCTGGCCCCACACGGGAGGGCAGTTCTGGGCCGGTCCAGTGTGGGTCCAATGCCCACCTCCAGGGAAACACAGGTCAGGTCTCCCTGCTGCGATGCTGGCGCCTGGTGGTCAGTGTTGGGTGTTGGGTGTGGCCCACCTGTGAGAGTTCTGGCAAGCACAGAGACTGCGCGGGCGGGAGGGACCTCGGGAGGCTCTGGTCAGTAGCGACAGTAGCTCCATCTTTGTTATATGCATATTTGACCACAAACCGGGGACTGGAAGATAGTTGGTCTCCCAGAGGAGACGGAACCAGGCAGGACCTCTGACGCCCAGCTTCATGCTCAAATCAGGGCTGGGAGGCAGACGACAGCCCAGCCTACTGCCTGGACGCACTGGGGGCTGGAGTGCGGACGACACCGGGCCCAAGGCCACCAGAAATGGAGTCTAGGGCCACAAGACTGACTGTGGCCCCCGCACTGTGGGTGGGTGGTGGGGCTCCCGGCCTTGGCCAGGAATGGGGGGCAGGGGCGGGAAGGGGGACAAGTGCTCGGACCTGCAGCTGCTCCCCCGGGACATCTGGGTGCTGAGTGGAGGGGCCCCGCATTAGGAAAACCTAGTGTGCCCGCTGTGACTCACTGCCTGGGCAGAACTGCAGGTGGCTGATGGCCCTGCCACAGCCTCTGCTCCAGGCTTCCTTCAGAGGTGGGCTCTTTCAAGGCCTTGAAAATTCTGACTGTGATGAGAATCTCCTAAGACAGGGAAGCCTGGCACGTTGCAGTCTGTGGAGCTGCAAAGAGTCAAATATGACTTAGTGACTGAACAACAAAAAGAACACAAAAGCCCCAGAACCACCAGAGCTGCCCCAGGAAGAGGAGCAAAGCCGGAGGCGCAGCCTCCTCAGACGTCAGACAAGACTTCGTGCTGCAGCAACCAAAGCCGCACGGCTGCTGTTCAGTTGCTAAGTCGTGTCTGACTCTTTTGCGACCCCATGGGCTGTAGCCTCCTCTGTCCATGGGATTTCCTAGGCAAGAACACTGGAGTTGCCTTCCTTCTCCAGGGGATCTTCCCGACCCAGGGATTGAACCTACATCTCCTGCATTGGCAGGCAGATTCTTTACCCCTGAGCCACCTGGGGAGGCCAAACAGCATGGTACTGGCACGAAACCAGACGTACAGATCAGTGGGACAGAACAGACAGCTCAGAAGTAAATCCACTCACTACGGTCAGTTAATCTTTGATAAAGGAGGCAGGAATACACAATGTGGAAAAGAGTCTCTTCAGCAAGTGGTGCTGTGAAAGTTGGACAGTTGTATATAATCCAAGAAGTTAGAACATTCTCTCACACCATACAGAAAAATAAACTCAAAATAGTAAAGACTTAAATCTAAGACACCATAAAGAAGAGAACATATGCAAAACATTCTGTGACATAAATCATACCAATATTTCTTAGGTAAGTCTCCCAAGGCAACAGAAATAAAAGCAAGAAGAAATAAATGGGACCTAATCAAACTTACAAGCTTTTACATAGCGAAGGAAACCATAAATGAAACAGAGAGACAACCTACGGACTGGGAGAAAATATTTGCAAATGATGCAACTGACGAGGGCCTAATTTCCAAAATATACAAACAGCTCCTGTAATTCAATAACAAACAAAAACAAACAACAGAATGAAAAATGGATGGAAGACGGAAATAGACATTTCTCCAGAGAAGACATCAAGATGGCCAATAGGCAATGAAAAGATACTCATCATTGGTAATTATTAGAGAAATGCACACAAAAACTGCAATGCGGTGCCAACCTCGCATCAGTCAGAATGACCATCATCAGAGTCTATGGGGACTTCCCTGGTGGTGCAGTGGCTAAAACTCTGTGCTCCTAGAGTAGGAGGCCTGGGTTCAACCCCTGGTCAGGGAACTAGATCCCACACGCTGCAACTACCGGTTCGAATGCCACAAATTAAAGATCTATGAGCCACAGCTAAGACCTGGCGCAGCCAAATAAATATTAAAAAAAACCACCATGGATGGACCTAGAGATCATCATACTAAGCTAAGTCACAAAGAGAAAGACAAGTACCATGTGACATCACCTATACTGGAATTTACAATATGACACAGACGAACTTACGTATGAAACAGGAACAGGCTCACAGACACAGAACAGTCTTGTGTTTGTGGTGGTGGGGGAGGGGGGAAGGGAGGGGGAGGTTGGGATTAGCAGGTGCAAACTATCCCACAGAAAATGGATAAAGCAACAGGGCCTCCTGCAGAGCACAGGGAGCAGTGTTCAGCATCCTGTGATAAAACCATAGTGGAAGAAAATACGAAAAAGAATGCATACATAACAGGCACTTTGGTGTACAGCAGAAATTAGTAACACTTTAAATCAGCTATACTTCAATAAAACTTAAAAAAAAAAAAAAAGATTGCAGGGCCAAAACCTCTCGGGGAAGAGATTTAGGCAGGACACCTGGCGATGCCTACCCGTGCTGCGGGAGGAAGGGCCTCTAGGTCCCACGCAGCTGGGACACCCTGGGTTAAACTCCGAAGAGCTTTTCCCTTGGAGGACTCGGTCTTGAACTGGATTGTGGGCACTGTCACTGTCTCTCCAACAGAGGGCGCAATTCCCAGGGCTGCTTCCCCACCGGACCCCTGAGCGCTATGGTGATAGGAGCCCCTTTACATATGTGACTATAGACTTTGCTGTGTGTATTCTGAGTACATTTTGCTTCCAAATCAACCCTAAGTGAATTGTTTTGAATTCAACCTGTGACTATAGTGAAACCTATCCACTGAAATGAAGAGAAAGGAAGTTTTAGTCATGAAAAGCTGATAAAATGTTTTAGGTTTATTGATAGCTCATTTACTTCTCAGCTTTGCCAGCTTTCGCCGTTTGCAAGTTCACACGTATCTTAAGTCTGCATCACTAGGCCAGCAGTCTGCAGCGTCCGTGCGGCTCTCCCACCATGGCTTCGTCCGGCTCCTCCACCATGGCTTTGTCCGGCTCCTCCAGCACCTCACGCGGTACGTTCGCCCTCGAGTCCCTGGGGTCGGGTCACGTCTCGGGGGATCCGTGGATCGCCTCGGCCATGGGTTCACGGCAAACGTGTCCACCCACCTCCGAGAATGGCAGGGACCGGCCGGCTGGGGCCACGGTTCCCAGGAGTCGGCTGTGCCCAAAGGGGCATCGTTTGTTCGTTTTGCTCCTTTGGCACACACGTGGCTTCTCCCTTCTCTTTTCTGGGAAGATGGTGTTGTTTGAAGGGGGTGGGGGTGGGGGTTGCGGGGGCTGGGATGGGGCCCTTTATCCTCCTCTTCCTGCCGGAATGGGAGTCGGGGAGCTCTGGGGCTTGGCCTCCTTCAGTGGAAAAAAAAAAAAAAGTCTGCATCACTGGGTAAGGATTACATACAATCACCCCCTTATTTATTTTGTGAATGTGCACTTCTAAATGCACATGTATACTTAAATTTTAGGACCCCTCAAGTATTTTAATATTACTTTTGCATCTGAAAAACCCACATCATCTCCATCTGCTGGGACACGCTTTGCTCAAGTGAAGCTGAATGGAGGCTGAACTCATGGGATTTGGCATGCCAGCCTCTTTGGTTCATTCACTGAACCACATCTTTATTTTTTGAAGGGGTCTGACTAGAAATTTTAAAATCGTTCTTACAGCTTTGCACGCGCGCTCAGTCGTGTCGGACTCTTTGTGGCCCTATGGACTATAGCCCGACAGGCTCCCCTGTCCATGGAATTTTCCAGGCAAGAATACTGGAGTGGGTTACCATTTCCTCCTGCAGGGGTTCTTCTCACCTCAGGGATTGAACCCAAGTCTCCTGCGTCTCCTGCACTGGCAGGCAGAATCTTTACCACTGTGCCACCTGGGAAGCCCGTAACAGCTTTATTGAGATATAATTGATGTACAATAAACTTCATGTTTAAAATGTACAATTTATGAGTTTTGACATACGTATATACTCGTCAAACCATCACTATAATCAAGGAAATGAACTCCTCCGTCAGCTCCAGTCTCCTCCGGCCCTTTGTGCTCCACCCTCCCACCGCAGGCAACCTCTGCTGTCCTTCATGTTGCTGCACATTCATGCATGTTTTCTGGAACGGATTGTAAGTGGAATCACACCGCATGTCTTCTTTCCTAGTTTTTTGGTCACTCAGCATAGTGGTCCAGAGATGGACCCATGTTGTGTGTATTGATAATGGATTTCATTGCTGAGGAATCATCCCTTGTATGGATATTCCAATTTATCACTCATTTGCTGATGGACATTTGATCTCCCCTCCTCCCAAGTTTTGGTTATTATTAAGGAAATTATTATGAACAATCATGTATATATACATTTTAGGATCTGCTTGGAAATTTCTAAAAAAGCCTCCTGGGGATTTGATTGAAATTGTCTTGAATTTATAGGTCACTTTGAAGATGCTTGACATCTTAACAAGACTGTCTTCTTATCTATGAGTGTGTGAAAGTGTTAGTTGCTTCTGTCGTGTCCGACTCTTTGTGACCCCATGGATTGTAGCCTACCAGTGAGAGTCATTTCCTAGGCAGGTTGATAGGGAGTCTAGGGGTCCCCAAGGAGAGAGGGGTCTGGAATTCTCAAGGAGGAAGAAAGGACAAACTTTTTTCTTTCTCCACATTCCTTAGGATTATATAACAATAATGTATCCTGCCTAAGGACAGTCTTTGGATTCAACCTTCTGTTACCTTAAAACGTTAATTATGGGAGTAGACCTGGTCTTTACAAGGATGTATCCTGCCTGAGGACAGTGTTATCTTAAAATGTAAATTATGGGAGTAGGTCTGATGAGGTCTTTACAACCTCCAGATAGTCTTTGGATTATATAACTTCATTGTTAACACTAGCAAGCGGGTACTCTTTCTGCCCCCTTCTGATGCCTATGTCAGAAGCTTTCTCTATCTCTTTTATACTTTAATAAAACTTTATTACACAAAAGCTCTGAGCGATCAAGCCTCGTCTCTGGCCCTGGATTGAATTCTTCTCCTCCGGGGGCCAAGAATCCCGGTGTATTCGCGTGATTCAACAACAACCTTTCACCAGGCTTCTCTGTCCATGGGATTCCCCAGGCAAGAATACTGGAGTGGGTTGCCATTCCCTACTCCATGGGATCTTCCTGACCCAGGGACTGAACTTGGGTCTTCCCAATTACAGGAAGATTCTTTACTGTCTGAAACAATCTGGGAAGCCAGGGAAGCCCTATCCATGACTACATCTCCTCATTTATTTGTCTTCATTTCTCTCAGTGATGTTTCATAGTTCTCACTTTCCAGGTCTTGCACATCTCTTATCAAATGCACCCACACATATGGCCTTTCCCCAGAACAATATAAATGGCATTTAAAAATGCTTCATTTCCACTTGTTTCTTGCTCTGTTGTTCAGTTGCTGAGTCATATCTGACTCTGTGACCCCATGGACTACAGCATGCCAGGCTTCCATGTCCATCACCAACTCCCAGAGCTCGCTCAAATTCATGTCCAATGTTTCAGTGATGCCATCCAACCATCTCATCCTCTGTCATCCCCTTCTCCTCTTACCTTCCGTCTTTCCCAGCATCAGGGTCTTTTCCAATGAGTCAGCTCTTCGAATCAGGTGGCCAAAGTATAGGAGCTTCAGCTTCAGCATCAGTCCTTCCAGTGAATATTCAGGGTTGATTTCCTTTAGGATTGACTGGCTTGATCTCCTTGCTGTCCAAGGACTCTCAAGAGTCTTCTCCAGCACCACAATTGGAAAGCATAAATTCTTTGGTGTTCAGCCTTTATGGTCCAACTCTCACATCTGTATGTGCCCACTGGAAAAACCACAGCTTTGACTAGACAGACCTCTGTCAGCAGTGATGTCTATGCTTTTTAATACACTGTCCATGTTTGTCACAGCTTTCCTTCCAAGGAGCAAGTGTCTTTTAATTTCATGACTGCAGTCATCATCCGCAGTGATTCTGGAGCCTGAGAAAATAAAATCTGTCACTGTTTTCACTGTTTGCCCAGCCATTTGCCATGAAGTGATGGGACCAGATGCCATGATCTTAATTTTTTGAATGTTAAGTTTTAAGCCAGCTTTTCCCCTCTCCTCTTTCACCCTCATCAAGAAGCTTTTTAGTTCCTCATTTTTTGTCATTAAAGTGGTATCATCTGCATATCTGAGATTGTTGATATTTCTCCCAGCCATCTTGATTACAGCTCGTAAGTCATCCAGACCAGCATTTTGCATGATGTACTCTGCATAGAAGTTAAATAAACAGGGTGACAATATACAGCCCTTGACATACTCGTTTCCCAATTTTGAACCAGACTCTTGTTCCATGTCTGGTTCTAACTGCTGCTTCTTGATCAGCATACAGGTTTCTCAGGAGGCAGGTAAGATGGTCTGGTATTCCCATCTCTTTCAGAATTTTCCACAGTTTGTTATGATCCACACAGTCAAAGGCTTTACTGTAGTCAATGAAGCTGATGCTTTTCTGGAATTCCCTTGCTTTCTGTACGATCCAGTGGATGCTGACAATTTGATCTCTGGTTCCTCGGCCTTTTCTAAACCCAGCTTGTCTATCTGGAGTTCTGGAAGTCCTTGGAAGCACTACTGAAGCCAAGCTTGAAGGGTTTTGAGCATTACCTTACTAGCATGTGAAATGAGCAGAATTGTATGGTAGTTTGAACATTCTTTGGCATTACCCTTCTTTGGGATTGGAATGAAGCTTTTCCAGTCCTATGGCCACTGTTGAGTTTTCCAAATTTGCTGGCATATTGAGTGCACCAGTCTAACAGCATCATCTTACAGGATTTGAAATGGTTCAGCTGGAATTCCGTCACCTCCACCAGCTTCGTTTGTAGTAACAATAATGTAGTTTTCTCTTCTTTTTTGTGAGGTGATACATCACATTGATCGATTTGGGTATGCAGAGTTATCCCTGTCACCCTGGGATGCGATCAGCTTGGCCGTGGTGTGTCTTTTATGTGGTGTTGGGTTCAGTTCACAGTATTACTTTTTGAATGTGTTCAGCTTGGCCGTGGTGTGTCTTTTATGTGGTGCTGGGTTCAGCTCACAGTATTACTTTTTGAGTGTGTTCAGCTTGGCCGTGGTGTGTCTTTTATGTGGTGCTGGGTTCAGCTCACAGTATTACTTTTTGAGTGTGTTCAGCTTGGCCGTGGTGTGTCTTTTATGTGGTGTTGGGTTCAGCTCATAGTATTACTTTTTGTGTCTTTCTTTGGTATCAGATGTGATTTCTCCTCTTTCATTTCTTGTTTTGTTTACTTGGGTCTTCTCTCTTTTCTTCATGGTGAGCGTTGGCCTCACTAAGCTCTTTTGCATACACCCTTCTGGTGTCACCAAGCTCTTTTATTTTTTTAAATTGAAGTATAATTAACTTACAATGTTGGGTTGGTTTCAAGAATATAGACAGTGATTCAGTCGTACATATACAGACATATTCTTTTTCAGATTCTTTTCCATTACCACTACACTCTTTAAATCATTACACATCTTTGTTGGTAGATGACAGGAATTTCTTGGAAGAATAATTGCAAGGACATTTCCCTTCCTGGCTGGAAGGGTCTGGGGAGGCCCAGATGAGGTGGAGCCTGTCACTACTGTTGCAGATCCCTGTCCGCTCACGGCCCTGAGTGCCCTCCCGGCTTTGCCGCTGTACCCCAGGGCAGCCCCCACAACGCTGCTTCTGGGGGCCGGTCCCAGGAGGGCCAGGAGTGCCGGGCCTGCATGACCCCCAGAGTGGCCACTCCGCCATGGCGGAGGGTTGGCTTCTTCCTCCTCCAGACTGTATGCCAGGCCTGCTCCTTTCCACCTCCCGGGCTCTCCTGGGACACTTCCTCAAGAAGCCAGCTGCACCTGCATCCCTACCCAGGGTCGGCCTCTGACAAGCTGGCCTGAGCCTCCTGACACCTTTCGGGAGAATGTGACAGGAATCTCAGGGGTGCCAAGGACAAGGCCCCGCACACAGGGACCTCCGCCTGGCCACCACGCTCTCCCCGACCTTCACAATACCTTCCTTCAAGTGATCTGACAGCCCAGCTCGTGAATTGGGGATATCATGACGACCTGCCAGCGTCCTCAAGCGTCCAGGAGCCTGGTGGAGGCCCGCAGAGGGGCTCCCGCCGGGACCTCGGGCGCAGAGAGGAGCGGCTTGGCCTCCGGCGACATCTGCCTGCTGTGAACAATGCCGGACTCAGAGCAGACACTGCCATCAAAGTGCGGCCATTCTGCCTTTTGAAAAGCGCAGAAACCCAGTGGCCTCGAAACCCAGTGACTTTTCCAGTGAAACCAGCACCGAGGCCTCCGGTGCTGCCCCCCGGGCAGCCGCAGCGGCTCCGAAGTCCACCCCGCGTGCCGAAGCACCACTGGCCGTGGAGGTGGGGTCCTCCGTCGCTGGGCCTCCATGCCTAAGGACTCCGTTGCCACAGGCCGGCGGTGCCCTGAGACCCCGGCACTGCCTCGAGGCCCCCACCCACCTTCAGGAAGGAAGGGGGGCCCTGCCCTCCCCCTGCAGACCCCTGCCCTCGAGCTCCGCACCGTGGAGCCCGTCGTCTAGGCGAGACGGCGCACTCGCACTGGACGGGGCTGCGGGTCCTTCCGAAGGCGAGCAGCTTTGGAGTGACCGCAAACGAGTCCTCTCCGCAATGGCTTCGGTCACAGCGGCAGCTCTCAGGATGGCGTCCTGGGGCTCCCGCAGTGGCGGCAGCGCCTGGGAACCGGAGGGAAATGCAGGTCCCCAGGCCCCGCCCCAGACCTGGCGCGTCACTCACCGGGGCGGGGCAGCGGCTGGGGCTTCGAGGAGCCTCCTAGCAGTGCGTGACTGCTGGGAAAATCGTAGCTTTCACCAGGTGGACCTTTGTCGGCAAAGTGATGTCTCTGCTTTTTAATATGCTGTCTAGGTTTGTCAGAGAAATACAACTGATTTTTTATTTTGACATTTGATCCTGCAGACTTGCTAAACACTATTTCATAGGGCTGGCGGCTTTATGGAAGATGACTTAAGGTTTTCTCCGTACGATCATGCTGTCTGTGCAGTTTTACTGCATCCCATTCTCCATGCATTTTCACGTCTTTATCTTGCTCTGCTGGAATGGCCTGTACTTCCAGCCCAACACTGAATAGGAGTGATGAGAGCAGATCACCCCGTCTTCCCAATCCTAAAGGGAAAGCAGTCGGTCTTACCACTGAGGATGACCTTCGCTGGAAGTTTTTTACAGGCACACTTACATTGTGGACGTCACTTTCTATCCTTGCTTAGATGAGAAACTTTACATGGATGGACGCTTAGTTTTGTCTCTTTTGTCATCTCTTGAGATGACTGTAGTTTTTCCTTGTTATTGTAACATGACGACCTGTTTTTCCTTAGTTAAGCAAAGAACACCTTATTTCTGCTACACGTAACAGCATACCGCCCTAAGAAACAACTGCGATTTCAACTGATGTATAGTTGATTTACAATGCTAATTTCCATATGCATTCTTAACACATCTGCAAACCTCAACCTCCCATGCCATCCCTCCCCCACTACTAGTTTGGGCATTGTAACATGTATTAAAATAAATAGGTCAGCACGCCTATTAAAGAGCATGCCAGTGATTCCTACTCCCTGGAGAAAACCATGTTGGAGACAGACTAGCAGTCAGCTGAGGGCCGTGCCGTCTTTGTTCTTAAGATCAGTAGGTTCTCTGCTGTTTGCCAGATTCTTCTCTTGGGGGATCTGATCACACAACCTTAAGCCTAATCCTAGTCAAGGTTTCTCGGAACTTCCCAATCTAGGAATCAGATCGGGGTCTCCTGCATTGCAGGTAGATTCTTTACCAGCTGAGCTACCTGGGAATTCCTACGTCCCATTTAGTTTTGAATCTTAAACCTTTTTTAAACATTGGTCATGATTATTCTTTTTACTTTTGATGGGATTTAATTCGCTAAAATTTTGTTGAAGGCTTTGGCATCTATATTCAAGAAGGAATACTGGTCTATAATTTTTAATGTCACTCTCCTTTTCATTACTTGAGAGCAGCTGGTGCTGATCTCACAGAATGAGTTGGGCAGTGTTTCCCTGTTCTATTAAGGAAGAATTTGTGTACAATTGGTTATTACATTCTTCTTCAAAATCTGGTGTGACTCACCAGGGAAGCCATCTGAGCCTGGAGTTTCTAGAGTTTTCAACTACAGATTGAACTTTTTTTAAGAGATACAGTGTTCTTCAGTTTTCCTGTTTCTTCGCGAGTGAGCGTTAGTGGTTTGCATCTCACAAGGAATGTGTCCGCCTCATACGCCCTGTAGAATCATACGCCCTGTAGAACTTTCTGGTCTTTTTGTGATATTCCCTTAGCCTATTTATTTATTGGCTGGGCTGGGTCTTCACTGCTGTGCGTGGGGTTTCTGTAGTTGTGGCCAAGTGGGGGCTACTTTTTGTCGGGATGCTTGGGCTTTTCACCGTGCTGGCTTCAGTAGGTGCGGCGTGTGGGCTCTAGAGCACAGGCTCCGTCGTGGCGTTGCAAGGGCTCAGCTGCCCTGTGGCACACAGGGTCTTCCTGGATTAGGTGTGGGACTGTGTCTCCTGCATTGGCAGGTGGACTCCTATCCAATGGACCACCAGGGAAGTCCTCATCCTTTCAATAGCTTACAATCTATAGTAATGGCATCTCCCTCATTCTTGTTACTGTTTTTTCTCTTCACCAGTCCAGCTAAAGGGTTTGTCCATTTTATTTATCTTCTCAAAGTACAAGCTTTTGCTTACGCTGAATGCCTAATGCAAACATCTGGTCCTACATGAGATACCAAGTGGAAAGAGGTGAGTTAAGTGTCCTTCCCATAAATCTGGAATTTATGATCAGTCACCTTACAGCTGCTTTACAGCTCAACTGGGGTGCATGTACCCCTGAGATATACAATGACAAGAAACATGTGCCTCCTTCCAGAAGCTTCAAGGCTGAAACACATTGTTCAAAAGCAGCCCTTCAGATGCTGGAGCTGTGTTCTCCCCCACCTGCCTCAGGATCCCCCACGGTTCAGGGTGAAGAGCAGAGTACTAGACGAGGACGGGCAGCAGGTAGACTTCAGGATAAAGGGCCCCCTTGTGGCACCGTCTGAAAAAGAAACTGGCTGCTGTTGCTCGCAGCTGAGCTCGAGGCCCTCTCTGCTTCTGCAGAAGCCTCTCTGGTCAGCACCTCCTGAGAGCTGCTTTGAACACTCCCCGGGGGAGGGCCCCTCCTCGCCCCCAGCACCGCTCCAGGCCGTCCCAGCTTGGTGCTCAGCGCCCACAGGAAGCCGGGCTGGCAGGGAGCACCAGCTCCCCCTACAGGCTGCCTCGGGCCCAAACAGCAAGTGGGTTCTGAGCAGCAATAGAAGTGCTTCTTTCTACAACCTAACTCCACGTAGGAGGCAAGGACAATAACTCCCTGCGGGGACTTCCCTGCTGGTCCAACAGTTAAGACTGCACCTTCCAATGCAGGGTGTGAAGGTTCAATTCCTGGTCAGGGAGCTAAGATTCCAGCTGCCACATGACCAAAAAAACAAAACAAAAGGTAACACAAACAATACTGTGACAAACTCAATAAATAAATAAAAAGAAACCAGCTGGCTTATCTTCAGGGGTGGGTCCCTCCTCTGCGCATCATGAGCCACAGGGCCCACTTCCACAGTCCCAACAGCCCCTCACCCCATTTTCCACACAGGTTCTAGAGGAGTGGTAAGCATCTTTTACAGACTGTTTCCGCATGACTGTAACTACGGGAACCTGCACGCAGCAGAGGGGACCTGCTCTCAGGGTCCGCACACCAACGCCTCTGCTGACATCAGGGCCTGTTCCCAGGCCTCGCCTTCTTCTCCAGACAGAGCTCAGACTCTCGGAGTCAAAGTCCTGGTCCCAGCCCTGGCTAGCCAACCCTTGGCACATCACTGCCCCTCTCTCAGCCTCAGTCTCCTCTGTAATACGGGACTACAGCCCCACCTCGCTCGGTTCTCAGGACTGAACGTGCTGATGGGCAGCACGGTGGGGAGTGTGGCTGAACGCTGGTGGTGGGTGCGTTTTTTGTATGGATCAGCAAAAGTGTGGTCCTGGGAACCTGTGAGGAACACAAGTTCTCAGGCTGCTTCTTACACCGAAGGAAGCTGGACATGCTGGGCTTGCTCGTCCCTCCTGACAGCCCTCCAGGGGATGCCATCTCAAAACACACGGCCCAGATGAGCAAATTTTAAAATGAGGTGCTTCTGAACTGCAGAGCTGACTCATCCTCTGGACGCAGTTATTGGACAAAATGCTATTCCTGCAAGAGAACGGAACCCTGCCCCCAGCTTCAACGCCAAGGCCCTCTGGGACTGTATGACACTTTCACGCCAGGTCCCTGTCGGAGCCAGCGAGGCTGAAAGTGGGTTTTATCCCCATTTTACAACAGACACCAAGGCTCAGAGACCCCATTCAGAAGTGGCAGCCATTTCTCAGGCACCATCCGTGGGCCTGGCTTGACACTAGTGCTGGAGAACAAAAAACGCAGGGACGGCCACTGCCCTTCAGGGACGGTCACTGCCCTTCAGAGAAGCGGAGGTGGCCAGAGACCAGCCCGGGACCGGGCCGCCACGTCTACTCCACAGGCAGACACCCCCACCTGCGCTTCCACCCTGAGCTGACTGCTTCAGGATCTACTTTTTGAACGCAATTCTAGGGGTTTTGGTAATTGTCTTAGATGGAGAAAAACATTATGCAGCATTCATTTGATATCAGTCAAGCTAAAAGAAGTATCAATCGATTTTTTTTTAAATTATGTATCTTGCCTTATAAGTGACTTCTGAAGAAAATCTTCTCCCAGAATCTCTCATTCTACCTAGTATGTGATTTAACACTGCCTTACCTCTAAAGCCTTTTACAGTTTGAGTAACACACGCTTTCCCACACCTCCTCTTCCTGAGCTCCACAGTAACCCTGTTAGAACTTCCCTGTTCATTTTCCAGATGAGAAACGGGAGGCTCAGAGAGGTCAGAGTACTAAGCAGCAGAATCATCTGTTTAGCAAAGTTACAGACCTTGGGAGCGTGAGTGCCTAGATGTGACCCCCAACTCCTGCACTAACTGGGGTGCATACCCCTCAGCCCCTCAGGGCCACTGAGGATGGCTGCACAGACCTGCTCAGGGTGGGGCTGGCACAGGGCGGGCGAGGGGCGCAGGGAGGGACTCGGGTGCAGACAGCGTGGGTCTCACAGGTATGTTTATTCAGGCTCGAGGGCAGCGGCATCTCAACACGGGGTCCCACGTTCCCAGAGCACAGCCAGGCCGATGTCCCGTCCGCGGAAAGCTGGTTAATGATGACCATGAGCCGGAGCGGCGCTGGAAGCTTTCCGAAGAGAAGCACAACGCAGAGACAGTTTAGGAGGGAGGGAAGAGCAGACTGCAGTCATCACGCAAGCCCGCACTGACAAGCCGGAGGCAAGACCAGGAGGCAGAGAGAGGGCTATTTCTACGGCAATGTGCGTGGAGGGTCTGTGGAACCCACCTGGACACAAAGAGCGAGGGCAGGAAACGTCTCCTCCCAAGCTCACGGGCCAGCCCTGCGTTTGTCTGGGACTCAGGTGGCTAGAGTTTCACTGTCATGTGGATGTGAAGTGAGGAAATGTCTGCACCAGAGTCCAAGTGGCGTTCCCAGGGCAGCCCGCTCGCACAGGCAGCTCCTGCGTCCCCACTGGAGGCCTAGCCAGCTCTCATCAACTCACTGCACTCCTGGGAGCTACACTCAGCCAGGGCTGAGCAACGGTTTTTAAGCTCGGTCTATAGGAAGCAGAACATCCGGCGCCTCTGCCTCAGCAGACCAGCGCTCTGCGTTCCGACACGTCCCCTCTGGGCCTGACCGCTCACTGAAGCAGCTGTCGGCTGCAATTCTCAATAAGGAGGCGCCTCGTCCTGAAAGGTGTGATGGTGTTTCTCATTCCCCACCCATTTTAAGCAGAAATCTTACCTTTCAAGGCTTTACTTCTTTTATCTAAAATAAATGGAAAGAAAAATTGGTCATACCAATTCTTTGCAAAAATGCCTTTAGCCAACTTATTGTCAAAATCATCATCTGGCTGAAAAGTTCATACCTTAGGTAATGCTGTTAAGTGAAGCTTTCAGAAAATAGTAATCCTGTAGTGCTTCAAAGCCACAAAGTGGAAAAAGTTTTACCACAGATGTTCTTTGAACAGGCCTCTTCACTCCCCACCACATCCCAAACTCCAGCCCTGCAGTTTAAAGTTCTCTCCTTTCTTCCCTCTCTCTTATTCGTACACAATTGGGCCTCATCTGTGCTCTACTGAGAACCAAGTGGATGCTTTGCCTCAAGCTTTATTATGAAAATATTCATTCAGATCGGTGGGAAAGGTACACAGAATACTGTTTACCAGGACACTCTACCCTAAGTGTTTTAACCTGCATCTCTCAAAACTAAGGACGTCACCTATGCACTCTGAACACTGCCACACCTAGGGAAATTCACAATTCCCTGATGCCAAAGTCTTGCTCAAATCTCCCTTATTGCTGACACAGCTCTTCTACTCCCCATGTTTGAATACAGGACCACCAGGGTTTCTGGTGTGCCCTGCTGGTTAAGGGCCATAGTTTCTTTACAATGTGAACTGTGATTCCTCTTGAAAGGATTTCCTTCCTGATCTCTAATGAATCAAACAAAGAAACTTACCAGCACTCCTGATTTTATAAACGATGTAGGCCATCAACCCCGTTCCTACCCAAATCTCCTGGTAAGCTTGGGTATAGTAGGGTTTCATGGGGATCCAAACTTTCTTAATAAGACTCTGAAGCATCTGAAAAGGAGCACAGTGGTTAAGTATTACCATGACTGCTGTTTCAGTAAGCCTAACTGCTAAGAGGTTTCCCTTTATTAAGTCTGAACCTATTTCTCAAACTATTCAAGCCTCTATGCCAGGCCTGCTCCCCAAAGCCATTCCAACATCCACACGGGGGCTCCGCTCGCAACAGCTTTTCAAGCTCCACACACCGGCAATACCCCCCACCTTGGCCATCCGTGCACTCCGTCACTTCCCATTCCTCCAGGCCCAGAGCTCGCTCAGCCTGCACTGCCATCGCCAGCCCGCCTCTGAAGGCTACCCTCCACAGTGTCCCCAAATTATGCCAAAAATCACACACTTCTAAAACTTTAAAACTAGTACATTTGCATCACCGTGTTAAGAGTTGTCGGCATTCGATGCTGAAGAAGAGCGTGGTGAGTTCCCTGTGACGGCAACACCAGGCTCGGGCTCACGCTCATCCAGCGAGCCTCAGTCCTTCTGTTTGAGTTCAGCAGTGCTGAGACACACCCGACATATAAGCCATGTGGTGCTCATGGTGCGCGCCGCAGTGTGACCGACAGACGTGCGCCTTGTGGGTGGACTTCCCCCGTCCAGTTAGGTAACACACCCATCACCTCTTATTTTTTAAAGAGAACTTCCAGTTGTATTCTCTTAGCACACTTCAACTATGCAATTCAGTGTTATGACCTACAGAGTGCTGCATCATCCCAGTCTTGAGGTCTACTAACAGTAGAATTTAACAAATACAGAGAGCATGAGAGAACACCGTCACTTCCTAGGAGACGCAGTAATAACTTATTTAATCAATAAAATAATTACTGGATCTGATTAGGAAAAGCCATCACATTCTGAACTGACACAGCTCACCTTTATGTGCAGTTCTCAAAGTGGTGCTTTTGCTCATGTTTATAATTCACCAGATTCTAAAATCAGGTGCCCTCATTTTCATTTTAATAAGCTTTGCAACATCCAAGGTGATCTATTAAACTATCGCCACTCGAACCATCGTGAGGAACACCGACATCAAAGTACCTCTCATCTTACCAGGAAGCACTGCTCCGGCTTCAGTCAGCAAGGCCGCCCCAGTCCCAGCCCCAGGCTGACCGATGGTCACCCCGTTCCTTTCGCATGTCTACTTGGCTACACAAAATTTCACTTCAGTTTCCTCTGGTTTTCCGTGAGTGAAACCTGTATCGTGTGGCCATTATTCACTCAGCAGATGTGAAGTGTGCATGTAAGAGGTGGCAGGCACGGTTTCCGAAGCTGAGACACGGGCTCCTAAAGAGCCAGGAGCTCCTGGGGGAACAGTGTCGTCAGCAGAGGCAGCACATGGGCCGAGACCCTGCGGTCAGGACGTGCCTGGAGTGGGAGAGCCCTCGGGAAGGCCACAGCGGCTGCGGGGGCTCGCACCTGGACCGTCCCTCTTGGCAGCTAACTTGAACTGTCCCGGTTTCCTCATCTCTAAAGCAGGGATAAACCGTCACCCCCCCCCCCTCCGCCTGCCCCCCGAGGGCTGTCGTGAAGACAGAGGTGCTGCTCTGTGTCACAGTACTTGCTGTGCTACAGCAAGTGTTCATACACACGGAGTCGCAGCTGTACTTGGGGCGGCGGACGGCCAGAGCTCGGACAGCAGAGAACGCAGTTCTCACCCTAAGACTGTCACACAAACCTAGCACATGTGTGAAGCACTTTACACGCTTATCGCCTGCACCCCAGGAGGAAGCTGCCCGAGCTCACCCAGCTGGATCTGCGCTTCATGACTGAGGATCTGCTCTGAGGCCTGGCTCCCAGCTCTTCCCAGGAGAGCACAGACCCCGGCTGAGGCCTGGGCCTGGGGGCTGACACGGCGGTGCCCTCACACGCCCTGTCCCCAGGCAGTACTGGGACACTCCCTCAGGACACACGGCTCCAGGAGGCCAACGGCGCCACCTCGAGAGGCACTGAGAGCGCGCCACAGGGCGCAGAGGCGCCTCTGGGGCCCCAGAGGGGAAGAGCTCAGAGGCACTGAGCGTGCTCCCCTCCTCCCTGCGCCCAGCACTGACTGGGAAGGAAGACCAGGGGGTTGGAAGCCTGTGAACCTTGGGTTCCTACATGAGTTCTGCCTGCTTTGCCCTCCACCTTGGCCAAGTCTGAAAGATGTCACTTCAGAGGTTTCCCTTTCTGTGAAGCACAGACAGCTCTACCTGCCCCGCTGGGCTCTCAATGGAATTTCAGGAGGAAACATAAAGGACCCTGGCCTGCCTGTGCAGTCGCTCAGTCATGTTCGACTCTTTGCGACCCCATGGACCGTAGCCTGCCAGGCTCCTCTGTCCATGGGGATTTTCCAGGCAATAATACTGGAGTGGGTTGCCATGCCCTCCTCCAGGGGATCTTCCCCACCCAGGGATTGAACCCAGGTCTCCAGCGTTGCAGGAGCATTCTTCGCCGTTTGAGCCCACCAGGGAAGCCCGGCCTACTGCCTGGTGAGGAATAAAAACTCAGTAAATGATCACAACAAGCTCAGAAGGAACCTCTGCAAAAGGCTAGCTGGCTGCAATAGTACTAAACTCCTGGGGTTCTACAGAGGACTTAAGCTTAAGAAGATGAGGGCAAGGCCCAGGCCCATTAGAGGCCTTGGAGCAAGGCCAGATGAAGACCTAGAAGGAAAGAGCAAAGCAAACCAGGAAGGTCAAAGGCCCTAAGAACAGACCAAAATAACCTGTTTTCTGGATCTTTTGTTCAAGGCCCAGGCCCCTGGCGTTCTCTCCTCACCTAAAACGATCCGAGACTGCTACAGGGCAGGTACGCTGCAAATGCTCACCTCCCACCTGCCTTTGGCTCAAGGGCTCCACGCTCGGTCGGACGAGTGCCCCGGAGGCCCCCTACTTCTGCCTGAGTCCACTCTGTCCAGCCACGTTTCCCAGCTCTGCGTGGGTTTTATTAACGCCCTTTCCTTCAAAGGCCCATCCTAGTCAAAGGCCAGATGGGAGTCCACTGTGCCCGGCTCAGTCTGCAGTTTCTGGCGCTACGTTAAGCAAACCGTCACCTGAACCTACACTGAAGACCGGAAACGTCTGACCCGTTGAGCCCGGACCAGGCTTCACAGGCTTAATGTCCGTGCAACTGCAGTCACCACCTCGGATCCCCTTCTGGTCCCCGCCTCGCCCCTCCCATGGCCTTGTCATACGTACAGGGTAGCTCCGGGAACAGTAAGCAGCGAGGAAACCTGAGGGGTAAGGCGAGAGGCCAGTAGACGTGGCGCCGAAGTGCTCAGCTTGGATCCTGACTCCATCACTTACTAGCCCCGTAACCTCGGAGGAGGTGGCTGACTTTCATGGCCGAAGGAAAAGGCGTGGAGCGGCCTCGGCGTCACTCGCCAAGCACAGCGAACCCCGAGACGACCTCCCTTTACAGTGGGGGGCCCGCGGGGGAAAACGCGCGTGGGCAGCGGGAGCGGTTGGGCCCCAAGGTCAGCCGGGGTCGAGGTGCGGTTGTGGGCGGGCCGGGGAAGCTCCTGCCCGCGGCCGTGGGGGCCATACGGGGCCCCGGGTTTCCGCCGCCCGCGGTCCAGCCCTCACCATCCCGGTGGCCCTAAGCCAAGCGCAGGACTCGGCCACACACTCACCTCGGCCGAGGACCAGAGGCTCGGGAAGCCCCAACTCAGAACCGCCAACTCGGAAAGGTCACTCCGCGCGCAGGCGCCGCGCGGGGCCTGCCGGGAAGGTGGAAGGAGCGACGGTGCCCCTGGCCAGAGTGCCTACCTGACCGCGCCTGCGCACCACAGCGCCCCCAGCGGTTCGACCAGATGGAGGCCGACAGCACGAGCGGCGGGGGAGGGGACGTGGCCGGGTTTTGTGTCATAATAAGGTGACCAACAGTCCGGATTTGCCCGGGAGTAGGACTTCCTGTGTTGCAACAGGGAAGGTCTTGGACAAAGAGGACGAGTTGGTCTACCTGATAACGGGAGTCTCTGTTTGCTGTGTTAATGGCCGAGAAGCCGAGTCTCCCACCTCTGGGTTTCTTGCCATTTCTCTTTGTTATCAACATTCTTGGTCTGCATGTTTTTATGCATCAATTCCGTGCATAGTAATTCTACACAATAGACAATATAAATAAAGACTTCCACAGGGACTCCAGACACTGGAGTTTTAAAACGTAGGTTTTAAAAAGACCCACGATTAGTATGCACAAAGAAACACAAGGCTGAAAAATTAAGTAGAGAACTGGAAATTGTAAAAAAAAAAAAAAAAAAAGAAAGCCACTTAACTGACTGAAAAAGAGCCAAAAAGAAATTTGATTGATTTATAGCAACAGATTAGACAGTTGAAGAATCGCTGAATTGGAGGCTGGGTTAGAAAAAACCATTGAGGAACACAGACAAGAGGAACAGCAAGAAAGTTTACCATAATATAACCGCCAATCTAGAATTCTGTGCGTGAGGAAATTAGCATTCAATAAAGAAAGCGAAATGACATTTTGGACCAACTAAGACTGAGGGAATAATCAGCAGTAGATCTGCGGATTAAAAAAAAAAAGTGTTCATTATTCAGGCAAAAGAAAAGTGAGTTCAGATGGAAGAAGGGTAGGGAGGAGAAACAGCAATGAACCCGCTTCAAAGGGAAGAAAGTTTAGAATTAAATGAAGCTGTGCATCAAACTCGAAAAGCTTGTCATCTTACAGTATTGATGCTCAAAATGTGGTCTGGGGGTTTTCAAGACTCCTTAGGGGTCAAAACTTTTATCCATAATAATAGTTAAGATGTTCTCTTTTTCATTAGAATCCTCTCACAAGTGTATGGTGGAGTTCTCCAGAGGCTGTATGACTTGTGATGTCACAACAGAATGAGAACCCAGCTGTCAGCCATTAAGGCAGGCATTGAGAGGTCTGTGGAAACGCAGACGTGTCGCTCTTCTCAAACACAGAAATTGGGGGGCAAACACAGTGACTTTTCTTAATTATTTGCTTTAACACAAAACAGTTTTATTAATATTATAAAATTAATTTAAAAATAAATAAAACCTTTCTCAGTTGTAACCCCTAAAAAAGTAGATAGAACCTACACAAAAAGCTCTCTAGGGTCTTCAACAATTTTTAAGCGTGTAAAGGAATCTTGAGACAAAGAAAAAGTTTGAAAAACAGTCTTAGAAAAAGAATGTTTTAGACTTATAATGAGTTAGAAAACTGCAGAGGACAAAAAGCACTTAGGAAAAACCTTAAGGAGTTATTTCAAGACAAATCATTTCAACTTAAAACTCCACTTGGGATCAACAGAATTTTAATGTCCTTAGTCGCTAATCTATGGCACCCCACTCCAGTACTCTTGCCTGGAGAATCCCATGGACAGAGGAGCCTGGTAGGCTGCAGTCCATGGGGTCGCTAAGAGTCAGATACAACTGAGCGACTTCACTTTCACTTTTCACTTTCATGCATTGGAGAAAGAAATGGCAACCCACTCCAGTGTTCTTGCCTGGAGAATCCCAGGGACGGGGGAGCCTGGTGGGCTGCTGTCTATGGGGTAGCACAGAGTCGGACACGACTGAAGGGACTTAGCAGTAGCAGTCGATAATCCAACATGGCCCGAAAGAAACATGGCCCATGTTCAAAGAAAACAATGTTTAAAGAATGGGCCATCCCAGAAGATTTATTCAAAGCACAAAGTGCTATATTTTGTGGCTGAGGAGGGTCAGTGAAGATAGGAAAGTCTTTTGGGCAAAGCTTCTCCTGCTCATGGCATCAACATCATTTGTAATTGTCTTCTGCTGTTTTCCCTTTGGGCCTGCAGCCCCACCAGCTCCGGGAATGCAAATATGGGAAACCTCCACCAAGGCCCACTCTGGGGCCTTCCCAGGTGCCCTGACCTAGGTGTCCATGTGCCTATGCAGAAATATCAAGCTGCCTCTTGTGAACTCTGGACTTTGGGCAGGAATGCTGGATGAGCTGGGCCAAGTGACTAAAGAGGCCAAGAACTACTAGTGAAAGTAAGGGGTCAAAGCAGGCCCTGGGGCAAGCCTGTGGCATCTCCAGACCTGTCATCACTTGTCTGTCATCCTCAAAGAAGGCTCACAACTGAAGCAGCAGATCCAATCCATCCAGCAGTCCATTGAAAGGCTCTTAGTCTAAACAGGTGACCTCGGCCACATGTCCTGCTCACTCCTCCCCCAGGGGTTATGTATCATATTGTCTGTTAGCATGCAGTATCTTCAGCTACCTTCTGTTGTTATAAAATACTGTAGTGCTTTAATCCCGTTTTTGGACTTCCGTGGTGTCTCAATGTTAAAGAACCTACCTGCCAATGCAGGAGACACAGTTTTGATCCCTGGGTCAGGAAGATCCCCTGGAGAAGGAAATGGCAACATGCTCCAGTTTTCTTGCCTCAGAAATCCCATGGACAGAGAAGCCTGGAGACTTCTGGTCTCCAGTAAACTCCTGGAGTTTACTCAAACTCATGTCCATTGAGTCAGTGATGCCATTCAACCATCTCATCCTCTATTGTCCCCTTCTCCTCTCGCCTTCAATCTTTCCCAGCATCAGGGTCTTTTCAAATGAGTTAGTTCTTTGCATCAGGTGGCCAAAGTATTGGAGTTTCAGCTTCAACATCAGTCCTTCCAATGAACATTCAGGGCTGATTTCCTTGAGGATGGACTGGTTGGATCTCCTTGTACTGCTGCTGCTGCTAAATCACTTCAGTCACGTCTGACTCTGTGTGACCCCATAGACGGCAGCCCACCAGGCCCCCCTGTCCCTGGGATTCTCCAGGCAAGAACACTGGAGTGGATTGCCATTTCCTTCTCCTATGCATGAAAGTGAAAAGTGAAAGTGAAGTCGCTCAGTCGTGTCTGACTCCTAGCAACCCCATGGACTGCAGCCTACCAGGCTCCTCTGTCCATGGGATTTTCCAGGCAAGAGTACTGGAGTGGGGTGCCATTGCCTTCTCCGTCTCCTTATACTAGTAATGTACTAATAATGTACTAGGGAACACAAATGGGATTTGCAGTTATTGAAGTGGACGACAGAAGATGATGTGGTTGGATGGCATCACCGACTCAATGGACAGGAGTTTGAGCAAACTTTCGGAGACCGTGAAGGACAGGGAAGCCTGGTGTGCTGCAGTCCATGGGGTCACAAAGAGTTGCACATGACCGAGCAACTGAACAACAGCCTATCTTGCAAAATTCGAACATGTGTTAGCTTTCACCAAACTTGTAGTGTTTTTCAATCAATGCTGAACGACGTACAAAGAGTCTCAATGAGTTTATGATCACATTTTCTTGTCTTTCCCTTGCCCACAAATGTGTACATGTGAGGCGGTTCAGTATTTGGATCAGCCAAAACTCCAAGGCCCAGATCTCATATGTTGGTGGTGTGGCCAAGTTAGGACCTGGAACTGCTAGCTCAGTACCATGCTGGGTTCATTTTTTGTAAGAAACCAGTAGTTCAACCACGTCTAGTCTGACTTCTACCTGCACTGCTCTCAGGCTGACCTCTTAACTGCCACTCATTGCGTATTTCCCAGTCCTGAACTGATTGGCTCTCACACTGTTGATCAGTACATGTTCTTCATGCTGCTCAGGCACTCTTTCACACTGCTCCTGGGAGCCCACATGGTGCCCGACACTGCACTGGGCACTGATTATATTAAGGTGGGCAGGCAGTAACGTCAGTATCTTTGCTGGATTTGTCCTCTCTGCCTTTTCTTTCAGGTTGTTTCCTAGCTTCTGTCCATCTCCACTCACTCTGGCCTGGACCTTTTCAGCTGCTCTGAGGGTTTTAACCACCATCCATTTGTTGATAATCTCCAAAGGTGAACCTCTTACCACCTGTTTCTGTGCAGCTGTGGGGAGGACATTGCCTCCGAGAAATGGATTTAGGAAGGAAGACGAACTCAGTTCAGTTCAGTCGCTCAGTTGTGTCTGACTCTTTGCGACCCCATGAATCACAGCATGCCAGGCCTCCTTGTCCATCACCAACTCCCGGAGTTCACTCAGACTCACGTCCATCGAGTCAGTGATGCCATCCAGCCATCTCATCCTCTGTCATCCCCTTCTCCTCCTGCCCCCAATCCCTCCCAGCATCAGAGTCTTTTCCAATGACTCAACTCTTCGCATGAGGTGGCCAAAGTACTGGAGTTTCAGCTTTAGCATCATTTCTTCCAAAGAAATCCCAGGGCTGATCTCCTTCAGAATGGACTGGTTGGATCTCCTTGCAGTCCAAGGGACTCTCAGGAGTGTTCTCCAACACCACAGTTCAAAAGCATCAATTCTTTGGCGCTCAGCCTTCTTCACAGTCCAACTCTCACATCCATACATGACCACTGGAAAAACCACTCAAGGAAGATGCAACTCAAGTTGCGGCCAGTCAAGTTCTGGCCCCCTAAATTCCGTCCAGATGCTCTCAGCTCCCAGAGCCCCCTGCCTTCATCAGCGGATTACCTCCCCTCCAAGTCCTCCTTCACCCAGCTTGTTATCGGTTCTCCCGCAGGTGTCCACTTAGGTGTCATTTTCTCCAAGAAGCCTTCCCTAGCTTTCTTGCTCCTTTCCCCAAATTAGGTGCAAGGTGTCTGAGGTTAGCAGGGTCGGTTTGCCTTTCATCTTCCTCACCCTGAGGTCTATCACTGCGACCCTGCACTGGGCCAGGCGCACAGGAGGTCCGCAATAAACTTCTGTTCCTTCTCGGCCCAGATTGCCAGGCCTTAGACGGAGTAGCCCTGAGGGGGAGGCTGGAGAGACACTGGGGGCGCTGGTCTTGCACATCTACGGTCCCCTGATGCTGGGCCCACCTCCACAAGGCCGAGGGACCCTGAAGGCCTCATTTCCCCAATTTTGGTAATGGACGGCCAAACCCCGAGTCACGCAGCCTCTGTGTGGGCTGAAGAGCAGTGCTCCCAACAGGCCTAGCGCAGTGCGTCGGCGCCATGGGGTCCTTTGGCGCCACAAGCTCCCAGCAGCCCCGGTGCGTGGAGGGCTCTGATTGGAGGGCTTGTGGTGGGGCGGGGCCAGCGGCCTGAGGTTGAGCAGTGTGCCTTGTGGAGGGCTCTGATTGGAGGGCTTGCAGTGGGGCGGGGCCGCGGGCTCGCCATCTCTTGATCCTGCAGCCAGGTTTCCGCCTCGCCTGTTCACGCTTCTCTGACTGGCGGTTGAGCGGCGCTCAGGCCCGGCTGCGAACATGCTGCGCAAGCTCACCCTCGACCAAATCAATGATTGGTTTACCATAGGCAAGATGGTGACCAATGTGGAACTCCTCGGCTCGCCACCTGCCTTCCCAGCCGAGGCTGCTCGGGACGAGGCACAGCGCAGGGATGCGGCCCCCAGCTCTGACCCTGAGGCTGAGGGCCAGGCTGAGTCTCCAGCTGAGGCTCCAGCTGAGGCTCCGGTCCTGGCCGAGGCCCAGGCCGAGGCCCAGCACCAAGACCAGGAGCAGGCTCCAGCCCAGGCCCAGGCCACGCTGGCACTACCATGGAGGTAGGAGGCTGGGGAGGAGAGAGACGGGTGGGCGCAGTTGTGGGTCTGGGCTTCCAGGACCTGGGCCGTCCCCACCCCGTGAGACCGCGTCCCTGGCCTTGGCCTGTCTGGTGAGGTAGCTGGGCATCAGACAAGCCCCAGTCCGTGGCCTGGACCAGATTAAACTTCTCCACCAGGAGTGGAACCTCCCCAGAGTTTGGGTCAGTGAAAAATCTTTTTATTGATAGGCTTTATTATTATTTTTTAGAGCAGTTTAAATTTACAGGAAAATTGAACAGAAAGTAGAGTCCCAAGTATCTCCTCCTGCTCCGACAATTTCCCTCATTGTTAGTATCTTGCTTTAGTGTGGTATATTTGTATGTTTGTTACAACTGGAATTTATTTTGGAGCCCAAGAAAATGAAATCTCACACTATTTCCCCATTTTCCAAACCCAAGAAAATGAAATCTCACACTATTTCCCCATTTTCCAAACCAATAGATACATCACACACACACACACACACACACACACACACACACACACGCGTCGCTCAGTCGTGTCCGACTCTGCGACCCCATGGATTGTAGCCCACCAGGCTCCTCAGTCCATGGGATTTTCCAGGCATGAATACTGGAGTGGGTTGCTGTTTCCTTCTCCAATAGATACATCATTATTAACTAAATCCATAGATAAGACAGAGGGTTCATTCTTGGTGGTGTACAGTCTGTGGGTTTGGACAAAGCATGACGATATGTATCCACCATTAGTATCAAAACAGTAGTTCCCCTGCTGAAAAAAATCCCGTGTTCTGCCTGCTCATCCCTCTTTGCCCCACTCCCCATCCCCAGTGGGTAGGCAGCCACTAATCGTTTTCTTGTTTCTAGTTTTGCGTTTTTCACAGTGCCTTATAGTTGCTTCCCTGTGGTGGCCCAGTGGTAAAGAATCTGCCTGCCAATGCAGGAGACCCAGGTTTGATCCCTGGGAGGGGAAGATTCCCCTGGAGAAGGAATTAGCAACCCACTCCAGTGTTCTTGCCTGGGAAATCCCATGGACAGAGTCTGGCGGGCTACAGTCCATGGGGTCGCAAAAGAGTCAGATACGACCGAGCAACTAAACAATCGTTGTTATCCTGCTGTATGTGACCTTTTCAAATTGGCTTCTTTCACTTAGTATTATGCAGTTAAAGTTCCGACATGTCTTTCCAGGGCTTGATTACTCATTTCTTTTTAAGTGCTGAGTAACATTCCATTGTCTAAACGCACCATGGTCTGTCGGATCACCACTGAACACTATGTTGGTGCATCCCCAGTTTTGGCAGTCGTGAATGATGCTGCTGCAAACGTCCTTGTGCAGGTTTTGTGGGCCCAGAGGCGTCAGCTCGCCTGGGTAGGTGCCCAGGAGCAGCAGCGCTGCGTCTTGGTGCAGTTCCGTTAGTGCTCCTTCTCCCATTGCTCTTCCGCTGGAGTGCGGTGGAATCTGTTCGTGATCTTGGTGGAAATAAAGCAAGAGGACGCCTGCGTTTAGAGGAGACCTAGATCTGGTCAGTCGGAGAAGGCAATGGCACCCCACTCCAGTCCTCTTGCCTGGAAAATCCCATGGACGGAGGAGCCTGGTAGGCTGCAGTCCATGGGGTCGCTAAGAGTCGGGCACGACTGAGCGACTTCACTTTAACTTTTCTCTTTCACACATTGGAGAAGGAAATGGCAACCCACTCCAGTGTTCTTGCCTGGAGAATCCCAGGGATGGGGGAGCCTGGTGGGCTGCCGTCTATGGGGTCGCACAGAGTCGGACACAACTGAAGCGACTTAGCAGCAGCAGCAGCAGCAGATCTGGTCAGTAGAAACACCTGCTTGCTCTTTAAAGAAAGTCAGAGTGGAAGCACCTCTTCGCACCTGGGGAATCTGTAGCACTGCTTGGCCCCTTCCCCTCAAGTTCAACGCCCTTTACAGTTGAGATGCTGGTTTTGTTTTTAAAACTTCTTAAAGCTACTCTTGTTCTTTGCCCCTCACCCCTACCCTTTGATCTAGTGGATGGACTCGAGCCTGAGTCAAGGTCTCATGGGCTGTTTCCAGCCTTTGTAAAGCCAAGTGGGACTTGGTATCTTTGGTAAATTTGTTTCTTGGGGGCAGGGAGGGGACAAAGAAACTGTGATACAGCTTTCGAGTTGCTGTTCTGTTTCATTTTCACACATTTTGTTTCCCTGAATTGCTCTGGCAAATGATTCCATTGTCTGAATGCACCATGGTCTATCGGGCCCACCCTCGGCCCACCCGCTGCCCTGCTTCGCCCTGTGCTCCCTAGACTTAATGGACAGAACGGTATCGCTTTCAAATAACTGGTTGTTGAAGTAAATTATTACTGACTTTGTCAGAAATGACAAGCACGGATTTAAATGTCCTTTTAACTGCTAAGGACCAGTTTTAAAAATTTTCAATTCTTCATGGGCTAAGACTGTTGTAAAGTCAATAAAAATGAATTTTCAGAGTAGTAAAATGAAAAAAGATAAAATGTAAGCCCCATTTTTAAGATTATTACAATCAGCATGTAAAATAACTTTGTAAATGCAGTAGATGTTTGCCTGCTGCTGCTAAGTCACTTCAGTCGTGTCCAACTCTGCGAGACCTCATGGACTGCAGCCTACCAGGCTCCTCTGTTCATGGGATTTTCCAGGCAAGAGTACTGGAGTGGGCTGCCATTGCCTTCTCCAGATGTTTGCCTACCACCAGTGAAAAGTCAAAAAATTATGACACTGAAAGATGAACCCCTCTCCCCAGGTCAGTGGGTGTTCAGTATGCCTAAGAGTGACATAGCTCCAGAAAGAATGAAGAGGCTGAGCCACAGTGGAAACTGTGCCCAGTTGTGGATGTGTCTGGTTGATGCTGTAAAGAACAGTATTGCATAGGAACCTGGAATGTTAGGCCTGTGAATCAAAGTAAATTGGAAGTGGTCAAACAGGAGATGGCAACATTTAGGTGAAAATTGACATTTTAGGAATCAGTGAACTAAAAATGGATGGGAATGGGTGAACTTAATTCACATGACCATAATATCTACTACTGTGGGCAAGAATCCCTTAGAAGAAATGGAGTAGCCCTCATAGTCAACAAAAGAGTTTGAAATGCAGTACTTGGATGCAATCTCAAAAATGACAGAATGATCTCAGTTCATTTCCAAGGCAAACCATAGTATAGTGCAATTCTCACATCTGCACGTGACTACTGGGAAAACCATAGCTTTGACCGAAGGGACCGTTGTTGGCAAAGTGATGTCTCTGCTTTTCAGTACGCTAACTTTGTCATAGCTGGAGCGCCAGAGACTTGATACTTTTGAATTGTGTTGGAGAACATTCAATCCTAACGGGAACCCTGAATGTTCATTGGAAGGACTGATGGTGAAGCTTTAATACTTTGGCCATCTGATGCGAAGAGCCGACTCATTGGAAAAGACCCTGATGCTGGAAAAGATTGAGGACAGGAGGAGAAGGGGGAGACAGAGGATGAGATGGTTGGATGGCATCACTGACTCAGTGGACATGAGTTTGAGCCAGCTCCGAGAGATGGTGAAGGACAGGAGGCCTGGTTTGCGTCAGTTCACGGGGTCGCAAAAAGTCAGACATGACTTGATGACTGAACAACCACAACAAAGCAGAGGGCCCGGTTGGGTCCACCTGGACGCGTGACTCACAGAAACTGTGAGTAACATGTGTGTGCTGTTCTAAACTGAGTGCTCATGCTGACTGTGGCAGCCGCGGGAAACTGACAGAGGGGTGGAGCTGGGATTCAGACACTAGAAGCTGTCGCCTGGTACTGCGGCCGCGCAGAGGCTTTTGACTGATGTCTTCTCTGTGCAGGAGAGTGTCGATATTGGGAGAAAACATTTGATGCAGAGGAAGACGGGCTTTATCAGTGTAGGGTATCACACAGTGAAGCCTTACTAGAGGGGATCAGTCCCTCAGGTGGGAAGAGTATCGCGCATGAGTCATTGGAGTCTAGTCTGTGGGTGCTGCTAAGTCAGTTCAATGAGCCGCAAGAGTCATGACCACTAGCGTTTAAAAACGGAGCAACAGAAAATTCCAGTATGCATCACGATAGTTCAGATAAGAGTTGCTCTGTGAGATGGATGCGTGTCTGGGTGGTGAGTACGGTCACAGTGTGCGTTTCCTTCTGGAAGGAAGCCGCGCCTGAGGCCCTGTGGTGAGCGATCAGAGATGGCCACGAGCTGGGAGGGTGAGTGGTTTGCAGATGATACGCTCAGTGATGTGGATTTCCTCCTGTCTTGTTTTCCACATGGTATTGTGTTTTTGCTCCTTGGTGCTGATTGTGGGGTATGTTTTCTTTTATTTTTACATTCTCTTTCTTCACCTTGGCATGTGAAAAAGGAAATACTTTGTGACTGTGTTAGGCATTTCGAGCGTTTTCTTCCACGGTTGTCTGTGGGCTTTTCTTTGGAACTCAGGGCCTGGCCCCCAGCTTGAGGCTGGGAGCTGGCCACCCCACCCTCTGCCCAGGGCTGGTCTGTGTGTGGACTGGCCTCTGTCTGCAAAGCTCAGACTCCTGGCTCACCCCGATCTTGCTCAGCTCCCACTTTTATCTCTTGACTCTCCAGCACCTTAAGGTGTGCTTGATCCCGGAGACACTGCTACAGAAGCTTTCAGATTGCCGTCGTCTGGCGCCTTTATCCAGTTTTCTTTTCTCTTGGTTTCCCATTTCCTTCCTGGTGTGCTGTTCTGTCGATTGAGTGCCTGCTGTGTTGGGCATTTTGCACGTGACACAGGCCACGTAAGCAGTCCGTCCTTCTGACAGACGAGGCTGGTCCTGTCTTACAGCTGCCCCTGGGCTTCCTCAGCTGCGTTGGGAAGCTGCTCCCAGCGCGGGTATCTGATAGGTTGGACAGTGGGTGTGTTTGACTCCACAGCATACGATCTTTTCCTTTTGGCCCTGCCTTTCCATGTCTAGGCCTTGCATAGACGTTAGCGTTTGCTTGTGTTACCATCCAAGGAGTCTGTTTTCTCTTCACCCACAAAGTCCCTGTTTTTTAAAAACCTTCTGTTTAACGGATGTAAGTTATTAGGTCATTTCCCCATTCATTGGGAAAGTACTTGAGTGTCTATGTCTTCCATGCGCAGCTGGAGTAGGCTGATGGAGAGGAGGGGCGGTCCGGCGGGAGCAGGCGCCGGGTCACGGGTTCGTCTTCGGTCTCAGTGAGAAGCTGCCCCACCCAAGACGTCCGGGGTCACTGGACGGCGCCTGGAGTCTTTGTGCGTGGCTGCCTGTGTGGTTCCCACTCCAGCAGGATGGCTGCTAGTTGAATGAATTGAATGGGGCTGGGGCAGAAACAGGGAGGTCAGGTATCAACTTTTATCAGCGCATATCCTGTTGGCTCTGTTTCTCTGGAGGGTCCTCAGTAATACATCATCCAAGCAGGAGTATCCTCTACAGGGGTATAGACCAGGACAGTGGCAGTGGAGGTGGTGAGCGACGATGGAATTCAGGATGTGTTATTAAGAGGCTGGAACTCTGTAGCCGGATCAGATACCGAATGGGAGTGGGGAAGCAGGCACGGGTGACATCGGGTTTCTGGCCGAGCCCTTGGAAGCTGTTGGGACCCGCTGAGGAAGGCCGGGCCACAGGAAGAACTGGCGTGGGCGGAATACCAGGAGCTTGACCTCGAACATGCTAACTTTGAAATTCCTATTAGATAACGGTAAGTGCAGGTGGTCTGGAGTTGAGGAGAGAAGCTCGCTGTGGGGCTGGACCAGTGGGAGTTTAAGGCTCTGGGTGAGGGAGCCCTGAGCCTGGAGCACGTGGTCATTTAGGTTGTGAGATAAAACGTGCAAAGGCGGCTGAGGAGGAACACCAGTGGGGCCAAGGAAGGGCAGCGGGAAGCCTGTTTATGTAGCGCGTGCTTGGTATCCTGAGTGTGTATCTCTTAGTGCTCTCAAGGAATTATTTTGTGTTGCTTTCCCCACATAACTCCTTGAGGGTGGAGATTTTCAGTAAGTCTCCACCTCAGCACAGTACCTGGCACATAGCGGGAACTCAGGTGTCCGAGGGAATGAATTGTCTTTGTGGGTCCCAGTTATTTTTATTCTAAAAACGATGAGAGTTGCTTCCTCATTTGCTCCTGTCTTGAATAAAGCCTGAAATCTGTCTTTACTCCTCTGACCAGAGCTGATTTCCCTCAGGTTGGGGCGGGGCGCGTGTAATACCCTGGCAACTGAACCATAAAGTATTTTCAGAGTAAGGGTGTTTCACGGTGTATGCTGTTGCACACAGTCTTGTTTGTGATGTGTTTTTTAGCTCCTGCACCATAGCAAGGGGATCAGAATGATTCTGAGATGTCTGCTGGTAAAATTGGATGGATAGGTAGTAGTGTCATTTCCTGAGAAGCGACTGGGAAACACTGGGTGGAGTGCTGAGTTACGCTCTTAGTCTGTGAAGCGTGCTGTTTGGATTCCTCTGTTCCTTTCCTGCATTTTACTTATCCTGTTAGTGTACCTCTGTGATTTGGTTTAGAGCATGTTGATTTTAAGTTGCCCGTGGGCTTCCAAGAGGAGGTGTCAGGTAGGCAACCGGCTGTGTGCATTTGGGGCTGGAGGGGCCTGCCCGGCTGGCGTGCATCCCCGCTCTGCCAGGCAGCATCGCTGTGCTGTTGGGGAGCCCTTGAACAGGCGTGAGGCCGTCTGCTCATCTGTCCGATGGGAACAGCATCACCTGCTTTCGAGTTCAGGATTGAGTGGGACACGCATGTGGTGCTCAGCGCAGTGCCTGCGTGGAGAGCCATGGCCGCCTGTTACTAGGTGGGCCGAGCTGGGAACAGTGCCGCCTTTCGAGAGCTGGCCGTGTGTCAGGCTACCAGAGTCCTGTTAGTGGATTAGTGTGTGTATTCCTTACTGTTCCCAAGCTCAGACCGTTAGCTGCTGTGCCGATACTTCATCTTTGTAAACCGTACCTGAAGCTTTCCTCCCCGCGTTTGTACCCACTTGTGTTTTTAATCCTCATTCTTTTGTCGATTTAAAGTACTATAAATAGCCCCGTGTATAAATGTGTGCATCTAGTAATATTTCAGGAAGTTACTTGTGTTATACTTTCTACTTGATTTGTCAGTTTTTAAGGAACAACTCTAGTTTTAAGTTATATACACTGATACTGACACAGGAAACGTGGTTATTGGGTTATTGCCGAAGACGAAAGTGGGAGGTGGAGGCTGAGAATGCCGAGGGCAGCGCGTTTCCCACCCCTTGCCGAGTCTGGGTGTACAGCTGGTTTGTGCCTTATGGGCGACTCAGTGGTGGGGGTCCGTCTTCTTCCTGGGCTGCTGGGATGACCTACCGTCTACAGCCTCTTCAGTCACTGTAAGCTTTTTGATACGAACTATATTTAAAACTTTATTTTCTTCCCTTCTGGACAGAGAGGATTGCCCTTTCTTGAAAGTGCTGTAGACTTGGTCATTTCTTTTGTGCAGTGGCTGTTTGAGGTGCCTTGTGGGAGGAAAATGTTTTAAGCCTCTTCATGGTGTGTATTTTCTGATACACATGCTGACGGTGCCAGTTCTAGTACTGAATTTCATAGACAAATTCCAAATTCTATTAAAAATTCTGTGAGGACCTATCATATAGCATAGGGAAATCTACTCAATACTCTGTAATGGTCTTTATGGGAAAATAATCTAAAAAAGAGTGGGTCTGTGTATATGTGTAACTGATTCAGTTTGCTGTATAGCAGAAACCAACACAGCGTCGTAAATCAACGAGACTCCCATAAAAATTACTTAAAACCCTGTTTCCATCGTTGATGCAGTGTCGGACCTCTTTTTTCTGCTTCCTGCATTCACTGCTCAATGAGCAGCTGTGCACTTTGGGGAGCATTTCTCTTTCCCACAAATAGTTCTCACTCTGTGAACTCTTACAGTGATGGAAGAAGCCATAGTTATGTTCTGAAAACCAAACAGAAAGGGAACAGGAGTGAAAGGTGTCTTTACTCTAAGTCTGCTTGGGGTGTGTTCCCATTTACCTTGTCTTATTAAACCCTGGTTGTGTTGACACCAGGATGGCCTGGAGACGGGAATGGCTGCCCACTCCAGTATTCTTGCCTGGAGAATTCCACGGATGGAGGAGCCTGACAGGCTACAGCCCGTGGGGTTGCAAAGAGTTGGACATGGCTGAGCGACTAACACAGTATTGGTTTAGATCAGCATTGATTGTTTTTCTTTGAGAGTAGCAGTTACCAGTGTTGTTAAACCAGTTCATTTATTTTTATTCATAGTATAGATCTGTGTTTTTTATACTTCTCTTAATGTTGGTTGAGATTAAAGATGAATCTGAGTGTTGAGATGAAGCACTGCTTTGCTTGCAGACCACACGTAGTTTTCTCCCTCCCTGCCGCCTTCCCCCACAGAGAATGATTGACTCAGTCTTATATTGTAAAGGTAAGATTCACAGTAATCATTTATTTTATTCAATACATAGCTTCCTTTTAGAATAAAAGTCAAAGTTAATTTGTCAAATTTTATACTTCATACTTTCATATAAATTTCATATTTCAAATTTCAGAATAAAACTTAGTTTCTGTGAGTTGTGTTTGAGGTATAAGAAAATACTTCAAACAGTTTTTCAAAATATTTAGGAAATATTTTAGTTGAAAGCATACTGTTCAGTGAAAACATTGCATTTTAAAAGTGGCTAGAAAAGGAACACTATTTCAAATATCGACTACATCACAGAAATTTTAGCTTCTGATCTTGCAACAAAGAGTAACATCAAGTCACATCACTTTCTCTTAATGTTAAGAGTTCTGATGCTAAGATGGTCACCAAAAAACTCTTCTCTCTGGGTATAGGTAACTTAACTTGATGGGTAGTGGTACGGTAGGTTCCATATTCGATGTGAGAATGTCGGGAACCTGTTCTTTGTGTTTCTGTCTACATAACTTGAGATGGTGGGGATTTCATCTTTCTCTGGACCCTCGGAGCTGCCCCCTGGGGTCACGGAGCGCACAGGGCAGGCTGCGCCCGGGGACCCTTCCAGGCACTCCTGCTGACTGCCCCCGTCAGCGCTGCTCAGGAAGTCTCTCAGAACTTGCTTGAAGATGTAGACGATTTCCCACGGCAGTACATCATTTTCTGCCAGAACTTCTCGAAATCTAGAGGCAAAACACTTGTGAGTATTCAGTTCAGAAAATCTCTTGTCATAACCCTTTGTCTCAAAAATTCAGCTTAAATAATGTGCTCATATAGTAGTTATCCATCTTTAGCATAAACTGCTGGAGAAGGCAATGGCACCCCACTCCAGTACTCTTGCCTGGAAAACCCCATGGACGGAGGAGCCTGGTAGGCTGCAATCCATGAGGTCGCTGAGAGTCGGACACGACTGAACAACGTCACTTTCACTTTTCACTTTCATGCATTATAGAAGGAAATGGCAACCCACTCCAGTGTTTTTGCCTGGAGAATCCCAGGGATGAGGGAGCCTGGTGGGCTGCCGTCTAGGGGATCACACAGAGTCGGACACGACTGAAGTGACTTAGCAGCAGCAGCAGTGTAAACTGCACATTTCTTTAAAATTATGCTTCTAGTGAAGAAATTTTGAAAGTGACTTTAAAACATTTCCTAGCCAGTGAGTTATCAACAGATTTTTTTTTTCTTGTCCAGCCCATTCTCAGGGATTTTGGTTGCTGAGCATTTGATACACACGGTTAAAGGACTTATATGATAAATAACGATCTCCACTCTAAGTGTAAAAGGAGCTGAGAGCCGACAGCAGACATCAGGAGAAGAGAGTGTAGAGTTTTACCTGCTGAGAACAGTTCCCGTTTGGCACGGTTGAACCTGTGAGCAGAGAACTTCGAGTTGTCTTTGTTCAGTAGCTGGAATGGCTGTGTGGGGATGCTGGTAGCTTCTCAGCCAGTTGTAATCCACACCTGTTTTTTTCACTTTTTGCTCATTTTCGATCTCCTGTATCAGTCTCTCCCGTTCCTTCAGATGCCATTTTAATTCCCGAAGCAGAGTCTTTGTCACTACATCTGAGTCAGGGTAGTGTGTGGATTTGTAGGAATCATGTTTTGGCCATTTCATCCAGCCAAAAAATGGCATTTTAAGCCTGTGGAAAAGCTTTCACTTGTTTACTTGCATAAAATGTTATGGTTCTGATCAGCAAATATTTGTTTCTTTACAGTAAATTTGCCAGAAAAGTGCATGAATTTTTCACTGGTTAGATATACAGGTCAGAATAAGATTAGAATGGATTATTTCTAACTAGGTCAGTGCCCAAAACCAGGCTTTCGAAATACTTTTATGTAGCTAAGCAGGAATGAAATACAGTCAGGGATAATCTACAGACTGAACACTTCCTGAAAATAACACTAACACTTGCTATTAAAAGTTCTCAGGAGGCTCTATAATATTAACATATAGGAAAGTGCTGTCCGCAAACAGACTTCTGACTTAGGTTTTTTATACAGAAAAGGTTTAAAGGTTACCTGTGAAGTTGCTGGGTCCAACGTGGCCTGTTGCTAAAGAGTTCACTTGAATTGGTGATGGAGCTGTGCTGCACACAGGCACGTCTCCTCCTCCTGGATGGGTCCCCTGTTGAGAGAATGAGCCGCCTCCTTTCCCCACTGAAACCGTCTTCAAAATAAATAACTTTCTGTGTTAGGAAGGAGGCCGTGATGTCTTCATTTGGAGAGAATGCTCCTTAATCCACCTTGTAAGTAACCTAGAAGAAAGGACAAAAATAACTCACTGTTTGATCTTTACAAATTATATAACGCTTCGCCTTTTGAATGTAGCTGTCTCTTTGAAAAAGATGCCGGCAGCCACGGATTCTGGTCCTAAATGCATTTAGACATATCTTTGGTGGAGAGATGAAGAAAGGTCGTCTGAAGCACCACAGATGCGCTCCCAGCTAAAGTGAAGACTGTCGCATGATGTGATGCTCTGTGTGCGTAGCTGCAGGTCACAGTTTAGTGCTGTATTTTTATGCCTGTAGAGCTCTAAAAATAACCATGTTGCTTTTATTCTTCAGCTTAACTTTCAGGCCATTTGGAAGTCAGGTCACTGTCCCCGCTAATGAAAGCATGGGAAAGGGATGGACTTGACTCTGCACAGTATACACACGATACACATTCTGAGAAAACGCGCTACAGTTGTGCAAAGTAGGCAAAGAATGCTAGATATTAGTCCTGTGAAATATTTAGCAAATGCTACATTCTGTACACATTTTGGTTTTTTTCTAAATAGTATTTAAATTTGTATATTTAAACAAGTTGCAATGCATTACATATATTACATACACTGAAGTAGATAACTTTATACTTTGTAATCTCTAGAAGCATGGTGATAAGGCAATCTACTGATTGAGGTCAGAAAAAAAAAAGAGAGACATAAGAACATATAAAGTTGAAAACAAAATCTTACAGTTCATTAAAGAAAATAATTTCTGGTTTTCTTCTGGAGCTGAGAGTGAAACTTGCACTTACTGTTCGGGTGAGTGCCGGCGTGTAAGGTCCTTGTGAGGGTTTTCTGTCCCGGAGCCTGTGTGTCTTTCCCTGCAGTGTGGACAGGTTCTTGACTCTCTGGGTCTGTGAAATGACTGCACAGCGCTTCCCTTTTATAATATGTGTTTCTTGTGTTGCTCTTTCCTCCAACTGAACTGTGACGAGCAGACCTCATTCATCCGCATCGGACCTGCATGTCACGCACGATAAAGAGGGATGCGTGTGGTCACCCTGCAGCTCCTGTTACTCACATGTTAGAAAACCCAGATGTCAGGGTTCATTATCTGCAACGAGCAGGTTTTCACATCGCATTGTGTGTAGCGCCGTGCGAAGGACGGGAGGAAAGTTTCTCATGACAGAGCTGTCCTCTCGGATTTCCTCCTGACAGCACCGTGAACCACGCAGCTTCTCCCTCTGAATAACCTCGTCGTTACTTTGGTTCTTCACGTTTGCCTCTGAAGCGTCAGAGCTGTACTGGGTTGGAAGATGACCCGCGTTTCTGTCCCGGGCTGGCTTGCTTGCATACCGGTGTCTGTCCCTGCGTGACCCTTCAGCTGCGCTCACACTGGTTCTGCTGAGGGGCTTGTCTTTCTTTTCCGTGTACCTACACTGTAACTCGTTTTCAGGGCCTGTTTTAAATACCAGCTAATTTTTTCTTCGGTCTGAGGGAAAAACATCATTTTCCCTTGACCCCTGTTTGCTTGAGCTCTGGTCGAATCTCTCTCCACTGCTATACTACTGTCCTTTAAGACCAGGTCTGTTCTGCCCCCGCTGGGGTTGCGGCTCTCCTTCTCTCAGCAGGTACCCTTGACTGTGCCGACTGTGCCAGGCCCGGGTGCATGTCGGGGACCGGGGGCCACGGGAGGCAGCGGTGGACAGACTGACTGTTCCCTGCCCTGCGGGCCCGTGGGCAGATGAACCCGAGTCCCCGAGGGGCCAGTGTGGTGGTCCTGGCACACTCAAGGCCTCCCTGGTTGGCTGCGGGGGTTGGGGAAGGCCTTCCTGGGGACGGGCTGTCCTTGGAGCAGAGACCTAAGGGTCACTGAGTAAGCCACACAGAGAACTTCTCGAGGGGCGGTCTCCCGCCTCCCCTTGACCTGTTAGCACCTAGCTGGCTATCAAGGCTTGCCCAAGTCTGATCTTGACAGAACGTTTCCTACCGCCTGGACTCACATTCAATACATTTTCCTTTGATCTTCCTTGGATAAGCCAGTTTTTCTAATACTTAGGGTGTGCCGCCTGTAGTATTACACATTTTGTTTTTTCTGTCCTAGCTCCTGAGGTCATTAGATTGAAACAGAGCCCAAATGTCATTCTCTGATTATAGCAGTTCCCCTACTGTAATGTAGATAGAGACAGAAGTATTTGTAGATCCGGGTAAGGAAGTACTTTTGCATTAATCCTGCCTGTTCATCAGAGTATAATCAGAATAATGTTGGATTTTATTCATCAAACATTTTAGTAAGTTGAATAAGTGAATTTTTTCTAATTAATTATAACCTCGTGAAGCTGTTTTGTGTGGAAGACATAAAACTTGAACTGTGAAGCAGTTAGGTTAATTCCTTTTTGGTCACTGTCATGGTTTTCTAGGCTACATCTTGGCTGAATTGTAGAAAATTTTATAAGACAAAGTGAGATAGGATCATATCATCCCTAGTGTGCGTGTGTGTAAAAGTGTAAGATGTATAAGGAAGTACTTAAATTTAAGTCTAAAAAGACAAAACTTTGGAATCCTGAAGGGCAGGCTAAGGAGCCAGATTGTGTATAAGCAGATTTTGTATATTTGCGACCAGGGCCACCTTACACAGTTCTCAGCAGCTTTCTGTTGCAATTAAAGGCAGGTTTTTCATTGTAAGAAGACTACTGTCTTCCTGTTTTTAATTCCTTTGCTACTGATCTCAAAGTTCTGGATTATTGGTTCTTTTTTTTTTTTTGTCTGTTAAAGATGCAGGCACCATTTGAGAAACTGATGTTGAATTTCCTTTCCCAGTATTATTCCCTCCGTAAGATGTCTCACACTAAAAGTCGCGTTTCCATGGGGCCGTGTCTCCCTGGCGGGAGGGAATTCGCAGCGCGTGCCCGGCTTAGGTGCAGCTCTCAGGTGGCCTCTGTTGTTGCCCTTGACCTTGGTAGACATGTTCACAGTTTTATAACTCGTTCATTAATATTTTCCTTTTTTGTGTTCTTGTTTAAAGCCTTCTTTACTCCAAAGTTATGACATAGGGGAAGATCAGCGTTTTAGGCTTAAAAAATAAGTACCCCCTGGGTGTAGTTGGTTTGGAGTTAATTAGCGGTTGGTGTGAGGTGGGGGGGTCCCCAGGTTGGATAGCCATTGTCCAAAGTCAGTGGTTGTCGCTTCGCCCAGCAGCGCTCCTGACGGCTCCTAGCGCAGTCCCTGTGGGCGTGCCCTGGGCGCTTGGAGTATCCTCATATCGTGGGCCCTGGGTCTTGTCACACCCTGTGGGGCTGCAGGTTCCACCCCGCCTCCTGTGGGCAGCGATCCGAGGCCCATCGGGGCCTCCGAGCCTCGGCAGGGCTGTCCGGATCTGTCCTCAGTTCTCCAAGTCCGTGCTGGGCTGTCTGGGCTTGGTGCCGTGCGCCCAGCCCGGGTGAGCACAGCGGTTCCTAGGGGTTCCTGGGGGTCTGCAGCGTCCCAGGTGCTGTCCCGCCCAGGGCCTCCCTCTCCCGGTCCTCTGGCTGGAAGCTGGGGCTTTCTTGTCCTGTTCTGCCCAGCACTTCCTGCAGCAGCCTCTGCCCTCTAGGCCGAGCAGTGGATAGATTAAGAAAAAGGGCCGTGAGAGTTTGTGCTGCCGACAAGGGTCCATGTAGTCAAAGTGGTGGTTTTTCCTGTAGTCATGTACGGATGTGAGAGCTGGACCATAAAGAAAGCTGAGTGCCAAAGAATTGATTTCGAATTGTGGTTCTGGAGAAGACCTGAGAGTCCCTTGGACTGCAAACCAGTCCATCCTAAAGGAAATCAGTGTCCCTACACCTCTGCCTGTGCCAGGGCCCCCGTGCATTTTATAGTGTGGGGAGTTCAGGCCAGGGGCTGCCAGAGCTAAACACAATGCTCTGTGCCTGGTGAGCGCTCTGCATTCTCGTCTCTCCCTAGTCTGCCCGGTACCGCTTACTGGTCAGCGTTCCGCAGCAGCTGCGGAGGCATTCTGCCGGGAGTCACAGCTCCCTTCTGTGCGGGTGCAGTGTGCTTACCCATCTAACTGGAAGCTGGAGCCTTGAACTAATTCTTTTTTATTTTATTTATTTTATTTTTTTAAATTTTATTTTATTTTTTAACTTTACAATATTGTATTGGTTTTGCCATATATCAAAATGAACTCATTCTTGACTCCTCGTCACTCAGTCGTGTCTGACTCTTTGTGACCCCATGGACTGTAGCCTGTCAGGCTCCTCTGTCCATGGGATTCTCCAGGCAAGAATACTGGAGTGGGTTGTCCTGCCCTCCTCCAGGGGATCTTCCCAACCCAGGTCTCCTGCATTGCAGGAGGATTGTTTACCATCTGAGCCACCAGGGAAGCTGGTTATTTTACATACGCCGTGTCTAATAATGACGGCATATTCTATGGGCTCCACTTTAACCGCTGCCCCTCTGGTCTGAGTGATGTCATCTCTAGCCTTGGTTATATGGTGCTCTGTTAGGTGGTCTCCCTGCTTTTCTGCTGTGTCTGAGCCCCCATCATTCCACCCCACTTTACCTGATCAGAGCCATCCTGTTAAAATAGGAGCCAGGTATTGTTATTTCTCTGTCTGAGTGCCAAACTCAACTCACTCAGAGAAAAGGCCAAAATCTTTAGGATTAGCCCCTGCCAGTCCCCTGGTTCTCCTCTGCCCGAATCCCTGGCTCTTCTGTACCTCTACCCCCACCAAACCAGGCTTTCTCTGCTGGAGCCACATGGGCCTCTTGCCCACCTTCCTGGCACTTTGGCCTCAGGGCTCCTGCTTTCCTGACTGCCTCCCTCAGAGAGCTGCCCAGCCTTCATTTCTGTCTGGTCTTTGCCTGAGTGTTCCCCTGTATATTTTATACCCACACACCCCCCACATTTTCTTTATCCATTCCTCTGTTGATGGTCATTTGGGTTGCTTCCATGTCTTCAGTTCAGTTCAGTCACTCAGTCATGTCTGACTCTTGGCAACCCCATGGACTGCAGCACGCCAGGCTTCCCTGTTCATCACCAACTTCCGGAGCTTGCTCATGTTTTTCGACTCATTTCTGTTGAGTCGGTGATGCCAGCCAACCATCTCTTCCTCTGTCATCCCCATATCCTTTTGCCTTCAGTATTTCCCAGCATCAGGGTCTTCTCCAGTGAGTTGGCTCTTTACATCAGATGGCCAAAGTATTGGAGCTTCAGCTTCAGCATCAGTCCTTCCAATGAATATTCAGGACTGATTTCCTTTAGGATTGACTGGTTTGATCTCCTTGCAGTCCAAGGGACTCTCAAGAGTCTTCTCCAGCACCACAGTTCAAAAGCATCAATACTTTGACTCTCAGCCTTCTTTGTGGTCCAACTCTCACATCCATATGTGACTATTGGAAAAACCATAGCTTTGACTAGATGGACTTTTGTCAGTAAAGTAGTGTCTTGGTTATTGTAAATACTGGGGTGCGTGTATTTTTTCAAATTAGAGTTCTTTTCTGGGTATGTGCCCAGGAGTGGGATTGCAGGGTCATACAGTAACTCCTGTTTTTAAAGAAGCCTCAGACTGTTGTCCGCAGTGGCTGCACCGTTTTGCATTCCCACCGACAGGGTGGGAGGGGCCCTTCTCCCACGCCCTCCCGCGTTTGTTGCACGTGGACTCGAGAAGGAAGTGATTTGCTGCCAGGTCTTGGTTGTAGCGCGCAGGCTCAGTGGCTGTGGCGTTGAACTCGTGTGCCCTGCACTGGAAGGCAGAGTCTTAACCACTGCACTGCCAGAGCTCTCCCTATCATTGTAGACTTTTTGATGGTGGCCATTCTGACTGGCGTGAGGTGGCACTTACTGTTGTTTTGACTTGCATTTCTCTCATAATTACCAGTGTTGAGATCTTTTCATGTGCTTGTTGGCCATCTGGATATTGTCTTTGGAGAAATGTTTATTCGGGTCTTTTGCCCTTTTTTTTTTACTGTTTTTTTTTTTTTAATTGAGCTGTGTGAGCTGTTTGTATAGTTTGGCAATTAAGCCCTTGTTGGTTGAATTATTTGCAAATATTTTCTCGCATTCTGTAAACTGTCTTTTCTTGGTTTCATCTCCTTTGCAAAAGCTTGCAAGTTTGATTAGGTCCCATTTGTTTATTTTTGCTTTTATTTCTGTTGCCTTGGGAGACTGACCTAAGAAAACATTGCTATGCTATGTCAGAGAGTGTTTTGCCTTTGTTCTCTCTGAACCTGTAGTCTTGACTGCCTTTAGTTCAAAAGGATCCTCATGCAAAAGTGAGCTGCGGAGGCTCGTTCTGACACCCTGAGCCTCCATGCGCGTGTCTGCACATGCTCCCTGTCTGCAGCGCAGCACTGCTCTCGGGGAGGCACGGAGGGCGTTGCAACAGATACTGGTAGATTGCCCTGCAGAGGAAGTGGCTGTGTCCGTTTACTGCCCTCTCCTCAGGATCTGAGACCATTTGTTTTTTTGGCCAATTTGAAGGATGAAAAAACTTTCTCATTGCTTTAATTTGCATCTCTTTGATGACTGAGAATTTGATTGTATTTTCATTTGTTTATTGATGCTTTGCAATTTTTCTTGTAGGGCTTAATGTAAAAGTTATTTATTCAAGAATTCTCCTAGCATATGGACATTTCTTAGCTTTTTATAAACAGTATGGTTTTTATAGGCCTTTTGTAAACAGTATAGTAACTTTTAATATTCTTTGCAGGCTCCTGGGTGAAAAGAGCGCAGATACGGAGTATATTGACAAATACAGACAACTTGAAGCACAAGAATTTTATCTGTATTTCCTTGATCACTTAATCAGCGGGTCAGATAAAACAGGTATCTTTAAATATCATAGAATATGTGTGAGTTGTTCACAACATTAAGTTCTTAAACATCTTTAAAAATGTAGTATTATTTTGATCAATGAAGAATCCATGTTGCTTGTTAATTCAGGATTTTTAGGGGAGTGAGTGTATGATAGATTATAAATTGCCAGTGTGTCATAGGTTGTAAGTTGCTCATTTTTTTCTCTTTTAAGTGTAGTGTCTAAAATAGTCTGCCTTTTGGAAGACTACTGATGGTCCCTTACCTTACTGTTAATTTGAAATACTTGAAATTGTTATTAAAGTTATTATATGGAGAAGGAAATGGCAACCCACTCCAGTCTTCTTGTCTGGGAAATCCCATGGACTGTAGAGAGGAGTGTGATGTAGGAGCCAGGCTCCTCTGTCCATGAGGTCACAAAAGAGTTAGACACAACCGAGTGACCAAACAGCAACAACAACAATAACTGTGTGAGTTTGTGAATATACTATAACCAGTCATCCACTTTAAAAAGCCGGGTTTTATAGTATATAAAACATACCTTGATGAAAATTCAGTTGGAAACAACAGGTATGCAAAGAAGCAGGAAAATATATCCTTGATTAAGAGAAGAATCAATCAATCAATCAAAATTCACCCAGAACTGACACAGGTGTTCATATTAGCAGATAAAAACATTTATTGATACGTAGTTTTTATAACTACATTTCATATGTTAAAAAAGTTAAATAGAGAGACCTAAAAGATTTTTTTAAAGACCCAAATTAAACTTCTAGAGATGGAAGCTCTTGAATATGAGATAAAAAGAACTCTGGAGACATCTGTGTTAGTCCAGTGGTTAAGACTCCTTGCTTCCACTGCAGGGGGCATGGGTTTGATCCCCGGTCAGGGAACTGAGATCCTACATGTCCTGCAGCAAAAAAAAAAAAAAAAAAAGGCGATAGATTAGATTTTGCAAAAGAAACAATGAACTAGAAGGCATAGCAATAGAAACTATGAAACGCTGGGCTGGAAGAAGCGCAAGCTAGAATCAAGATTGTTGGGAGAAATATCAATAACCTCAGATATGCAGATAACACCACCCTTATGGCAGAAAGTGGAGAGGAACTAAAAAGCCTCTTGATGAAAGTGAAAGAGGAGAGTGAAAAAGTTGGCTTAAAGCTCAACATTCAGAAAACGAACATCATGGCATCCGGTCCCATCACTTCATGGCAAATAGATGAGGAAACAGTGGAAACAGTGTCAGACTTTATTTTTTTGGGCTCCAAAGTCACTGCAGATGGTGATTGCAGCCATGAAATTAAAAGACGCTTACTCCTTGGAAGGAAAGTTATGACCAACCTAGACAGCATATTAAAAAGTACCCAGCAAAAATATTTTTCAAAAATGAAAGTAAAAGAGTATTTCAGATGCATGAAAGATAAACGAATTTATCTACTCACATGTAGAAATTTAATGATGTTCATTAGCCTATAAATGTGAGTTTTCTGTTTTATTTTTAAAAATCATCTGTATCATTAAACAGTTAAAAAATTATTATAGTTTTAAGAAACAAAATTTTAAAGAATACATAAATATGTAAAAACAAAATTTTAAAGAATACATAAATGTGTAAAATAAAAGACAGAAGTCCTTTTTAATCTCTCCTCCTCCCATGGGTTCAGAGTTTACATTAAGCTCGTCACTTCCTGTGAGAGTACACTCTTTTTCTCTGTGGGTTTTCTTGTTAGCATTAGGCCTGATTCATATGGTAGAAGTAAGTTTTTATTCTTTTGCTTTGCAAACGCTTATCCCTCACAAGCTTCCTACCGGCCAGCCAGGAAGTTCTACACCCTTCCCTTCTGCCCTGTGTGCTCACGCTCTGATGTAGAGATAGAAGCTGGGATTCGAGTAATGTTTTCCTTTTCAGCCTTTTTGAAAATTTCAGCATACAGCCCATATATAAAAGTATATCAGTCCTTTTAACGGTCTTCACTTGGACTTCTTGATAATATAAAATACTGATACCTTTCATCAATTCTGAAACAGTCTGAGCTGTTATCTCGGAGACCCCCACCCTCATTTAGCTTGCATTTTTCAGTTTTCAGTCACCCAGCTGTCTGCTGGTCACTTTCTCCTTGTTGGTCTTTCTCCTGAGGCAGAAGCAGCTGTGAGTTCTTTGTTTCCGTCTCTGTGTCCCAGTCTGGTTAGAGACTTTGCCCTGGTGTTTTCTTCTCTCTCACCAAACTTTTGGATTTTTAAAGATGGTGTTTGTATATTTAATCTGGTATCTTTAGTTGTCCTGAGGGGGAATATTTGTCTGAACAATGCAGTACCTTATTACCAGAAGTGATCGTTCAAAGTGATCGTGTGTGTCCTTTGATCTGATGTTTACTTGTGCTAAGAAAAGTACAACACCGTACGTGTAAGAACAGTCAGTGAGTCATTGCTTATGTAAGGGACGCCTTTCAAATCTCTTCAGTGTCAATGAACAGAAGACTGGCGATTTTTAAAATATTTATTTATTTTTTTAATTGAAGGATAATTGCTTTACAGAATTTTGTTATGAATCAGCCGTAGGTGAGGACTGGTGATTTGACCTGTGTAAGGGAGTTTGCAGATGTTGCTAGAAGCCCGCCACTTACTTACTGTGGACAGACGGCCGTCGTTGCCGTCTCATGGGGAGGTGTGTTAGTTTTAAGATGGTGCTTGGTACCAGGGCCCTTCCCGTTGCCCCTGCGTACTCAGCGCCCGGCACGCACCTGCTGGCCCCTGCGCGGAAGCCACTAGACTGCAGAGGGATGCCTGCGAGTCCCAGTGTCTGCTCTTGGAACTTTTGATTTGGGTTCATATTTGAAACTATTTGCAATCTCTGTCCGTGGCACCTTTAATATATTTGGAAATTTTCACTAGGGAGTCATACAGCTTTGGCTGCACTTGGAAGATTCACTCCAAGACCAGTGTTTATCAAGATGTGAGCCAGGGACGGTGGGGAGCAGTGAGAGCAGAAGTTGAAAAGGCCTGGCCTCTGCTCTTAGAGAGGCCATCATGTGACCACACAGTTACACGAAGCGGGGCTTTAGAGGTGAATGCTCTGGAACGTAGCTCTCTGCGGACCTGGGACAAGGACTGTAACTTGAGCTGGGGTTCAGGAAAGTCATAATCGGGACTGGAGCTGAAGGATGAGTAGAAGTTTTAGAAGTTACCTAGGCAGCATGGGGATCGGGGAGAGGGGAATGTGTGCCAAGGGCTGTAACGGGGGAGAGTCTGAGGCTCCAGCCTTGGGAGCGTGCAAGGCACTCATTCGTGTCTGACTCTTTGTGCCCTGTGGACTGTACAGTTCGTAGAGTTCTCCAGGTCAGAAGACTGGAGTGGGTAGCCTTTCCCTTCTCCAGGGGATCTTCCCAACTCAGGGATTGAACCCAGGCCTCCCGCATTGCAGGTGGAGTCTGTACCAGGTGAGCCACCAGGGAAGCCACCAGCCCTGGGCGAGGGCCGGCATTGCTGGGTGTGGGGGCCTGGGTGGGGGCAGCGGGGGACTGAGTCACAGCCCTCCCGAGAGGCCCACACCTTCGTCTTCAGAGCGGTGGTGCCTGCGCTGCGTCCCTGGTAGAAGGAGCTTTGCAGCTCTGATGACGTTAAGGAGCTTGAGGTGGGGGTGCTGCCGGGTGGGCCCGGTGTAAGCACAGGGTTCTTCCCAGAGTCAGTAGTGGATGTGACGGCAGGCGCCGTGGGCTGCATGATTCGAGTAAGGGGCAGGGAGCCAGGGGACGCAGGCCCTCCGGAAGCTGAAAAGGTGTGGGGACGGTTCTCCCCAGAGCCTGCAGAAGGAGCCAGCCAGACTGCTGTGGGCCTCAGATGCTCAGAGCTGTGGGAGAGGCAAGGTGTGCAGTGTGCGCGCGAGGCTCAGGGTCCTTGTCGCAGGAGCCGGGAAGCTGAGCGCGCTCGTGGGGGAGATGCAGCTGCTGGGGGGGGCCAGCCTGGGGCGGAGAATTCTGGTCCTAGTGCTCAGAGCAGCGGTGGGCTGAAGGTTCTAGGTTTATTCTGGGTGAGTCTGAGGGGAGGAGTGTCAAGTGAGGAGTGTTTTGAGGAGACTGCTCTGCTCATACTGGAGGGACTGGATCGGAGGGGCCGGTGTGGACCTGAGAAGTCCAGGCAGCACTGGCTGGTGATGGTGGGGAGCGGGGTGCTGGTCCGGGGCCAGCCGGGCGGGACTCGGGGCATGGGGACGGGGACGTGGCGAGTGGCAGGGCTCACGCTCTGGCTTCTGAAGTGTGGTAGTGCCCATGAGGGCAGAGAGGCGGTTCTCTCGAGTGTGTGTGTGTGCGTGTGTGCGCGCGCCTGCGTGCACGGCGCACACACAGCACACAGCAGCTTCTATCCCTGTTCTGTCTGTCTGCATTAAAACCGTAAGATCGCACCAGTACCCCTGACTCTGGTCCGGCACCAGGGTTTCAGAGTGAGCGTTTTGTCATGTCCAGATACAGAGTCCTTTGGCTTTTGGTGTGGTGTGGGTGGTATTTCATCTATGTAACTCTTCTTAAAAATTATTTCTAAGTGGAAATCCAAGAACGCACATTCACTAAATTTCTATGAGTAACATTAGAATTATTTTGCATAATTAAAGGTAAATCATTTTTTCAAAGTTGACATTTAATAGCATTTCTGAGCAGCCCGCTTCCAGACTGTGGGCCCTGCCGGGTTTCTGCTGTTTTCACACAGCAGTTTTGAACTCGTCCTGGGCTGTGTCTGTAGTTGTGACGAAAGGCCATAGCACGGCCTCCCTCTTGTTCCGTGACATTTCTGTTGGTGATTTCCATCTTTCTCAGAACTTTTCTTCTGGGTTTAAAAGAATGGCCTTTATGGAGTTCTTAATAACTGAAGAAGGAAACAGTCAAATTAAGTTTAATTTTGTGTTTGGAACACCAACCCTTACTTGGAGAAAGTGCTGTGTGGTTATTTTGAAGATTTAATTTCATGGTTAAATCAGTGTAGTGATTAAGCTTCTTTTCTACAGTGAACAGCGTGTAATAGATTTTTTGATAAAATCCTCATGCCCATTGTATACTATTTGGAGCCCTGAACTGCTGAATTTTGGGGTTAGATTTTAGATTTGGCTGTTGCGAAAATAACGGGGTGACTTGGTAAAGAGAAACTAGCAATTTTCATGGTTTCCTGTTTTTTCCAGTTCAAGTGAAATGCTTTAATGTTAATTACCTAGAATAAAGAGAAAACAGGAAAATAAAAACAGCGAATTTTGAGGGCAGTGTGTCCTGCATCACTTTTGAGGGAAGGCTTGGCTGTGCGCAGTTGCCGCCTCGCCCTGGCTGGCCGTGTCCTTTCTCCGAGCGCTGCTCGCGGTGATGGCCTGGGCCCCGCCTCTGGCTGGGCTGCGCATGCGCAGATGCCCGAGGCGCGCAGCCGGGACCTCTCTTGGTTCCCGGTCCTCCCTCGGGTGGTGGACGCGGAGGCTGGACTCGACTCGTGCTGGGTCGGCTCCAGCCAGTGACCTGAAAACGTCAGCCCGTGTTTCGTGTTAAACAGAGGAAGGGCTGCGGTTTAGACAGTACAGTTAGGCCTTTCGGAATTTTTTCCTGTAGCATTTCTGTCTTCAAGTAGCAGCCTTCAAAATGCGTGTCATCAAGGAGTGTGAGTCACGTTAGTGTGGTTAACTTGGTGGCTCGTTCAGCGGCTCCGGGAGCCACGGCTCCGGTCTCTGAGCAAGAAGCACGGCTGCCAGCCTTTGGTCCCTCTGGAGAGCCCGTGTCGCATCATGGCCCTGGCAGGCCCGGGCGCTCACGGTGTCCCTCCCTCTGTGACCACGTCCTTACGCCGTCTTTCGGGGCTCCCTCGGCTGTGGAGCCTCAGCCCTTCCGTTTGTGCTGGAAAGGCCGATTCTTGATGGATAAGCCTGCTGGCCCCAAGAGAGGGAAGGGCCAGATGTTTTCCCTATTTAGGCTTGCATTATCTCAGTTCTTCATTTGTAGAGCGGTCTGGGTACCCAGCCATCATTTTTAGAATTCCAAATAATTTAATAAAATGTTGGAACCATTTATAAATTAGGAACTGTTCACACTCTGAATTTTGCACAGTGTTTTGAAGATAAAGTGGTTAATTTAAGGGCTTTTTAGCCAAGTGCTTCTAGAAGGGGTGAGATTGGGCGGAAGTGCACCAGTGGAAGTATGGGACAGCGGCACAGACTGTGACTTGTAAAAGCTGCGAGGGGGAAGAGGAGGAGAGAGGGATGAGAGTGGCCAGGAAGCGCAGGCTTCTGAGAGCAGTGTCAGCAGTGAGGTGTCTAGATGATCAGAAAGCTGTCTGGGGCAGGACTTGGAGAACAGCCTCCTGAAGTCAGTGCCCGGCTTCCTGGGAGGAAAGAGGAGCTGGCTCCTGTGCTCTTCAGGTTCGGAACAAGTTGTTGGTTCAACTGCAGGAAAATAGCCATGTTGTAATTATATAGCTAGGCCAGTTTTGAAACTGAGGGTATGTGTAGGAGAACATGTAGGAGAGCAAAAGAGAGGCAGGGACACGTGTGTGTCGGGCAGGAACAGCGGCGGCCGGGCAGAGGGAGAGACGGGGCAGAGCAGCACAGGGCTGGGAGGAGCAGGAGGGAAGGACCCAGGAGGGCCAGCCCCGTGCTGAGGCTGGGAGAGACAGGGACACTCCAGAGTTTACTTTGGAAATAAAATTATTTCCCAATTAAAGTTTGTATGCTGAGACTTTTGATGATTGTTAATTTGTCAAGAATTTGTGGCATTGCCGGAGAGGAGTGTGTATATTTACAAGAGAACATTCACTGGGCTTCCCTGGTGGCTCAGGGATAAAGAATCCACCTGCCATGCAGTAGACCCCGGTTCCATCCCTGGGTCGAGAAGATCCCCTGGAGGAGGGCATGGCAGCCCACTCCAATATTCTTGCCTGGAGAATCCCCAGGACAGAGGAGCCTGTCAGGCTACAGTCCATGGGATCCCAAAGAGTCAGACACGACTGAGCAGCTAACACTTTTATTCACTCGTAGGACTGGGCAGAGCTCCCCTGGTGAGCCTTTGTCAGAGCAAAGATGGTCCCCGGCCCCTCTCAGGACCCCTGCTCACAGGGTGGTGTGTGGCTGTCTACTGCCGATTTGTTCCAGTAGCGAGGAGTGAACACTTAACAAACTGATGTGACTTTTCAAATCAGAGTTAGTTCTTTCAGCTAGTCATTTTTGTGCTGTTTGCAAGTGATGAGCTTGGCGCTCTGAGGCCTCTTGTCTTAGAGGTGGCACTGGCCTACGGCACCGATGGCTGCGATGGACGGGGGGTGGCGCTCTGCTCCTGTGCGTTGCTAGTGGTGGGCGCTCCAGTAGCGCCCCCTCCATCGTTGCTGATGACCCTGCTCGCAGTGTTGGCCGGTGAATGCGTGTTTGTGTGTGTGTGCAGCTTGCTCTGTATATGCTGTATATATAGACTAGATAAACATGGGGTTGTTTATCTTGCCTTTTTTCACAGAAGAAATACCATTGTATTTGTTTGTTTTGTCTGAATCCAGGTCCAAGGCCACCTTTAGCTAAATCCAGCCACGTGATGCGCATCCCAGAGACAGCCTATAAATATCCTGAGTTGCCGATAAGCCGGTGTAAGGAAGAGGTAACGTTATTTTTCTCATGATGTACTTTTGTTGTTTGCATGCCAGCGACCCAGCCCTTGGTTTCTAGTCTGAAAGTGACGAGGGGCCGGGTGGGCACCGGGAGGAGGCTCTGTGCAGTGACCGCGCAGAGGGCCTTCCTCCCGCCGTGTGTCACTCGTTCAGCTTCCCCCGAGCTCACCTTTTCCTGTTTAATCCTTCGTCCCATCTCCCCTGCTCTGAAGTAGATGTGAGTGGACACCTGTGGGCCCAGGGAGCTGCTGCCTTCAAGTCCCACTGCCCAGACCTTTTTGAAAGCGGATACTGCCTGCCCCTGGCCACAGCCGCCTCTAGCATTCCACTGGGGTTCCTTTACACACTGGCTGTTTGTGTTGCCTGGTTATTGATCGGTCCTTGATATATCATTTTATGAACAATGCCAGGCAATACAGCAGGAAGATGATTGCATTTTTAATTAGTTACGTGTTACTAGACCTGGTTGGGCTTCCCAGGTGGCGCTAGTGGTAAAGAATCTGGCTGCCAATGCAGGAGATGTAAGAAACTGGGCCTGGAGCATCCCCTGGAGGACGGCCTGGCAGCACACTGCACTGTTCTTTCCCGGAGAATCCCATGGACAGAGGAGCCTGGCTGGCTACAGTCTGTGGGGTCGCAAAGAATCAAACACAACTGAAGTGACTTAGCAGGGCATAAACCTGGTTAAAAGTAGGTGTATTGAAATCGTAATTAACTGTACTAATGGAAGAAATGGTTACAGATGACAGTAAACTGTAAATGTTCTAAATTCAGTTTTGCTTTGTCTTAGATTGAATCATGCAACTTGTGTAGAGTTTATATGCTTTATTAATTTTAAGAGGCCAACGTTAAAATTAATCTGCATCCCCTAACCATTTTGATGACTAGGGTGATAACCAAATGGTGTTTTGGGTGGGGTGGGAGGGGTGGTAGCTGGTTAAGCGCTGGAGCCTTGCACATACAGTCTGTGGAGCAGTGGGGGTTACTTGTTTTCAAGTGTGTCTGAAGAATTTCAAGTGAGAACTGAGGGTACATTTGTTGTGTGTAACAACATCTGTGTTTTCATGTTTCTCAGTAGAATTAGATGGAGGCTCATCACACAATTTAAAAATAATAGAAATTTAGACTTAACAAGAGCTCTAGAAATTCAGTTTGGTGTTTTCATTTTTATGGATGAAGAAGCTGAGACCCAGGGGGCAGTGAACTTGGCCTGGATTTCTGTAGCCATTCGCTCCTGCTCACAGTGGTCAGTCAGATCAAGTGCAGTAACCACTAGTAACCTGTGTCCCTTTTGTGAGGTTTAGGTGGTTAGGTTAAGGATTTAACTTGTAAGGGTGAAGAGAAAAGAAATCCTGAAAGTCTTCTGAGGTTAAGCTTTCGGTTCATAGGTAACACTTTGCATCATTGTTAAATCTGTGGCAGTTTTGAAGGAACTCTTGTACCATTCCAGGTCATCTCTTTGATCGAAAGCAATTCCGTGGTGATCATACACGGCGCCACGGGCAGTGGCAAGAGCACCCAGCTCCCACAGTACGTCCTCGACCATTACCTGCAGCGCTCCGCCTACTGCAACATCGTGGTCACCCAGCCGCGCAAGATCGGGGCCAGCAGCATCGCCCGCTGGATCAGCAGAGAGCGCGGCTGGGTTTTGGGTGGATTGGTGGGCTACCAGGTGAGTGTCTCTCCTTGTTCATTTCGTCTTTGATAGGATGTGATTTATTTTCTGCTGGGAGAGAAGATGCAATCAGTTGCTTATGGAGCAGAATTATGGCATAATTTCGAAAATAGTGAAAATCAGAAGTTCTTGAAAATAGCTTAACTTCTTTCTCAGTTGAACAGAAAAGAAGTGAGAATTCTCAGACTCGTGGCTTTTATAATTTTATCTTTAATTATATCTTTATGTTGAAGAGGTCTTCATATATAGTCATCTCAACATCAAAATGATATGGGCAGTATGACTAGATAAGCCAGTCTCTCCCCTCATCACCAAAGAAGGAGAAGGAAAATCAATTTGAGAATTTGTTAGTTTGTTATATTTTTTGCATTATATGATAATTTTTTGTTCCCTTTCTTACCTTCATTATGAAATTAACATTGCTTTCTTTGTAGTTAAATGTAAATCATTTAAATAGAAAATTCTCTTTTTTTTCCTTCCCCAATTGTAGGTAGGGTTGGAAAAAATAGCAACAGAAGACACCAAGTTAATTTATATGACAACGGGAGTCCTGCTCCAGAAGATAGTGAGTGCCAAGAGCTTGGTGGAGTTCACACACGTCTTCATTGATGAAGTAAGTGCTCTGCTCTTACGCTCTGTTTTCATTTGATGAGAGAACACAGTACAAGTTACTTATAAAGTGTCAGAAAGTTCTTTGAGTCTATATCGGCTTATTCTACTCATGCAAGTTGATTGGCTCTTTTTATCCTTTGCTCTTACTTCCAAAACATGGGTGAGGAGGTTGAGGAGAATGCAGAGATTCCTTGTTTAGACCAGGGGTTGGCAGACTGCAGCCCTCACGCCAAATTTGGCCCATTTCTGTAAATAAAGTTTTGTTGGCACACAGTTTTGCTGCGTTTATGAGTGCTGTGAGGCTACTGCAGAAGAGATGGGTAGTTGGGACGGGGCCATTTGTTCCGTGAAGCTGGACATATTTGCCCTCTGGCCTTTTACAGGGAACGCCTGCTGACCCTGGTTTGGAGTATTAGCCACATCAGACAATTAAAAGAACTTTACTTGTCTGTAGGTGTTTTCAGCACCTTACAGATACTTTCCATCTAATAAAACAAGAACAATAAGAACAATAAAAACATCTTTTAAGAAAATGAATAGATATTAACCTATTCACTTTTCTAAAAAAAAAAATCCCTAATAATGTACTGTGAACCCTTTTTTTGTGCCAATCTTAGCTGTCTCAACTTTTCTCCGTAAGGATAGAATATTTTAATTTGATTTGACTTTATTCTGTCTTCTTTTAGCCGTGCCATGGGGCTTGTGGGGAATCTTAGTTCCCCAACCAGGGGTAGAACCTGTGCCCTCTCTACTGTGTGTTGAGTCCTATCCACTGGACCTCCAGGGGATTCCCAATTTTGTTTAAATGTTAAACTAGGGTTTTTTGAGGTGAAGTGATGTTGTGTTCAAACAGTTGTGCCACGAGCTCTGGAAGTAACTCCCCCTAGACTCTGGAGTTTTAAACCTCAGCAGTAGTTATGCCTCGAGAAGCTTCACTGGTTTCTTGAGGCCTTGGAAACAGCAGATAAGTGGGATCTGTGGGAGGCCGTGAGGTGGCGCTGGAGCGCCTGACGGAGGCTGGAGTGAGGGCCTCTGCGCGGCCCTCTCGGGCAGGTCTCCCCACTCTCCTGGTGCGTGTGTGATCAGCATGGAACCGAAACGTGCTGTCAGCGGGAATCATGAGTAAATAGTCTGTAACAGGAATAGAGAAGGGTGCTCTTTGAGCCAAACTGATGCCGATTGCCCGGGAGACCCAGATTCATGAGACACTTGAGTTGTGTTCTGGGCTACAAGGTGGGGGCCTGGAAAGGCAAAGACAGAAACGTAACGCAAGCTGCTGTCAAGAGTTAGGATCGGAGCCGGGGAGAAGGAAGGGTGCTAGGGGGTTGCTTGGGGTTGGACGGCTGCAGAGCTAGCGGAGGCCTGAGGCCATGGCGTTGCTGCTGGCAGACAGCGTCTGAGAGAGCGGGTGGAGGCCGGGAGGCCGGTACAGTCAGGGACATGCGGATCCTCGGGGCTCCAGGGCCAGTCTGGACTCGTGTCCGCAGTGGGCACCCTGCTCCACCCTGGATGACTGAACTGCAGTTACTCCGTTTTGACTTTGAAATGCATCTTCTTTGTTAGTGGACAAAGAAGATACACAAAGCCTGTGTGCCGGGTCACAACACACGGCTGCTCTAATTAGTGTGAAGTCCAAGCCGTGTCATGTATAAGCCAGAGTGACTTCCCACCCCGCAGCGTGTGAGAATTTCTTCCATTGGTACTGCAGGTAAAGCTGAGTGGGTGCGTTTCCCAGGTCGTGTCCGCCTGCCTGTTTGGCGGCACTCGCGGGTATTTGGGACAGGGACATGCGGGGCATCTGTTGTTCTTTGCACTACAGTGGGATGTGCAGTGTGGTTCATATGTTCTTCACGACTTTTGGCAGTTTTGAGTGTCTTTAGGTGGTGATGAAATCAAACTTAGGCGGTGTGCCCAAAGGTGGTGTCAGTATGATAAAGTTCACAGGAGTCGCCGTTAGTCACTGAGCCTTTCACTCAGGCCTCCAGGTGGCATGGCAAGGCTCACCCTGGGTAACCTACTCCAGAGTCTCTGCTGCTCACGCTTCTGTTTATCTCTGTGGATCCAGCATCTTTCTGACTGTGTAAGGAGGTGTTTCTGCACACGCACACCTGAATGATGTGGGCAAGCCTGTGTGCACTGTGGTATTGGCTTCATTCTCTCCTGAAGCTGCGTGATGGTAGCTGAACACATCAGCTGCACTCTGCGGGAACTTGCCCCCACGGGAGCGTCTTGTCACTTGGCACTGTGGTAACTTTGCTTAAAGAATGAACAGATTTGGATAGGCCTGAGGTTTTATGTTTACAAAGAATATTGTTTGTGCTGTGTGGGGTGATGTGAAGGCAGCCAGGCGGCTGGAGATGGAATGCTGCCTCTGTTCAGTGCGTCCGACTCTGCAGCTCCATCGACTGCGGCACGCCAGGCTTCCCTGTCCTTCAGCACCTCCCAGAGTTGGCTCAAACTCATGTCCATTGAGTCGATGATGCCATCCAACCATCTCATCCTGTTAACCCCTTCTTCTGCCTTCAGTCTTTGCCAGCATCAGGGTCTTTTCCAGTGAGTTGGCTCTTTGCATTAGGTGGCCAAAGTATTGGAGCTTCAGCATCAGTCCTTCCAGTGAATATTCAGGGTTGATTTCCTCTATGATTGACTGGTTTGCTCTGCTTGCAGTCCAAGGGACTCCCAAGAGTCTTCTCCAGCACCATAGTTAGAAGGCATCGATTCTTTGGCACTCAGCCTTTAAGGTCCCACTCTCATATCTGTACATGACTACTGGAAAAACCATAGCTTTGACTAGATGGACCTTGTTGGCAAAGTGGTGTCTCTGCTTTTTAATGCTCTGTCTAGGTTTGTCCTAGCTTTTCTTCCAAGGACCAAGCATCTTTGGATTTCATGGCTTCAGTCACCATCTGCAGTGATTTTGGAGCCCAAGAAAATAAGGTCTGTCACTGTTCCATTTTTCCTGATCTATTAGCCATGACGTGATGGGACTGGATGTCATGATCTTCATTTTTTGAATGTTGAGTGTTAAGCAAGCTTTTTCACTCTCCTCTTTCACCATCATCAAGAGGTTGTTTAGTTTTCCTTTCTGCCATAAGGGTGGTATCATTTGCATATCTGAAGTTATTGATATTTCTCCTGGCAATCTTGATTCAAGCTTGTGCTTCATCCAGTCCGGCATTTCACGTAATGTACTCTGCATATAAGTTAAATAAGCAGGGAATGGAATGGTCATGTCCTTAACTTCTTAGCTCTGGAAAGAGAATAAACTCACTTCAGGTGAATCATTCATTCAGTAAACATCTGTAGAGTACCTGCCTCATTAGGTGCTGAGGTCATAAAGTTGGAGAAGCTGTAGTTTCTGCTCTCAACCTCTCTGCTGGGGGGACAGATGTCTGCTGAGGTGTTGGGGTTGGCGAGAGGACCCTGGGGACCCTGGGGTGGAGGGCCAAGTGGGTCCTCGGGCTGGAGGGGCAGCCTGGCCTCCAGCAGCGGGAGAAGCGATTGTGTGAAGTCTGAGCTGTGGTGGCTCGTCAGGATGGCGTGGGGGCCGGGGGCCTCGGAACTGAGGAGGGCCCCCTTGGGGCTCTTCACTGAGCCTTTGTTTTTGCTTCTCAAGTCCAAGGCAGCATGTTCGTGTTGAGGCGCTGCTCTCAACACTGAGTTTGGTGAGAGAACGAGAGTTAGGTTGCTAAGGTGTCCGGCCAGAGAAGCAGTAGTGGGGTCTCTCGCCCTGCGGAGAAGGGGCCTCCCTCTTTGAAACTCAGGAGCTTGTCTCCGCGTCGGCAGAGACATGGCCCAGGGAGGAATCCCCTGTGCCCTGTGCCCGGGGCAGCCTGGCTCAGTCTGAGATGCCCCATACGTGACTCAGCCCTTGGCATTAGCTGGTGGGGGTAGGCACGGCTAGGGTGGGCAGTCCCCGGGGTGGGGGCATTCGGCTGGAAGGCTGCTGTCTGAGCGGGGCTGCGCGGGGCAGTTTCCCCTGGGGCCCCGAAGCCCCATGTCCCAGACGCTCCTGCAAGGCTCCCTGCTGCCCTCTGCTCCTCCCCAGCCCTGCCCTGCCTGCTCCTGCCAAGCCAGCTCTTCCCAGGCCTCCTGTCAATTCCCGCCCTGCCGGGCAGGCGGCCTGCTGCCCCGCACACCTGCTCCGGTCGCAGTGCAGATGGGCCCGGGGCAAGGGCCGTGGGCTGGGGGCGGCCACGGGAGGCTGCTCTGTGTTGTGTCGGGGACTGGGGGCGCTGTTGGCATTGAGTGGGCGGGGCTGAGAATGCTAGACGTGCTCCTGCCCGGATGCCAGTTGGGCCCTACCGGGAACCCTGGGGATGGAGGGGAGACAGTGACCCACATGCCTCTCCTGCACGTCCTGGTTTAGGGGCTGAGTGGCGACGTCCATCGCGGAGCCTTGACCCCGGCCCTGGGCGCGGCGGTGAGCCCCTTACCCCCGGTCACTCCGCACTGACGGGTGCCTCCCCCCGTGGGGGCCTCCCTTCTTATTTTGTAGGTACACGAGCGAACTGAAGAAATGGATTTCCTGTTGCTAGTTGTCCGCAAACTTTTAAGAACAAATTCACGTTTTGTGAAGGTAAAGTTGATTTCGTGAGTAACTGAAATATTCAGGGTTAAGATTTATCATGCAGTTTTGTTCAGTAGAAACGGTTGAAAGCAGTGACTCTTAAAATCATTGTCTCTGTAGTCCTCCAGATCTTGCTAGGAAGCTGGCCAGAGGACCTTCTCTTAGGATCAGACTGTGGAAGAGTTTTTGGTTGTTAGGTTGCATTAAATTGTAAAATATTCTCCAGGCTGCAGAAAATAATGAAATGCTGGGTGTTAGAGCACAACTTTGGGCTGAATGAAAACCAGAGCTGGAGGGAATGTGACTCTGTCACCTCCGTTCTGTAAGCAGCACTGAGTCGCACTGAGGTTAGTGGTCATGTGCCTTGCTTCTATAGGAGACTTGTGTTAGAAGCTAACCAAAAGTCTGTGGGAATGGCCAACGTTATTTACATTTTATCTGAACAGGAAGAATGAGGACATGAACTTGACCAGAGTAGCAGAGGGTTTATAATTACTACGCAGTCTAGACACAGGTCAGCCCAGCTCTGCTATGCAGGAGTCTCCCGGAGCGGTGGTGGCTGGTGCAGTCATTCACCATGGGAAGGGCTGTGGGAGGACTTGCTGTCTCTGGAAAGCGGGTGCCCGCTAGACCATATGGTACCTTGTCTGCACGTGTTCCATCTCTCGGCTTAGGGAGACTTTCCTCCCTCCCCACCTTCCAGGGTGGGGACGTCAGCCTTGGGAGGGTCACAGTCTCACCTGGTGGGCGCCGAGGAAGTAGAACCCAAGGTTTGCAGGAGGCTGACTTAGTGCCTAAGAGGCTTCCCTGATATCTCAGCTGATAAAGAATCCGCCTGCAATGCAGGAGACCCTGGTTCGATTCCTGGGTCTGGAAGATCCCCTGGAGAAGGGAAAGGCTACCCACTCCAGTATTCTGGCCTGGAGAATCCCATGGACTTTGCAAAGAGTCAGACACGACTGAGAGGCTCTCACTTTCCCTGCTTAAGAGGACCTTCGAAAGATGGAGAGAATCAGCAGAACCAGACCTTTCTCGACAGTCGCTTTTTAGTATAATTTGTTTATCTGTTTACGTTTGGCTGCGCTGGGCCTCCGTGCTGTGTGGCCTTTGTCTAGTTGCCACGAGAAGGGGCTGCTCTCCAGCTGCGGCGTGCGGGCCTCTCCCTGTGGTGGCCTCTCTTGTGGGGGAGCGTGGCTCTGGGGTGCTCAGGCTTCAGTGGTTGCAGTTCTGGGCTCTGGAGCACAGGCTCAGTAGTTGGGCCCACAGGCTTAGTGGCTCCACGGCATGTGGGGTCTTCCTGGATCGGGGGTTGAACCCCATGTCTCCTGCATTGGCAGGTGGGTTCTTCATGACGGAGCCACCAGGGAAACCCGTGATTGTCATTTTAAGACTAATTTTTTACTGTAAGATAATAACTTGATTACAGTTTTTTTTTTTTTTTTTTTACTTTTTAAGAGCTAAGAGTGTTGGTGAATTTTTAAAAATCTACCACACTGTTGAAAATGGTGCTCCGGAGTTTGGTATTGGTCACACGCGAAGTGGGAAGCGGCTTGTCAGTGTCAGTGTTGTCGTGATTTATTAAGAAATATATGAAGCGTATGCTTTCTGAATATAGAGCCTTGTAACAGTGTATGTAGTTGAGCTAAGAAACTAGAAGGCAAGTTCTGTATGGCTTTGTAGTAAGTGTTTTGAAACTCTCGAAACTTCCTCCCTTACTCCTTTTTAAAAAGAGAGCTGCCGTGGGGCCTTAGATGCAGGAGGAGCCTGGGCAGATGGGCCTTCCGGGCCCGCTTCCGCCCCGCACCCAGCTCTCCAGAGGGCCCCGGCTTTGTGCCGTCCCCCGCCTGCAGACCCTGTTGTCGCCGCTGGCTGCCCAGACTCAGCCCGGGCCCCCCGGACAAGCAGGTGTCAGGGCAGGCTGCTGAGCAGACGTCTGTGGGGATGAGCGGAGAGCCGCGGGGAGGGTGCAGGGCCGGGAGGCGGGGGCGGCCTGGGCCAGCCGTGGCTGTGAGCAGTGCCCATTCGCGCTCAGGCAGACAGAAGCCCTGAAGCGCCCCAGCTTGGCGGCTCCGGCAGACGCGTTAGTCCTCTGCTGGGACAGGTGTGCCCTGGGGGCCACTCAGAGCACCCACAGTGCCTCACAGAGCCTGGCTTCTGAGTGAGCTTGGTCAGTGGGGTTTTGACCTTTTGTATCTGACATTAGAGGGGAAATACAGACTTTCTGTCTGCCCAGTAAATGTATTAATAATGTCTGTGTAAAGTTTTTATTTTTCTGCAAAGACTTAGACTTCAGAAATACGGTCAGCAGACAGCTGTGTCTGCCTCCCGCTTAGCATTTTGGAGCCTGGCGGATGGTGGAGACCCTGCATGGTGCTGCTGCCGTCTCCAGGGCACAGCTGGCGGGCTGCGCATGCTGCTTCTGGCATTCATGGCTGAGTTCTTCAGGATATCATCCCAGATTTGCTTTCTGGCAAAACTGAAACCTGCAGGGAGTCCCCGAGCCTCTGCCATCCCACTCGGTTGGGACTGGTTGCTGGGCGCCTCCCGTTTCTCCGCTTAGGGTCAAGGTTTCCTGGCTCCCCTGTCCTCTTCCCCTTTGCTGCTCTGCTCCCTCAGCTTTCTGGAACACACCGTCTAGAGCTTGTTCTGTCCTGAGCTAGTTCTCTGATGCAAAGTGTCCTTTTAGGTAAATAGTTGTAATTGAGCTTGATTGGAGAAGTGTAGTTTCTCACTTGATAAAGTAATTGAAGAGAAATTGTAAAAGTTGACATCTCTGAGCATTCTTAGATTGTAAGAATTTGTATTACTCTGGAGATCGAGTCAGAGTATTCAATTAAAGCTTTGAGAATTCCTGGAAGAAGAGAAGCCTGGCCTTCTAGCGAGCCTCCCGGTCGCCACCACCGTCGGTGTCACTCTGTCCTCTCAACGGTCTCTCCTCTAGGTTGTCCTCATGTCAGCCACCATCAACTGCAGAGAGTTTGCAGATTACTTTGCTGTTCCCGTTCAGAACAAGATGAGCCCAGCTTACGTTTTTGAAGTGGAAGGAAAGCCCTTCTCAATTGAGGAGTATTATCTTAACGATTTGGAGCACGTTCATCACAGCAGGGTATGTTGGAACGCGTTGTTTCTTTTACAGGGAATGTACTTTTGTATTTGATCACATCTGCATTCATTAGCTACAATTGCAAACCTCTATTGGAGCTTAAAATTGGAGCAGGGCAATGGTGTGGAATGGGCCTGGAGAAGAATAAGAGGAAGGAAACGCCTGGGTTTGTTGTCATAAACTGTGAGCATAATAAAGCCTCACATTGTATATCCTGGTGAAAATTATTCAGACTTGTTTTACACTTCGTTGAAGAATAAAATGTAGGAGTTTGATTCACTGCAAAGCTGTAGATTCAGCTGGGGGTGGGTGGTAACTTTATTTCAGTTAAAGTTTCTAGTGTAAGTTGTACTGCTGTAAACTAAACGAAGACTGCCTTGTGGGGACTGAGCACGGTAACCCGTTCCTGTGAGAAGCCGCAGGCGTGGTGCGCTCGTCCTCGCGTGGGCTATACATTCTTAGGGTCGGAAGACCGGCAAGTATTTGCAGGTACGAAGCAGCTCCTTCCTCCTCCCGTCTTCTGTCTGCCAGCTCCCCTGCCAACAGGAGGACACAGCTGTCAGCAGTTCCTCTGGATCCTTCCATTACATTTTTGTGCCTACAGAAGCAAGTATGGATGCATTGTTTCTCTTTTTTATAGAATTTTATCGTTTTTCTTTTTATAGATTTCACTCCATGTGCATCTTGCTGTTTTTCACTTAACTTTGCACATTTTTTACATTATCATTGTATGATTTCTTCATTCCCTTTTTAGAGCTGTATAACATTCTTTTATGTGAATATAAATATTTGTTTTATTTACTGACGTGTAGTTGACTTGCAGTATTGTAAAGAAATCCTGGCCTGTAACATACACTTTCACACGTGCAGAGGTGTGTGTGTTGAATGCAAACACTACACGTGTGTGTGTGTGTGTGTTTATATTCTTTCCATCGTAGTTTGTTCCGGGACATCGCATGCAGTTCCCTCTGCTCCACAGGGGGGCCTTGTGCTTTACTTGGTGTGTGGGAGTTTGTGTCTGCTAATCCCAAACTCCTAATTTACCCCCCACTCATTTCCCTCTTTGGTAACCATAAATCTGTCTTCTGTGTCTGTGAGTCGGTTTCTGGCTTGTAAATAAGTCCATTTACGTCACGTTTGAGATTCCTGTAAGTGATGTCACGATGCGTGTCTTTCTCTTTGGGACTTACTTTGCTTAGTGTGATCATCTCTGGGTTCATCCGTGTTGCTGAAAGTGACGCCATCTGCTTCTTCTCTGTGCCCGAGTGGCAGTCCCTCGTGTGCGCGCCCCGCCTTCTCCGCCGCTTCATCCGCTGGTGGACGCGCAGGAGCCTGCGTGTCTTGGCTACTGTGAGCAGTGCTGCTGTGAACATTGAGGTGCATTTATTAAAGATTATCTTCATTTAAGTACTTTCCGGTGTTTCTGATCTTTTCTTATGAAAAACAGTGCCAAAGAGAACATCTTTGCACATCTGAACGCGTGTCTTGTACACCAGGCTTTCTTGGCCTCGGCACGGTGACACTTTGGGCAGGTAATTCTGTCTGGTGAGAGCTGTCCGCTGCTTTGCAGGATGTCTGCTGGCCTTGACCCGCTAGGCGCAGGTGGGCCCACCAGGGCTCTTCCCACCCCCACCCCTTTGTGAGGACCCACACACCCCTGGGGTCGGGGTGAAGCACTGCTTCTGAGGAGCCCTGTGTGGGATGAGCCCTCCTGCAGCGCAAGTTCCTGGGAGTGGCTCACAGGACGTGTGTGCATTTGGAATTTTGATGGATGCTGCCAAGTCGCTCTCTAGAGGAATTTGACTTCTATTAAAAGCATCTGTAATGTTAAAGTAAGCAGTCTCTACTACAGTGAGTTGGCAGACTACGCTTCATCTACTGTTAGAAGATGTACTTTGTCAAATCTGATTATGTCAAAGGGAGGCCAGTGATGACCATTAGAATGTAGCACTTCTTTTTTCTTCCAACTTTTAAAACAACAGTATTTCAAAACAGAAAAGTTGAAAGAATTCTGTAGTGAGCACCTGTGTATCCATTACGTAGAGTGTACAGATAACATTTGCTTTGTACCACTTCAAAAAAAACCCTGAACCTGTCAGAACAAACAGCTGACACGGTGGATCACTGTGAGCCAAACTTGACTTGTTTGGAGTTCACTCGTTTTCCCAATGCTCTCTTTCTCTCCAGGATCCCACGTTGGGTTTATGTAGCTGTCATGTCTCCTTGGGCTCCGCTGGGCTGTGGCAGCTTCTCAGGCTCCTCTTGTTTTTGATGACCTTGACGGTTGTAGGAGTAGCGGCCAGGGGTCGGACAGCAGGCCCCACTGCTGGAGGCTTTCAGGTGCTTTTCCCATCAGTCTGGGGCTTCACTGTGAGCCTCGGGGCAGAGGGCCGCTGGGAGCAGTGCGGTGCTCTCACACGGCGACCAGGGCGCGGCTCATCCCTGCTGAGGGGACCCGGACCTCCTGGCCGAGGACGTCTTCCCGGCTGCTCCCCGTAACTCCTCTCCCCTCCTTTCCTTCGTCCTCTTTCTTTTCCCGAGTGAGTGTGTGTGTGCATGCACACTAGGTTTGCTTTTGTGTGTCACACCCAAACCCAGGTAGAACAGAGTGGGGGACATTCTCCCCTCTCCTTACTGGTCTGTGGTTGGACACGAGTCTCTTAAAGCAGCCCGTATTCAGGATGGAGGGAAAATGCCCATGTTTATAATGTTGGAGCACCGCGCCTTGTCTGACCCGTTCTGGAATACGAGTAGACAAGCTTTACACTCTCTTCTGCTGACCACAATCTCACTAGCTCCTGTCGATTCCTCCTGGTCGTGCTGAGGAGGGGTCAGGCCTGGACCCAGGTGTGAGCCCCGGCGGGCTGCTGGGTCGTGCTCCTTTGGGAGGACGCCGGGCCCGGCTGTGTTTACATTTCCCGGTCACTGTCAGTTACTCTTTCAGTGAATGGACACGCAAGGCATAGCTCTGGATTAATTTTTACGTGCTTCATGTAGCTTCTCCCCTAACCCTTGGACTCAGAGGACCCGTGTTAACATGGTCTTCTCACCGAGATGCCCGGTGCTGTCGTGGTCCCTCGCTGTGCAGTCTACGCGAGACCCTCCCGGGGGGGCAGCCTCTTCTCCGAGTGTCAGTCCCATCCCTTCCCACCTCCTCGGGGCCTCAGCGTATCCACGGCCCTGCTCCCCACCCCTTTCCCAGCGTCTTGTCCACATTTAAAGAGCCCTGAGTCTCTCACCTGAGAAACCCCTGATTCGGTGCCCTGCTGCTCACAGCTTTCGCCAGACCCAACTCGCATTGCTTGCTTGGCACCATGCCTGATTCGCCTGCATCTCTAGCGACCGCCTAGCGAGGTCCGGGGCACTCGGGCCTGCATCGCCTGCCCCCCTCTGATTCTTGATGCTGCTGGCACCACATATCTGGAAATGGACCCTTCCCGTGGCCCGTGAAGCCCTCCTGGTTGTTCTGTTACTAACTTTGTGGTTCCCTCCAGGGTCTTTTGAAGAGTCTTTCTCATGCTTGATTTTCAGCTTGTTTTAATTGCCAAGACTGCTTACAACCCTGCCCCAGGAAGTTCACGAATGTAACCGTGCCCTGAGACGAGCTGTGGCCACCGTGCCCTGCACCTGGGCCAGAAGCAGAGTGGGTCCCACTCCCTGGGCCTGCCCGTGGGTTCCTTCTGGAGGACGCCCACCGCCCGGGAGCACAGCTTAGTCCATTGAGGGGATTTGGGAGGAGGGTGTTTCTTGTTGTTCAATCGCTCAGTCATGTCTGACTCTTTGTGACCCCAAGGACTGTGGCACGCTGGGCTTCCCTGTTCTTCACCCTCTCCCGAGCTTCCTCACTCTCACGTTCATTGAGTCAGTGATGCCATCCAACCATCTCATCCTCTGTCGTCCCCTTCTCCTCCCACCTTCAATCTTTCCCAGCATCAGGGTCTTTTCCAGTGAGTCAGCTCTTGCATCAGGTTGCCAAACTATTGGAGTTTCACCATCAGTTCTTCTAGTGAATATTCAGGACTGATTTCCTTTAGGATGGACGGGTTGGATCTCCTTGCAGTCCAAGGGACTCTCAAGAGTCTTCTCCAACATCACAGTTCAAAAGCATCAATTCTTTGGCATTCAGTTTTCTTTATGGCCAAACTCTCACGTCCATACATGACTCCTGGAAAAACCGTAGCTTTGATTATACAGACCTTTGTCGGCAAAGTAATGTCTCTGCTTTTTAATACGCTGTGTAAGTTGGTCATAGCTTTTCTTCCAAGGATCAAGCGTCTTTTAATTTCATGGCTGCAGTTACCATCAGCAGTGATTCTGGAGCCCAGGAAAATAAAGACTGTCCCTGTTTCCACATCTATTTGCCATGAAGTGATGAGACCAGATGCCATGATCTTCATTTTTTGAATGTTGAGTTTTAAGCCAGCTTTTTCACTCTCCTCTTTTACCTTTGTCAAGAGGCTCTTTAGTTCCTCTTTGCTTTCTGCCGTAAGGGTGGTGTCATCTGCATATCTGAGGTTATTGATATTTCTCCCTGCAGTCTTGATTCCAGCTTGTGTGTCTTCCAGCTCAGCGTTTGTCATGATGTACTCTGCAAAGAAGTTAAATAAGCAGGGTGACAATATACAGCCTTGACGTGCTCCCTTCCCAATTTGGAACCCGTTCGTTGTTCCATGTCCAGTTCTGACTGTTGCTTCTTGACCTGCAGACAGGTTCCTCAGGAGGCAGGTCAGGTGGTATCATGTTCCCATCTCTTGAAGAATTTTCCACAATTTGTTGTGATTGACACAGTCAAAGGCTTTAGTGTAGTCGATGAAGCAGAATTAGATATTTTCCTGGAATTCTCCTGTTTTTTCTGTGATCCAGCAGATGTTGGCAGTTTGATCTCTGGTTCCTCTGCCTTTTCTAAATCCAGCTTGAACATTTGTAAGTTCTCAGTTCACGTATTGTTGAAGCCTCACTTGAAGAATTTTGAGCATTACTTTGCTAGCGTGTGAGATGAGTGCAATTGTGTGACAGTTTGAACATTCTTTGGCAATGCCTTTCTTTGGGATTGGAATGAAAACTGACCTTTTCCAGTCCTGTGTCCACCCGCCGGGTTTTCCAAATTTGGCATATTGAGTGCAGCACTTTCGCAGCATCAGCTTTTAGGATTTGAAGTGGCTCAGCTGGAATTCCATCCCCTCCACTACCTTTGTTCCTGGTGATACTTCCTAAGGCCCGCTTGCCTTCACACTCCTGAACGTCTGGCTCTAGGAGAATGACCACACCATAGTGGTTATCTGGGTTGTGAAGATCTTTTTTGTTCAGTTCTTCTGTGTATTCTTGCCACCTCTTCTTAATGTCTTCTGCTTCTGTTAGGTCCATACCATTTCTGTCCTTTATTGTGCCCATCTTTGCATGAAATGTTCCCTTGATGTCTCTGATTTTCTTGAGGAGACTTCTAGTCTTTCCCATTCTATTGTTTTCCTCTGTTTCTTTGCATTGTCACTTAGGAAGGCTTTCTTATCTCTCCTTGCTATTCTTTGGAACTCTGCATTCAGATGGGTACATCTTTCCTTTTCTCCTTTGCCTTTGGCTTCTCTTCTTTTCTCAGCTGTTTGTAAGGCCTCCTCAGACAGCCATTGTGCCTTTTAGCATTTCTTTTTCTTGGGGATGGTTTTGATCAACACCTCCTGTACAATATTACAAACCTTTTTCCATAATTCTTCAGGCAGTCTGTCTATCAGATCTGATCCCTTGAATCTATTTATCATGTACACTGTATAATCGTAAGGGATTTGATTTAGGTCATACCTGAATGGTCTAGTGGTTTTCCCTACTTTCTTCAATTTAAGTCTGAATTTGGCAATAAGGAGTCCATGATCTATGTAGATGACACCACCCTTACGGAAGAAAGTGAAGAAGAACTAAAGAGCCTCTTGATGAAAGTGAAAGAGGAGAGTGAAAAAGTTGGCTTAAAGCTCAACATTCAGAAAACTAAGATCATGGCATCTGGTCCCATCACTTCATGGCAAATAGATGGGGAAACAGTGGAAACAGTGGCTGACTTTATTTTGGGGGGCTCCAAAATCACTGTAAATGGTGATCACAGCCATGAAATTAAAAGACGCTTACTCCTTGGAAGGAAAGTTATGACCAACCTAGACAGCATATTAAAAAGCAGAGACATTACTTTGCCAAGAAAGGTCCGTCTAGTCAAGGCTATGGTTTTTCCAGTGGTCATGTATGGATGTGAGAGTTGGACTATAAAGAAAGCTGAGCGCTGAAGAATTGATGCTTTTGAACTGTTGTGTTCGAGAAGACTCTTGAGAGTCCCTTGGACTGCAAGGAGATCCAACCAGTCCATCCTAGAGGAGATTAGTCCTGGGTGTTCATTGGAAGGACTGATGTTGAAGCTGAAACTCCAATACTTTGGCCACCTGATGTGAAGAGCTGACTCATTTGAATAAGACCCTGATGCTGGAAAAGATTGAAGGCAGGAGGAGAAGGGGACAACAGAGGATGAGATGGTTGAATGGCATCACTGACTTGATGGACATGGGTTTGGGTGGACTCTGGGAGTTGGTGATGGACAGGGAGGCCTGGCGTGCTGTGGTTCATTGGGGTCGCAAAGAGTCGGACACAACTGAGCGACTGAACTGAACTGAACTGATCTGAGCCACAGTCAACTCCCAGTCTTGTTTTTGCTGACTGTATAGAGCTTCTCCATCTTCAGCTCAAAGAATATAATCAATGTGATTTCCGTATTGACCATGTGTAGAGTCATCTCTTGTGTTGTTGGAAGAAGGTGTTTGCTATGACCAGTGCGTTCTCGTGGCAAAACTCTCTTAGCCTTTGCCCTGCTTCATTTTGTAGCCCAAACTCAAACTTGCCTGTTATTCCAGTATCTCTTGACTTCCTTCTTTTCCATTGCAGTCCCCTATGATGAAAAGGACATTGTTTTTTTTTTTGGTCTTAGTTCTGGACGGCTTATAGCTCCTCATGGAATCGTTCAGCTTCTTCAGCATTACCGGTTGGGGCATAGACTTGGTTTACTGTGATACTGAATGGTTTGTCTTGGAAACGAACAGAGATCATTTTGTTTTGGTCATTTTGGCAGGATGGCATGAAACAGGATAAAATTGGACCCTCCCCTGTCCATATTCTGCTCCCCCGTCCATCCATATTCCCCCACCTGCTCAGTCTCTCACTCACAGGAGCCCTGCTCTCCTCCTCAAGGAGCTGCCTAGGCCGGGGTGAGGCCGTCTCAGATGGAGGCCGATACTCAGGGTCCTGGACCTCAGCTGGGAACAGAGACGGGCGCTTCTGCCCCACTCTGCCGAGAGTCATGGTCCGGGAATGTGGTGGGGCTGGGGGCAGATGGAGTCGCCCCGGCTGCACCTGTGTGAGCATCCACGCTTGCCTCTGTGCTCCTGCCCGCTGCTTCCCACACTGTTGACTGTGGTGCGGTGGGTCCTGCCCTCTGCAGGGCGCCCTGCCTGCCTGCCTGCCTGCCCTGGGCTCGCCAGCAGCGGGAGGCCCGGGACTGTGTCTCTTTGGGTCTCCTTTGTGCACATGGAGGCTGAGGTTCGGCAGCTGGGCCAGTGCTGTGGCCGCTTGTGTCCTTGGCACCTGCGTCGCACGGGCTTGGAGAAGCCCGTTCACCGGGTGCCCCGGGCTTGGAGTCTGGAGCTCAGTGAGGCCTCGGCAGCCAGCGCTGTGCTTTTCCCACAGCTTGTTTGTAGGAAAGCAGCTCTAGTCGGGTGTGGATGTTACTGTTGGAGGTTTGAAGAGTGTACGTTTTGTCCGTGTACCTTCTTTGTATGGCTGTAATGTGGTAAGTGGAGAAGGCAATGGCGCCCCACTCTAGTACTCTTGCCTGAAAAATCCCATGGACGGAGGAGCCTGGTGGGCTGCAGTCTGTGGGGTTGCTAAGAGTCGGACACGACTGAGCGACTTCACTTTCACTTTTCACTTTCATGCATTGGAGAAGGAAATGGCAACCCACTCCAGTGTTCTTGCCTAGAGAATCCCAGGGACAGAGGGGCCCAGTAGGAGGCTGTCTGTGGGGTCACGCAGAGTCGGACACGACTGAAGCGACTTAGCAGCAGCAGCAGTGTGGTAAGTACTGGTGGCTGGGTAAAGTAGAAGAGCGCTTAAGGTAAAGGTTAAACATCAAGAATGTTTATTCAGAGTTAATTGACTAAACAAGATAATTTGTCATACTTACATTAGTAGAATTGTAATAATGAAACAGATTATTTAAGTAGTAACTGACTTAATTTACTCTAAAAATTGGAAAAAAGTTTGTATTTGTAGCTAACTTCTCCTGAAGTCTTTTTCTAATGTGTTCTGCACACAAACAAATGCTATGTCTTTTATACAGTACTTGATAAGTAAAATTGTTAAACAAAAAAGCCTTCTTATTCTTGGTGAGAAACTGCAGCATGGCTATAAAATAGATCTTAGGGAAACTGTGATACGATGTCATGGTGGATACTCTGGGGAGATGCGTTCCCAGTGACGGCCTCTGCCATGTGAACGCTGTCAGCTCAGACCGGTGGTCCTGACCTCACCGGGGGTGGTGGGTGTGGCTGAACCCCAGTGTTCCGGAGAGGCCACCTGAAGGGCAGTTTTAAGGTGCCTGGGCTCCCTGGCTGTGCTAACCCAACTGAGAGCAGTCTAGTCACCCCCAGAGCCTTGGTGGCTGTGATACAGCGGCTGCTGTCGCCGGTGCAGACGAACTGCTGCCTTTCCCTGGCTCTGGTGGTCTTCCCGGGGGGCTCAGTCCTCGGCTCTTGAGGGCGGTTGACAGAGGGGACGGGAGGCTTCTCTTGGCTCTGCGGGCATTTGGAGCACCTTTTCCATGTCTTCAGAACAGATGTCCTGCCCGACGATGGGCTTCGGCCTGTGTGCACCCTGGCTGCTCCACTGCTCCAGCGACGGGTCAGGGCGGTGCTGGTGGGGGCTGTGTGTCGGGGCTTGTTGTTTAGCAGGCGCCCGGACCCTGGCTGCCAGCGATACCGTGTTCATTTGGGGTATTTGTTACGAGTTCCCTTGGTGAGCCTGTCTGGTATTCCAGCTTCCCTTCTTCCTCTTTCTAGCTTTCTCCCCACCTCCTGGAGGAGCCAGTGATAACCAGGGCTGTCTATGAGGTTGCCATCTCCCTGATTCAGATGTTTGATGACTTGGACATGAAAGAGAGTGGGTAAGAGATCCTCCAGTGGGCAGTGAACTTCAGTGGGATCGGGAAGTCTTTGTTCATTATGAAGCATTTTAATGTTTTTTTAATACTAACTGTAGATATCTTTTCAGTGGTCACTCTATATATTTTAAAATTAAAGTTAGTATCTAACAAATGTTTTACTGGAAATTTCTATTTTAAAGTAGCTAAAATCATACTAAGTACAGTTTTAGGGCTGACAGGTTTCAAGCTGGAAACTGTAGGCTGAAGACAGACACGCAGAGGTCGTGCCCCACACGCCCGAGGTGAAACTCGCAGGATGCCGTGGGAGAGGCTGTCGAACGCTTTCTTGGCCTTTGATTCCATTTATCCCAAAGCTCTATTCCTGATTCTAAGCAGTCGCCCATTGTCATCCAGACGCTTGTTCATTGACTGGCTCTTTGAAACCTAGAAGGTATTTTCCTTTATGGGCAGTTTTAGGTTACAGGTGTGGTTAGAGTCTTTCACGATACTGCACTGCATTAAAACCTTTTACCATTTACATATTGGAACGGCAAGCAGAATATGGATTCCGCCTCCTCGTGGTAGCCAGCCCTCGGCTTCTGGGAAGGCTGTCCTCTGTGGGCCCGAGGCACGCACAGTCCTTCTCTTTAGTTGGTGGTTGTGTGGTGTGAATGTGCAGGAAGCATCAAGGTGGTGTTTGTCCTGCCCTCTTGCCGTGGAGGGAGGCAGCCGTGTTCCGTGCCTTCAGAATAGATTTCCTGCCGACACTGCACTTGCGTCTGTCTGGATCCTGACTCATCCGCTGCTCCGGCAACAGGGCCAGGGGTGTGCCAGGACCACGTGTGCGCTGGGGCTTGAGCAGTGCTTGGCACCCGAGTTGGAAAGTACAGCTTATGTGCAAACGAGGACTACTTTAACTGTTTTTAAGCTCCCGCAGTTTTTTGTTATTTTTATATGATCAGTGTGTTTACACTTACTCAAATACATGTCATTTTATGCATCATTCTTTCATCTTAGACTTTCTTAGATTGTTTCCATTCTTCCCAAAGCATGTCCTTCAGAAGTTTGAGTCTGCTGGTAAACCTCAGTTTTTATGTGGCTAAAAACGTGTCACTCTCATTTGAGAAACACAGTCTTGTTAAGTGTAGAATTTGGTTGCTATTTCTCTCCTTACTTGTACTTTTTCTAATTTTTAGTTTAAATAACTTTATTGATATGTAATTTACATATATCAAATGCACCCATTTTTATTGTTCTCTCAGATATTTTATGATATTTTCCCATGATCTTCTGGCTTCTCTTATTCTGGTGAGAACCTTTTGATTCAGCCGTTCCTTGCAGGTAAATGTATCTTTGCCTGGTTAACCTCCAGTTGCGGTCCTGGTCTTTGATACCCTGTGGTGTGATTGCCGTGAAGGGGTGTGGCTGCCTTTTCATGAAGCTGCGTGAGGCTCTGTGGACTCGGGGAGCCTGAGTGGTGCTGCCCACAGCCCTCCATCCAGTGGCGTCGCCTGCTCGATTATCTGTTTTCCTTTGATCAGCTTCAGTAGTTTGTGTCTTTTAGGACTGTGTCCATTTCATGTCCATTTCTAATCTGTTGGCTTTTGGTTGTTTGTGGTTCTCCTTTACAGTCCTTTTCATTTCTGTAAAGTCAGCAGTGATGTCTTCTCTTTCATTTCTTTTTTTTTAATAGCAGCACCTTATTTTATTTTTTAACAGAAAGTAGCTTGATTAATTGTTCATCTTGGCTGTGGGGTCTTAGTGGCTATGCTGAGGCTGTCTCTGGTTGCGGAGCGCGGGCTCCTCCTGTGAGTGCAGGCTTCTCTTGCTGTGGGGCACAGGCTCCAGGCACATGGGCTTCAGTAGCTGCCACACGTGGGCTCAGTCATCGTGGCGCATGGGCTTAGCTACCCCGTGGCATGTGGAATCCTCCAACCCCAGAGGTCAAACCTATGTCCCCTTCATTGGCAGATGGATTCTTATCTACCTCGCCACCAGGGAAGCCCCTCTTTCCTTTCCGATTGTAGTAATTGGACTCTGTTTTTCTTTGGTCAAAGTAGGTAGATTTGTCAGTTTGTCTTCTCAAAGAGCTAGGTTTTTGTTTTTCTGTTGCTTTTCTTTCTCTATTTCATTAATTTCCACTCTAATCTTTTTTTTTTTTAATTCTTGGAAAAGCCAAGAAACAACAGTCCCTGCCATTCCTGGGAATAGTAGCCACAGAGAAGGAGGCGGGGTGAGGGTGTAGCCCAGTGGCTGCAGCTCTGTGGCCCTGCCCGTTCCTGTCATGCTCTCATTGCCAAGCTGAAGGTTCCCACTCTTGTTCTTATAGGTCTCTCCAGCTGGGGTGTCAGCAGGGCAGGGAGCGGACTGTCTCGCTGCTGTGCCGGCCTGCATGCAGGAGGCCTGGCACCCGGGCGGGCCGCGGGGGTTTGTGGAGGAATCAGACTTCTGAGTTCACACGAAGTAGACGGGCTGATGGAGGCAGGAGGCGAGGGGATGGTTTGAGATCTTGGTCTATAAAAATGATAATTGTTTCAGTTCCTTATAAGTTTAAGTTTCGTTTGTAATAGTTTTTCTAAATCTCTTGTATTTTGAGGGTCTAGATTACAGTAACTAAACATCAAAGACTTTTGCTGATGATGAGTTTTAATGGAACAAAGTAGTCAGGAGGCTGGAGGCCTCTTGGTTCCCTGTGGGGCTTTGGGCTGTGTCTCCCGTCCTGGGGCCCCGTGTTGTCTTACATAAAGGACAGAACGTTGCAGGGGGTGACCTGGAGGTAAGAGCCTCTCACGGTTAGAAGCCTGCACTACCAGGACCCTAAAAAACCACGGCTGCTTCACCTTGACTAACGTTTGTGCACCTCACCTGTTAACAGGGCCAAGACCCCGTCAGGCAGCCCGTTTCTGTCAGAGCGGAGCAGCGTGCTGGTATTTCTGCCAGGTGAGTGCTGTCCTTCCATGATGTGGAATCGTGCTCAGGATGGAGGCTGGTTTGTGTCTAGCACATATGGTGAAATATGGTTATTTGTAGAGCGGGTTTACTGTGGGACACTGGGGATGGGAATGGATGGGGTTCTTAGTTTGACTTCTTACTATAACCCTTTGTGTTGCTAAAAACATTAATAATGAGTTTAATGTTATTTTTGAGGGCAGTCTGACCCCCTTTGGGAAAAAACCGGCTATGTTAAGTTTGCTATTTTTGAGGTAATTGTCATCCATCTGGGAGTTGGCGATGGACAGGGAGGCCTGGCGTGCTGCGATTCATGGGGTCGCAAAGAGTCAGACACGACTGAGCAACTGAACTGAACTGTATTTAAAGTTTATTAATAATAACGTCATTATTGTAATACCATGAAAATAATCAAGGTAGTCCTCAAGTTCTTTTCTCTTCAGTATTTGAGAAAATAATTTGTTTAAGATACTTGACAATGTGCAGTTCAGTTCAGTCCCTCAGTTGTGTCTGACTCTTTGCAACCCCATGGACTACAGCACGCCAGACTTCCCTGTCCTTCACACCAACTCCCAGAGTTTGCTCAAACCCATGTCCGTCGAGTCGGTGATGCCGTCCAACCACCTCATCCTCTGTCGTCCCCTTCTGCTGCCTTCAGTCCTTCCCAGCATCAGGGTCTTCTCTGATGAGTCAGCACTTTGCATCAGGTGGCCAAAGTACTGGAGCTTCAGCTTCAGCATCCATCCTTCCAATGAGTATTCAGGGTTGATAACCTTTAGGATTGACTGGTTTGATCTCCTTGGTGTCCAGGGGACCCTCAAGAGTCTTCTCCGACAGTTTTGAACTCCACAGTTCACAAGCATCAATCCTTCAGCGCTCAGCTTTCTTTATGGTCCAAGTCTCACATCCATACATGACTACTAGAAAAACCATAGCTTTGACTAGATGGACCTTTGTTGGCAAAGTAATGTCTCTGCTTTTTAATATGCTGTCTAGGTTTGTCATAGCTTTTCTTCCAAGGAGCAAGCATCTTTTATTAATTTGACAAGATTAATTTATGTTAAAATTGTACTTTTTCAACGTGATGGTTTTTTAATGACTTTTTAATCAAGTGATATAGCTTGATGAAACCTTATGACAGTCCATGTATTTTTCTTGTTGTTGGAAAGTAATATATAGAACATGTGGGTATTTGTGCTATTTGGTGGAGAACAAAAAGCATGAATAAAGGTAACTTATTTACTCTGGAATACAGCATGTGGGTTGAAAGCTCTGATCACGTTTTGCTTAAGTTGGTATGGATTAGTTTTGTATTTACTGATTAGTTTTGTATCCAGAAGACAGCCGTCGGCTGGCAGTGGAGTGGAGCTGCATTTGCCCATATAAATACTTGTTAGAGGTTTCTGTGTGCGTAACGTTGTGGGAAGAAAGGGCCGGAGTGGAGCCAGGGCCGCGAGCCTAGAACACCCGACGCGAGGTGCGTGCTTCCTCGCCGCTGAACGTCACCGGAGCAAGCTGTCTGCGAGTGACACCTCACTGCTGAGTCTGTTGTCTTTCTGTTACATGTTTATGTGAGTTCAGGTCTGACAGTATGCTCACTTCATTGATTGATCTTTTGGGAATGGTTCTGTGTTAGAGTTTTTAGGGCTGCTGTAACGAAGGCTTAGAATGGCAGACATTTATTCTCTGGCTGTTATGGAGACTGGAAGTAAAAATCAAAGTGTCTCAGGGCCCTGCTCCCCCTGAGGCTCTGGCTGGACTCCTCCCCGGCCTCTCCCTGCTCCTCCTGGCAGGCAGTCTTTGGCCCGCCCTTGGCTCGAGGCTCTGATACTTCTCCTCCTGCCTTGACCGTTACACGTGTTTTCTGCGTGTGTGTCTTCTTACAAGGACAACAGTCCTATTGAAATAAAGGCCCCGTCTTCTCCAGGGCGACCTCCTCTTAACTAATTAGGTCTGCAGTGATGCTTTATTTGCAAATAAAGTCACATTCTGAGGCACTGGGCTTGGGGCTTCCACATCTTTTGGGGACACACAGTTCAACCCATAGAGGTTCAAATATTGATAACTCAGGATGTGGCAAAATCACATGCAAACTTGATATATATCAATGAGCATTTCTGAACCTAATAAAAAAGATGTAGCACATCTTTGTGACCAATACTTTTTAAATATTAGTTTTTGATTGTAAGATTTTTGCATAATTAACGTAAGGCATTTGGAAAACCAGTGGAGGGGCAGGAAATGTGAAGCTACTCATAGGGCCAGCACTCACAGGCGCCGCTGTTGGGGAAAGGAAAGCATTGGAAGAATACGCTGCTTCTCAGTTTTGAGTACTGGTAGAGCCGACTCATTGGAAAAGACCCTGATGCTGAGAAAGATTGAGAGCAGGAGGAGAAGAGGGCGGCAGAGGATGAGACGGTTGGCTGGCATCACCGACTCAATGGACATGAGTTTGAGCAAGCTCCAGGAGATGGTGAAGGACAGGGGAGCCTGGTGTGCTGCAGCTCACGGGGTTGCAAAGAGTTGGACACGACTTCGTGACTGAACGACAGCAAAAACAGTGTTGCATACTTGTCACTTGTAATACTGATGTATTTAGGTGAAGAGGATAAAAAAGTCAACTAAAATGAATTGGTAGTACCATCTTTGAAAAAGATGTCGTCTTAAAGGTTGTTTTTTAGAAATGAATACAAATCTCTTTTTTTCTCCTCCACTATCTTTCTTCCCTAGGTCTGGGTGAAATAAACTATATGCACGAACTTCTCACAAACATGGTTCATAAAAGGTGTGTTTAAAATGATAACCTGTAGAGTTTTACTTGTAAAGCATTGTGTTGTTTCTGCCCTCAATCGTTTTAATTATCTTAGTGAGTAGTTACTCATTTTCGTATATATTTTCCATTTGTGGATGTTTTCTTTCTTTTACTTCTTTTCTAGGTTGCAGGTCTATCCACTCCATTCAAGTGTGACTTTGGAGGAACAGAACAATGTGTTTTTAAGTCCAGTGCCCGGGTACAGAAAGGTGGGCTGGCTGGGGTACCCGTTCTGCACTCTGAGTACCTTCTCCTTAGAGACCCTGCTGATGAGAGCGTGGTGGCCCAACGGGTGGCGGGCTCTGTAGCTGGTGGTTAGTCGCCCACACGCGTGCGTGCTGATGAGCCAGGTGTATGATTTCATTTTGCCTTTGTTTTGTAAGTCAGTTTGCTAAGGTTTGTTATTTCCCCAGCCTCAGGGCGTTGTCCCTGGCACTGCCCTGGAGATTGTGGTCAGAGCCCACACTCTTGATCCTGCTTAAGAGCATTTCTTTAATCCTTTATGGTGGGTGATGGGATTATCTTATCACAGCCCTTCAAGTGTGGCTTCAGATCATCAGGGGCCCCGAACGTGCAGCCCAGCCCCTTTGATTCCAGGAGAGGGTCTGAGTCTCTGGGGCAGCCTAGGCCTTGCCAGCAACTCAGGGCTCTTAGGCGCTGCGGCCCTCCCAGGGCCTCTGCCTTGAGTCTGTTGTGCTCTGCGCCCCCGGATGATTCCAAGGCCCCTGAAGCTGCCGAGTCTGGGGTCAGGAGAGCTGTCTTCGCCCCGCTGCTTGCCCACTGCATTTGTGCGCCTGCTGTGCGCAGGAGCCTGGGTTTCTGGTGAGGACTCCGCCAGACTCCTGAGAGCGAGTCCACCAGGAAAAGCTGTGCCTTTACATAGAGGTGAAGGGTTAAGAGCGCGTGTGTGGAACTGGACCGATGACGCGAGGCTCTGTCCCTTGCAGGTGTGTGCCTTTGGGCACCTCGCTTCTCCCAGGCTTAATTTTACTGTTTGAAAGTAGAGGCAATAAAACCACCTTGCAGAGCTGTTAGGAAGGTTACTTATGATAATATCTGTCTGTCCTTGAATTGTGGTGCTGCCGGCCCGACACAGGTAGGTGTTCAGTGCCCAGACGCCAGTGCTGCAGGGCGTGCTGCTGTTTACTGAGCGCTCAGTTCAGGCCGGGAGCAGTTCTGAGCATTCTGTATTTATTAATTCAAATAATCAGGTGGGTATTGCTGTAATCTCCATTTTATAGATGAGAAGAATGAGGTGAGTGGTCCAGGGTCCCACACTGGTGTGGAGCAGAGCCCCCTGCACTGACTCCTCCTCCTCGCCTCACCCCCGAGACCCTTGACCGATTGTGGACTTTTGTGTAAAATAGAAAAATGGCTAATTTTAAAATTTGAGTCCAGTGTTTTTGCCTTTCAGTGATTCTGAGTTGCTTTATTTTCGCTTTGCCTGATGCCTTCCCATACGTGTGAGCGAGTCAGGTTGCTCTTTTTGTTTGTTTGCCAGATCATTCTGTCCACCAATATCGCAGAGAGTTCTGTCACGGTTCCAGACGTCAAGTACGGTGAGGTCCCCATCTCCCCCAGCGTGGCCGGGCAGTCGTGGCCTGTGTGTCCTCGGGAGGCCCCTCCCCGTACTGTCCCCTCCCTGTTCTGGAGGTGCAGGCTCCATGCTGTCCTCCGAGCACGTGCATCCTTCCACGTGGGCAGCCTCTGGGCATGGTTACTTATACAGGAAGTGAACCGGGGCATGCCAGGGGCTTGTGGGCAGTAGAGCGTTGGGGCTGCCCCGCCGGACATCGTGACTGGAGGGAGGACCCCAAGTCCTCCCCGTTGCTGAGGGTGGTTGAGAAGGACCCCGAGTCAGTACAGGGGTGAGGGCACTCAGGCTGGGCGCCCACGTGTGTGTCCTTGATGACTCTGTGAGGCTGTGGGTTCATGTTTGAGAGCCAGAGGGACTTCCTGGCGGTCCAGTGGTTCAGATCGTGCTCCCAGTGCAGGGGGGCGTGGGGTGCGTCCCTGGTCGGGGAACCAGATCCCGCACGCGGAGCATCACAGCCAAGAAAAAGTTTGGGAGCCTGACACGTGCCAGACAGTGTTCTCGATGGGAGGCCTGCAGGATGGGCCAGACGTGTTGTCTGGTGAGAGACGTTGGTAGGTAAAAAAGTGTGTGGTTCCAGGTCGAGGTGGATGTTACATAGGACAATCATACAGAGAAAGGGGTTACCGTTAATTGGGAAGAATGACCTTTTGGTTGGGGCCGTGGGGGCCCCCTCTGTGAAGAGGTGACAGCTGTGGGGGGCTTGACTTGGGGGTGCCCGAGTGTGGAGGAGCCGCAGGGTGCTGGCGTGGGGCCAGGCCAGCAGGCCGTCCCAGGGCAGGGAGACAGTGCCAACCACAGGGTGACTGTTCTCCTGACGCGGGGGCGGGCGGGCACTGACAGACGGGCGATGAGATGAGTAACCACGTGCCGCCCAGTGGGCTGTGGGTGTCCGGAGGGTGAGGAGCGGGCAGAGGGGCTGGGGGCCTGTGCTTGGTCAGCAGGAAAGGCAGGTCGTTAGACGAGAGGCAGGAGGAAGCTGCTCCTCAGATGGACAGACCATGGGTCCATGTGTGGGGATTAAGGGCTGCTGGGGAGGGTTGCAAGACAGCGGTGGGGGGACCTCCAGTTCCAGAGAAGAGGCTGGAGATGGAGCCTGAGGGGATGTCGGGTGGGGGCACGGAAGGCGAGTTGGGTGGAGGATGGGCACAGGACGGGGTCCTGGATGCCGCCTGCCCCATGTCTGGGAGTGGAGGTCCCCGCGGGTGATGGTGGGGGGAGTGTCCGGGGCCTGGTGGAGCCATCAGGACGGGCTGGGAGCACATGGTGTCGTGGACGTGCAAGAGGGTCTCCTGAGGCGGGTGGGGGCGGGGTGGGCGGGCAGGGCACTGAGGAGGGGCGCGCACGTGCGGCGGGAACAGACCCTCTTCCTGCACGGAGCCTGCCTGCTCTGTGCTGGGCCTGGGGCATGGGGAGAGCGGCACGGGCCCTGTCCCCGGGTGTTAGAGGGGAGGACCCTGACATGGACATGGAGCAGCCGCCCCCAGCCCCCTAGCATGCACGCACGTGCACGCGCACGCGCACACGCACACACACACACACACGGCTGAGACCTAACTGTACACACACACACACACACGCACACACACACACACGGCTGAGACCTGACTGTACACACACACACACACACACACACACACACACACTCAGGGCTGAGACCTGACTGTACACACACACACACACACACACACACACACACACACTCAGGGCTGAGACCCGACTGTACACACACACACACACACACACACACACACTCAGGGCTGAGACCTGACTGTATACACACACACAGACACACACACACACACACACACACACACACGGCTGAGACCTGACTGTACACACACACACACACACGCACTCAGGGCTGAGACCTGACTGTACACACACACACACACACACACACACACTCAGGGCTGAGACCTGACTGTATACACACACACACACACACACACACACACACACACTCAGGGCTGAGACCCGACTGTACAGACACACACACACACACACACACACACACACACACACTCAGGGCTGAGACCCGACTATACAGACACACACACACACACACACACACACACACACACACACTCAGGGCTGAGACCTGACTGTATACACACACACACACACACACACACACACACACACACTCAGGGCTGAGACCTGACTGTATACACACACACACACACACACACACACACACACACACTCAGGGCTGAGACCTGACTGTACACACACACACACACACACACACACACACACACACACACACACACTCAGGGCTGAGACCTGACTGTATACACACACACACACACACACACACACACACTCAGGGCTGAGACCTGACTGTATACACACACACACACACACACACACACTCAGGGCTGAGACCTGACTGTATACACACACACACACACACACACACACACACTCAGGGCTGAGACCTGACTGTATACACACACACACACACACACACACACACACACTCAGGGCTGAGACCTGACTGTATACACACACACACACACACACACACACACACACTCAGGGCTGAGACCTGACTGTACACACACACACACACACACACACACACACACACACACACAGGGCTGAGACCTGACTATCCCCGCTTCAGCTGTGCTTCTGCGTGGCCGCGAGTCCTGGGAGGCTGGGGCGCAGCCCACACCGGCTCCCTGTGCTGCAGGGGCTCTGACCAGCAGTCTTCTTTCCGTCCGGACGCCCAGTCCGTAGGAGGGGAGAGCATGGCCACCGCTGCCCTGTCCTGGGCAGTTGGGAGTGGCTGGTCTTTTCCAGAGGCTGCTGTGTGTACATCAGTTCTAAAGGCTGTGTGTTCCATAAATCGACTTATCCCTCTGCACTGTGATTGTCACGGTTATTTCTTGCTAGCCTAGCCTGGTATTTACATTCCCTTTTTTATGACAGTTATAGATTTTTGTTTGACCAGAACTCTGGTTTGTGATGAAGACACGAATTACCAGAGTCTGCGGCTGAGCTGGGCCTCTAAGACCAGCTGTGAGCAGAGGAAAGGTAAGGTGTTTGTGTTCCAGCACAGCCCCGGGGCCTGGCGACACTCTGGGGGTCCTTTCAAGGTTTTTGCTCTTTGTATGTTTAGTCTTAATCAGAGATTACCTTTATTGGAACCAGTTTTACGTATAAAGCAACAGCATCTCACAGCATCAGACTCTGTTTCCATGCCCGACCCTCCTCTCCACTGAGCAGCTGAGTGTGTTGGCATGCCCACCAGGAGTGTGTGGTCACCTTTCACAGTGCCAGGGTACGAAAGCTGGCACTCACGTTCTCACCTTTGAAAGCTTGCAGCTTGAAGGGTTGTATGTAGAGGACTTCCTGTGTTTCCCCCAGAGTGTATTTTGTCTTTTACTCCTCTTGACAGGGTATTTCGTAGAGAAAAAGTCACATTTTGGTGTGGTTTGGGTTGTATCAGCTTTTCTTCTTATGGATCATGCTCAAGATTCAGATAAGAGCAGTTCGCCTAGCCTGGACTGTGAGGGGTTTCTTGTGTTTCCTCTGGAGTCACATCGGCTGGTTCTTGCCTCCGTGTCTCTGATCCACGCAGTCAGTTCTCGTCACTGATGTGCGGTTTGTCTGGATGCAGTGTCCCCGCGCCGTCATCCTCTGGTGAAGGGCGTGCGCACCTCTGCGCACACCACGGGCTGCGCTTGTCTGGGGCTGTTTCTGCTTCTTCATTGCGTTCTCTCGTCTGTTTTTCCTCCACCAAGAACACACTGTGAGACTTAACATGAAGCAGATGGGTTCCTGCCCCTCCATTCTTCATTCTCAAGGTTGTTCTAACTGTTTTGTTAGGCTTTGCCTTTCTGTGTAGACTTTAGAATGATGTTGTGTACGCATACACAGAAGCTGCCCCTGGTGCTGCTAGGACTTGGTTAACCCTGAACACGAGTTTGTGGAGACCTGAGTCTGCCTGTCGCTGAGTGCGTGTGTCTCCCTTGTTTAGGGTGTCTTTGACGTCGTCAGCCAGCATTGTGTTATTTTCAGCAGACAGACGCTGCATGTGATCTGCTAGAAAGTGTTAGTCACTCAGTCATGTCATGTGATCTCATGGACCGTAGCCTGCCAGGCTTGTCTGTCCATGGCATTCTCTAGGCAAGAATACCGGAGCGGTTTGCCATTTCCTTCCTCAGGGATCTTCCCGATCCGGGGATCGCGCCCGGGCCTCTTGCGTTGCAGGCACATTCTCACCCTCAGAGCCACCAGGGAGGCCGTTTTGCTAGATCTGTGTCTAAGTGCTCAGTTTAATTGGAGGGACTGCAGTGATTGTGAGGGCGTTGTTCACGCGGGTTTTCACATGCTCGTTTCTAGTGTATAGACGTGGTTTATTTTCTGTGCTGCTGTTGAGTCTGGTGACTCACCGATTTCACTTGTTGGTTCCAGGAGTTGTGCGTTTGGTTTTGTCATTACCTTGGGATTTCCCGCGTGCAGTCCTGTCGTCTGAAGATACGCGGGTGGGGTGGAGGTGGAGGCAGAAGCCTGGACACTCCCCTCAGTCTCCTGGTGGCAAGGGGGGCGGATTCCCAGGTTGGTGGGGCAGAAAGGGCAGGGGTCCAGGCTCCACAGGCACCTCCCTGGCTGCCCCCACTTTTTAAAAGCAAGTATTCATGAAGAAGCCCCCTCCCCGCCTTCCGCGCTCTCAGATTTTATCCTATTTTTGGATAAAGCAGTTTTCATTGTGCAAGCGATACCATCGCAAGAGAAGAGCCATTGATCGGCCAGTTTCCATGGGCCAGGCCTGCTTCTGAGCTCTGCACACTCAGGTCATGTGAAGTCGTCATGAAGGGCGGACGCTTCCGCACAGGTGTGGGGACAGGGCACAGCCAGCCCATCCGCTGGGGGAAGCGTGGCTTCTCTCGCCAGCTCGATTATCAGTGTAAACTATGTGTTTGCAGGAGAGGTGTGGTGTTTATAATGTTCTGATTGCCGTTGCATTCTGGGGCCAATGTGGTAGTCTTTGGAAATGTGCATTTGATACTGTACTGAGTACAAGTTAGCACTTAATTTCTGTGTATAAGGTTGCTTCTAACACTGACCTATTCTGAAGTTTTTACTGACCTGATTTGGTAGAGGATAACAGAATTTTCCTTAGTACTTAATGGTTATTCTGAAAAATGTCTTTATGCTTATGTTAAAGTAACTAATGCCAGCATTTGAATGTTCCCCCTTTGAAGGCCGCGCTGGACGGGTGTCTAAAGGATACTGTTACAGACTCGTGCACAAGGATTTCTGGGACAACTCCATCCCCAACCACGTCATCCCTGAGATGTTGGTAATGAACTTTGGTCATCTTCATAGTTGGTTTTTATGGGCAGTTTTACCCAACAGTCTGAGGAGTATATTTTGAGTGTCATATAATTTTGACCCTGGAAACATCACTTGTGACCAGGGTCGTCTTGAATGCCAGCACTGGCTTCATCGCCTGGGCCCCAGGCCCCTGAGGGAGTCGCGCTGTGCCAGCGGATGGCCCGAGGAGCGCTGTGCCCAGCCGCCCCGTGCGTGCCTTCCGTCTGTGCCTTCCATCCGTGCCGTCGCCACTGCCCCTGCCCTCCCCTCCTCGCTCTCTGACCCCCTCCATCATCCGTCTTCCATCTGTCTCCCGCTCCTCCTCTCCCGCATCTCTCCATCCCTGGTCTCTGTCTCTCCTCCGCCCAGCCCTCTGCCTCTTTCTGTTTTCCTTTCTTAATTCTCTTTACCTCCTCTCTTGCACTGCTTCCTCTGGAGTACTAGTCATGTGAGTAGGTGAGTTGATTTACTGATTTTTCTGTTTCTAAACTCAAGTTCTCTTCTTTTCAGCGTTGTCCGTTAGGAAGCACGATATTGAAGGTGAAGTTACTTGACATGGGTGAGCCCAGGGCTCTGCTGGCCACAGCCCTTTCTCCACCTAGTCTGAGCGACATTGAACGCACCATCCTTCTGCTCAAGGAGGTAGGACCCTCCCATACTTGTTCGTGGTGGGAAAAGCTAAGATTTTGGGGTGAATTTTATAGGTTTCACGATGTGGATATCTTTAAGGTATTTTGATGGTTGTGAACAGTGCTTGCTTGGCTAGGCGCTCATGACTAACGGCTGACTCCAGGTTTATATAGTGGTTCAGACCAGCTTTGTTAGCCGCTCCTGCGCTCTCGCCACCCGTCACCCACCCCCACAGGGCTTGCTGTTTGCTGGTGAGGCTGAGAAGCCCTGGCAGGGCCGCTGGGCACAGTGCGGCCCTGTTCCCCAGCTCTGGCCATAGGAGCCCTCTCCCCTGCCCTCGAGTCCTGCTCCTCGCCCCCACCAGCCTTCTCCTTCCTGGTGCTGGAGGCGTTTCCCCTGTGGTGGGCTCCGGCTCTGCCCCTGCGGTGGGCTCCGGCTCTGCCCCTGCGGTGGGCAGCCTGGCCAGGCGCCCCCGTCTGCCGGCTGTGCGCGTGTGCCTCCGGCCCTCGGCCTTGGGGTGCTTCTCGTACTTGCTTGGGTGTCTGTAAAACACGCTCCATCCAGTTGAGGACATCTTTCTCCGCATGGGGGCTGCTCCATCTGGCTGTGAATGATGCGGCAGCTGGATATTTGGGATTGGGCCTGCCACGTTCGTTAGCCTGTGAGTTACGTGGAAATAATGAAATGGCGTTCTCGGCTTCAAAAAAACCGTTAGTCTCAGTCTTTAGTAAGCTGACTCAGAGGCCCTGTGGAACCTTGCTCATCCACAGCTTGTCCCTGTCTTAAACTCCCTGCCTGAGGGAAGAAGGGCGTGGGCAAAGCCGTGCTTGCTGACGGCCCTGCTTTGTTTCATGAAGGTGGGAGCGCTTGCGGTGAGCGGGCGGAGAGAAGACGACAACCCCCACGATGGTGAGCTGACCTTCCTAGGAAGGGTTCTAGCCCAGCTTCCTGTCAGTCAGCAGCTCGGCAAACTCATAGTCCTCGGACACGTGTTCGGGTGTCTGGACGAGTGTCTCATCATCGGTGCGTGTGCAGCGGCCAGGCGGTGACGGAGGGCGCAAGGCGAGGCCCTTCTGAGCATCTCACATTGTCTTTGTTTATTCTCTTGATAGCGGCATCTCTTTCCTTGAAGAATTTTTTTGCGATGCCTTTCAGGCAGCATCTTGATGGATACAGGTATTTTCCTCTCGTACTTCTAAGCTGCCGTGTTTTACAGGGAGCAGGTGACGCCCTTTGTTGTCTGTTTTTAGGAACAAGGTGAATTTCGCTGGCAGCAGCAGGAGCGACTGCATCGCACTTGTTGAAGCCTTTAGAGTAAGTCCAGCTCCGAAAGCAGCGACCGCGGGTGTCAGGACACTTTCACGCCCTGTGCCTGTCTTCGTTAGGAGGATTTTTAGTGTTACTGACCCCTGAGACTAAAGAAACTGTTGGGAGAAGTATGTCAGGATGGGAGTCTGAGTCTTTGAAGTTGACTGGAAAAAAATCTCCCAACTGAAAATCCTAATTCACCCACTTAAAAGAATAATTTTAGTATATAGTAGAACTGTATGTTAACTTTGATAATTTTCAGAAAGAAAGAACAAATCTGTAAATTGTCTGTGGTCAGGAAAGAGTTTTGACCCCGATGGTTTCTTTGCAGGCGTGGCAGACCTGCAGACAGAGAGGGGAGCTGCGGCACCCGAAGGTCAGTGGCCGTTCCCCGAGTCTCTCTGCTGTGACTGCTGGCGCCGCGGGAGTTGCCTGGGCCCCCGCGCTCAGCCTCATCGCCCGTGCGAACCGGCAGCGCCGGCTCCTGGAGGTGGCGGCCTGTGTGCGGCCGTGCTGCCCGCCGCCCGCCTCCGAGACCGGGGACCCTTCAGTGTCAGGAGCCCCGGCAACTGCCGGGACCGCAGGCCTGGGGGCCACGCCTGGGCTGCCGCTCAAGAGCGGAGGGGCTCGGGGCTTTCCGTCTGCTGCTTCAGCCATGTGCTCCATAGTCGGCTTGGAAAAACCAGCCTTTAGCCTTCGTTGTTTGGGGTGGGCACAGGCAGGTTTTGTTCTCCTTCTAAACTGAGCGTGTTCAAAAGATTGCTGGTAGGTATGTGTGTGTAAATTTGCCATGCCCAGATGCATCCTTAGAGCAACTGTCTGAGTTACTCATGAAAGCCATTGTGTAGACAGTCAGCCCAAAAAGAATAAATGCAAAAAGGCAAAATGGTTGTCTGAGGATGCCTTAGAAATAGCTGAGGGCAGAGGAGAAGCGAAAGGCGAAGGACAAAACAAAAGATAAATCCTTCTGAATGCAGAGTTCCAAAGAATAGCAAGGAGAGATAAGAAAGCTTTTAGTGCAAAGAAATAGAGGAAAACAATAGAATGGGAAAGACTAGAGATCTCTTCAAAAAAATTAGAGATACCAAGGGAACTTTTCATGCAAGTTGAGTTCAGTTCAGTCGCTCAGTCATGTCCGACTCTTTGCGACCCCGTGAATCGCAGCACACCAGGCTTCCCTGTCCATCACCAACTCCCGGAGTTCACTCAGACTCACGTCCATCGAGTCAGTGATGCCATCCAACCATCTCATCCTCTGCCGTCCCCTTCTCCTCCTGCCCCCAATCCCTCCCAGCATCAGAGTCTTTTCCAATGAGTCAGCTCTTCGCATGAGGTGGCCAAAGTACTGGAGTTTCAGCTTCAGCATCATTCTCTCCAAAGGAATCCCGGGGCTGATCTCCTTCAGAATGGACTGCTCGAATCTCCTTGCAGTCCAAGGGACTCTCAAGAGTCTTCTCCAACACCACAGTTCAAAAGCATCAATTCTTCGGCACTCAGCCTTCTTCACAGTCCAACTCTAACATCCATACATGAGCACAGGAAAAACCATAGCCTTGACTAGACGGACCTTTGTTGGCAAAGTAATGTCTCTGCTTTTGAATATGCTATCTAGGTTGGTCATAACTTTCCTTCCAAGGAGTAGGCGTCTTTTAATTTCATGGCTGCAGTCACCATCTGCAGTGATTTTGGAGCCCAAAAAAGTAAAGTCTGACACTGTTTCCACTGTTATCCCATCATTTGCCATGAAGTGATGGGACCAGATGCCATGATCTTCGTTTTCTGAATGTTGAGCTTTAAGCCCACTTTTTTCACTCTCCACTTTCACTTTCATCAAGAAACTTTTTAGTTCCTCTTCACTTTCTGCCATAAGGGTGGTGTCATCTGCATATCTGAGGTTATTGACATTTCTCCCGGAAATCTTGATTCCAGCTTGTGTTTCTTCCAGTCCAGCATTTCTCATGATGTACTCTGCATATAAGTTAAATAAGCAGGGTGACAATATACAGCCTTGACGTGCTCCTTTTCCTATTTGGAACCAGTCTGTTGTTCCATGTCCAGTTCTAACTGTCGCTTCCTGACCTGCAAAGGAGGGCACAATAAAGGACAGAAACAGTATGGACCTAACAGGAGCAAAAGAGATTGAGAAGAGGTGGCAAGAATATACAGAAGAACTGTACAAAAAAGATCTTAATGATCCAGATAACCACGATGCTGTGATCACTCACCTAGAGTCAGCCATCCTGGAATGCGAAGTCAAGTGGACCTTAGGAAGCATCACTATGAACAAAGCTAGTGGAGGTGATGGAATTCTAGCTGAGCTATTTCAAATCCTAAAAGATGATGCTGTGAAAGTGCAGCACTCGATATGTCAACAAATTTGGAAAACTTGGCGGTGGACACAGGACTGGAAAAGGGCAGTTTTCATTCCAATCCCAAAGAAAGGCAATGCCAAAGAATGTTCAAACTATCGCACAATTGCACTCATCTCACACGCTAGTAAAGTAATGCTCAAAATTCTCCAAGCTAGGCTTCAACAGTACACGAACTGAGAACTTCCAGATGCACAAGCTGTATTTAGACAAGGCAGAGGAACCAGAGATCAAATTGCCAACATCTGTTGGATCATAGAAAAAGCAAGAGAATTTCAGAAAATCATCTGTTTCATTGACTACACTAAAGCCTTTGACAGTGTAGATCACGACAAACTGGAAAATTCTTAAAGAGATGAGAATACCAGAGCACCTTGGTTACCTCCTGAGAAATCTGAATGCAGATCAAGAAGCAACAGTTAGAACTGGACATGGAACCTGGACTGGCTCCAAATCGGGAATGGAGTACGTCAAGGCTGTATATTGTCACCCTGCTTATTTAACTTACATGCAGAGTACATCATGAGAAATGCCAGGCGGGATGAATCACAAGCTGGAATTAAGATTGCCGGAGAAATATCAATAACCTCAAATATGCAGATAACACCACCCTCATAGCAGAAAACGAAGAAGAACTAAAGAACCTCTTGATGAAGGTGAAAGAGGAGAGTGAAAAAGCTGGCTTAAAGCTTAACATTCAAAAAATGAAGATCAGGGCATCTGGTCCCATCACTTCATGGCAAACAGATGGGGAAACAATGGAAACAGTGACAGACTTAATTTTCTTGGGCTCCAAAATCACTGCAGATGGTGACTGCAGCCATGAAATTAAAAGTCACTTGCTGCTTGGAAGAAAAGCTATGACCAACCTAGATAGCATATTAAAAAGCAGAGACATAACCAAGAAAGATCTGTATCATCAAAGCTGTGGTTTTTCCAGTGGTCATGTATGGATGTGAGAGTTGGACCACAGAAAAAGCTGAGCACTAAAGAATCGATGCCTTTGAACTGTGGTGTTGGAGAAGGCTCTTGAGAGCCCCTTGGACAGCATGGCAGTCCAAGCAGTCCATTCTAAAGGAGGTCAGTTCTGAATATTCATTGGAAGGACTGATGCTAAAGATGAAACTCCAATACTTTTGGCACCTGATGCAGAGAGCTGACTCATTGAAAAAGACCCTGATGCTGGGAAAGATTGAAGGCAGGAGGAGGAGGGGACGGCAGAGGATGAGATGGTTGGACGGCATCACCGACTCGATGGACATGGGTTTGAGCATAGTGCAGGAGTTGGTGAGGGACGGGAGGCCTGGGGTGATGCAGTCCTTGGGGTTGCAAGGTGTCGGACACGACTGTGTGACTGAACAAAGAGCCAGCCAGTGTTTTTCCTGTTGGTTTCTATTCTTCCTCGTGAGATGTATGTATTATCATAGATGTATCAGTTCTGGTTTGTTACATTAACATCAAATATTATGCTTTTGTGTATTTAAAGGATGAACTTGACTGGGGGCGGTTAAATTACATTCAGATCAAGAGAATTAGAGAGGTAAGTTGTATATTCTTTGAACGCAAGTAAAGGTGACGTTTATCAAGTACCGGCAGTGCCCAGGGTGCTGTACAGTGCTGTGCTTAGTTGCTCAGTCGTGGGGGACTCTTCGCGACCCGTGGGTAGCAGTGAGCCTTCCAGGAAGTGCATCCTGTGTCCAGCGGAAGTAGACTTGATGTGTTGCGGTCACAGTTACGGTTTGTTATCGTGAAAGGACACAGATGACTTCCAGCAAAGGTGCAAGGCGGGTGGGGAGGGACCAGGAGAGACCAGCGTCGGCCCGCAGTCGGGGTCTCGCGGCAGGGCCTCTGGGCAGCACGGGTGCTCACAGCCTGCAGGAGACCGCAGGCCGGGGGGCTCGCTGGCCTTGGCCTGCAGGCTTGTGTTGAGGGCTGGTTACGTGGTCGGGGGTGCGCACCTGGTTGACCTCACTTGCTTGGTTTTCAGCTCCTCTGAAGGTCACATGGATACCCTGTGGCCCAGGCCCCTTGCCCCCCGCCCCCACGATGTCGCGCTGCTCCATGGACTGCTTGTTGCGTTCGTGCTGAACCAAGGCCTCAGCTGAACAAAGACGCTCTTAGGGCCAGTATGCCAGGGACCCAGAGCTGACCTGCCCGGAGCCAGACCTTCCTCTGGAATGTCCAGGACGTGGACAGCCAGGCCTGCTGACTCAAGGCCTTTACTGCACCGGTTTGCAAGATGCTGTGTCTGTTTTATTGTATTTTCAGAGAACTGACTCCTGGTTTGATTTGACAGTTTTACTGTGCACGTGTTTTGTGGGAGAGGAAAGGTAAAAGATTTCAGTGGATTGACTTTGGCTTTTTTCCATTAATTTAGTTTTTCTCTGGTTTACTTTTAGTTACTGAGGTGAGAATTTAACTTGTTATCACTTTCAGTCTTTTTAAGTCATGTCTGACTCTTTTGAGGTCCCAGGGACTATAGCCTGCCAGGCTCCTCTGTCCATGGGGTTTCCCAGGCAAGAATATTGGAGTGGGATGGACTTTCAGTCTTTCTAATTAAAAGTAGTTAAAGCGGCGAGTTTTCTTGTGAGCAGTTTGGGTCCGTTGGTCTTTGACATCCCATGTAGGGATGCACGTTCCCTCCCCGCTATAGGGAGCTCACTGCTATCCCTGTCTGAGGCTTATTTTCACTGTTGGCTTTCTCCTTGATTCAGGGTCTTTTAGAAGAGTGTTTGAGTTTCTGGGTAGAAATATCTTTAGGTATCTTGTTTTGTTGTTAATATTTTGATTTTTATTGCATTTGGTCAGAAAAGGTGACTTGCATAATTTTAAATTGGTTTTTAATTAGACAAGCTGTATTTCCTGCAGCCTTCTGGGTATTTCAGTAGTGAGTGTGGAAGTGGCCAGGCTGGGCCCTTCCTGTGTCCCCAGGCTCGCCTCCTCTCCTCATAGGTCAGGACTTCTAAGAGTTTCCGTCCTCACCGTTCTTTTTTGTAGTCTTTTTCCAGTTACCTTTACAGCTGTGGCTTGTATAGTTTTTTCTTTCAGTTCAGTTCAGTTCAGTCGCTCAGTCGTGTTCGACTCTTCGCGACCCTATGAATCGCAGCACGCCAGGCCTCCCTGTCCATCACCAACTCCCGGAGTTCACTCAGACTCACGTCCATCGAGTCAGTGATGCCATCCAGCCATCTCATCCTCTGTCGTCCCCTTCTCCTCCTGCCCCCAATCCCTCCCAGCATCCGAGTCTTTTCCAATGAGTCAACTCTTCGCATGAGGTGGCCAAACTACTGGAGTTTCAGCTTCAGCATCATTCCCTCCAAAGGAATCCCAGGGCTGATCTCCTTCAGAATGGACTGCTCGGATCTCCTTGCAGTCCAAGGGACTCTCAAGAGTCTTCTCCAACACCACAGTTCAAAAGCATCAATTCTTCGGCACTCAGCCTTCTTCACAGTCCAACTCTAACATCCATACATGAGCACAGGAAAAACCATAGCCTTGACTAGACGGACCTTTGTTGGCAAAGTAATGTCTCTGCTTTTGAGTATGCTACCTAGGTTGGTCATAACTTTCCTTCCAAGGAGTAAGCGTCTTTTAATTTCGTGGCTGCAGTTACCATATGCATTGATTTTGGAGCCCCCAAAAATAAAGTCTGACACTGTTTCCACTGTTTCCCCATCTATTTCCCATAAAGTGATGGGACCGGATGCCATGATCTTCGTTTTCTGAATGTTGAGCTTTAAGGTCACTTTTTCACTCTCCACTTTCACCTTCATCAAGAGGCTTTTTAGTTGCTCTTCACTTTCTGCCATAAGGGTGGTGTCATCTGTATATCTGAGGTTATTGACATTTCTCCCGGCAATCTTGATTCCAGCTTGTGTTTCTTCCTGTCCAGCGTTTCTCATGATGTACTCTGCATAGAAGTTGAATAAGCAGTGATAATATACAGCCTTGATATACTCCTTTTCCTATTTGGAACCAGTCTGTTGTTCCATGTCCAGTGCTAACTGTTGCTTCCTGGGAGATAATTTTGTGGTAAGTTAATTTATGATGCGTTCATAGGTGTTTGGATTTGTGTATTCTTGTGTGTATCCATTTGAAGTGTGATAAAATAATTTTATGTGAGACGATTCTATTTAAACTAAAGAGGTGTTTTGTTGAGGGTCACTGTGTAGCCGTTGTTTTTAATCACAGAGCAGCAGTGTGTGCTCCTGGCAGGAGGCTCTGGGAGTGTTCCGAGGGCCTGAGGCAGGGCGGTGGCCGCGGAGGCCCGCTCGGCCGCTGGCGCCTGTGTGTGCGTTTGCAGTGCTTCCTGTGAGTGTTTATGAGCTGGGGTTGTGAAGCGTGTGCAGCTTTGTGTCCTGTTGTCTGTCGCACTGTATTGTGTGTCTTTTCCATCCTTTCTTAATCAGCCTCTAGTATCATGGCTCTCGGTAGCTGCAGGGTTTCACCCACAGGCGTAGCAGTATTTCCCAGTGTGGACTGCTTTTCTGGTGCTCCCACTACCCTGGGTGGCGTGGTCATCTGGAGACACTGTCCCTGTGTTCTTCTTAGGTGGCCGAGTTATATGAAGAACTGAAGACTAGGGTCTCACAGTTCAACATGTATGTTGATTCCCGGCGGCCTGTCCTAGACCAGGAGTACAAGTACAAGCAGAGATTCATCCTGCAGGTACATGGGGGCACCCGGACGTCCTTTCCTGGTTCCTTCTGCTCCTCTGGGCTCGGTTGTGAGAGTGCTTGCTCCCTTTCTCTGGTACAAGTTGTGCCTCACAGGAGATCTTAGACACGCAGCGCTCACGCTGTGCTGGAGAACAGGAAACACTCCACCCTTGTGTTCAGGTTTCTATGTCACTGAGTTGGTGATCCAGACCCAGTTCTGATCTCTGGAGGCGTGTTTCTGAAGGCTGCTGTCTTTACTGCTTCCAGAGAGATCCTTTTATTTTGGCTTTTAAGAAAGTAAAATTGCTGTTAATATTACGTTGCTTTTACCCTGCATCAGAAAGTTATTTCAACTTTGAGGCTGTGATCAGACTCCCTTGTTGGATGGAGCCTTGTAGGCATGTGTGGAGGGAAGTGTGTCCTGGAGAGGCAGCCAGTGCTTCTGACTCAGGCTCAGAGGCGGAGGCAGGCTCGTCCTGCGTCCACCTGTTGGCTGATGCACACAGAGTTGGGATCCTGTAACCTGGAGGCTGCTGGGAAACCAATGTCAAATTACTTTAAGGTTGGGACAGTCTTCCTTGGGTGTTGGTTTCAAATGGCATGTTTTTAACTGACGAAGCGGCTCTTTGCAGAGTGCTTTTTAGAAGTGAGCATTGAAGGCAGGCCTGCTGCCCTGAGTCTATGTGCCCCAGTTGTAACTTTACCTGAACATTTTGGAGAAGGCCTGACCCATGGAAGGAAGTATGTTGAGGAGAAGGTAGAAAATGCTGGCTAGCCCCCAGGGCCCTGTGTGTGCAATCATTTGTGTCCTTGTTCAACTCGCCACTGTTTTCTAAACCTCATTCTTTTTCCTAGCTGCACGGTGTGGCTTGTGGGATCTTAGTTCCCCAAGCAGTGATTGAACCTGTGTACCCTGGATTGGGAGAGTGGAGTCTTAACTACTGGACTGCCAGGGAAGTCCCTAAACCTCATTCTGAGAAATAGTCAGGCTCTTTGGAGCAATGATCTTGTAGAATGTGTTTCTGTTACAGGGAAGTAACCAGAATCGTGACTTTCTGGTTGACTGATTAAAGGTCCAGGTTTTTAAAAAATATTAACTCATCTTTTACATTATGGATGTCATTCTGGGATGAGATTACTGTATTAATGAGACAATGTGATAGAATCATGCTGTTACTTCATGAAAATACATCTGTCTCCCAGGTTGTGTTGGCAGGTGCTTTTTATCCAAATTACTTTACTTTCGGGCAGCCTGATGAAGAGATAGCCACGAGGGAGCTGGCAGGCAAAGACCCAAAGACGACCATCGTGGTAGGTGGGGAGACAGTGGCCTTCCCTGGGGGAGACTGGGTGCTCGGTTTTCAGGCAGGCATCATTCCAGTGTGGCCAGTACGGAACATTTTATTTCCCCTTTGTCTCTGTTTGTATAAATGCTTAGTGGATTTTTTTCCCCTAAAGTGAATTTCATGGCTTGTCTGACCTTTTCACATGCCTCCACTGGTTCCTGTCTCACAGACCTGGCCTGAAGAAAGAAGGCCTTGTGGAGTGAAGTAGTCAAGGCTAACCTTGCCTGCCCCATCTCGTTCTGAAGGATTTAACATACTTCTCCATAAATTTAAGAGCAGGTGGTTAATAACTTCATTTTACGCAAAGTGTAAAGGGTTATTTGGTTGGCAGCTTTGTACTGTGATTTAAACTCTGATCCCCATTCACACGTAACAGAATCACCTAGAGAGTGTTTGTTTATTTTGAAATTCAGACTTGAGGCCCTGTGCCACAGAATCTGAACTAGAAGTGTGGCCTGAAAATTAGTGTTTAAATAACCTGAGCTTTGGGCGAATCTCATGGTCAGTCACAGCGCTCACCACCTATCAACGCTGGTGGACTCTGTGTCTAATCAAACCTGAGCCCAGGGTGACTTCAGGGTCGGCCTCTGGGAGTCGGGCTTTCGTGGGCTCGTGCTGCGACCTCAGCCTGCATCTGCTAAAGGGGCGCGGAGACCTGGCGAGGCTCCCGGTGGTGGTGAGCCCACAGCACTGCGGCCTCTCCTCCCCCACTGGGGCTGTGCTCTGCTAGTGAAGAAGCAGAGTTCACACTGGGGTGGGGGGGGGGGGTCTTGGAGGAGCACCGCGCTTTGTCCCGCGGAGGTGCTCATCAGCTCTGCCTCGCGGTGGGGAAGCCTGGCTGGGCCTCTGCTCTTCCTGATGGCCGTGGTGGACGAAGCGCGCTCGGCGCACGTCCTTGGATGTGGGACTGTGCTTGCCTGTTCACCATGCGCTCTGCGGGCCAGAATTCCCTCCCGTGTGCTTTGTAACAGCTGAGCTCGTGCTAGTATGGACTGTCCTCTGAGGGCGCCTTTGCTAGCTGCTTTTTACTCATTTTTCTTTGCATTTCACCCTTCGAGTGAGAGATTGGTCATCGCCCTTAATTCATGACGTGGCTGGGGGGTCCGAGGGTGGCTCTGTGACTTGCCGAAAGAGACTGAACAAGGCAGGACTTGAACTCAGACCCGAATCCACAGCCCTTGCTGTTCACGACCTGCTGCCTCTTGTGGAGCTGTGCTGGGCATGGGGCAGGGGCTCCGGGTTTCATACCAGAGTCAGAGCTCAGAACCCAGATGGCCCTGTGGGGAGGGCAGGGTGGGAGTGGGGAGGGGGCGGAGTGGGGAGGGGCGGAGTGGGCAGGGTGGGTGTGGGGAGGGGGCGGAGTGGGGAGGGGCGGAGTGGGCAGGGTGGGTATGGGGAGAGGGCGGAGTGGGCAGGGTGGGAGTGGGGAGGGGGCGGAGTGGGGAGAGGGAAGGAGGGGTTGCCCAGGGCCTCCTGGTTGGGTGTTGCCTGCAGGGTGAGGACCCACTCCCGCCTCTCAGGGGTGTCTGCATTCCCACCACTGCCTGTGTAGACATACCATGTTTGATAAAGATATATAGGCTACTCTGTTATTTTAAGGTGAAATGAAGTCTTTTGTGTATTGGACTTTTGGACTATTTTAACAGGGAAGAATCAGTTTTCATTCCAATCCCAAATTAAGGGCAATGCCAAAGAATGTTTAAACTACTGCACAATTGCACTCGTTTCACATGCTAGCAAGATTATGCTCAAAATTCTCCAAGCTAGGCTTCAACAGTATGTGAACTGAGAACTTCCAGATGTACAAGCTGGATTTAGAAAAGGCAGAGGAACCAGAGATCAAAATTGCCAACATCCATTGGATCACAGAAAAAGCAAGAGAATTCCAGAAAAAACATCTGCTTCATAGACTATGCTAAAGCCTTTGACTGTGTGGATCACAACAAACTGGAAAATTCTTAATGAGAATACCAGACCTACCTGCCTCTTGAGAAGTCTGTATGCAGGTCAAGAAGCAACAGTTAGAACTGGACATGGAACAGCAGACTGGTTCCCAATTGGGAAAGGAGTACGTCAAGGCTGTATATTGTCACCCTGCTTATTTAACTTATATACAGAGTACATCATGAGAAACGTTGGGCTGTAGAATCACAAGCTGAAATCAAGATTGCCAGGAGAAATATCAATAACCTCAGATATGCAGATGACACCACCCTTATGGCAGAGGTTGAAGAGGAACTAACGAGCCTCTTGATGAAAAGTGAAAGAGGAGAGTGAAAAAGCTGGCTTAAAACCCAGCATTCAGAAAACGAAGTTCATGGCAAATAGATGGGGAAACAATGGAAACAGTGAGAGACTTCATTTTTGGGGGCTCCAAAATCACTGCAGGTGGTGATTGCAGCCATGAAATTCAAAGACGCTTGCTCCTTGGAAGAAAAGCTATGAGCAACCTAGACAGCATATTAAAAAACAGACACGTTACTTTACCAACAAAGGTCTGTCTAGTCAAAGCTCTGGTTTTTCCCAGTAGTCATGTATGGATGTGAGAGTTGGACCATAAAGAAGGCTGAGCATCAAAGTATTGATGCTTTTGAACTCTGGTGTTGGAGAAGACTCTTGAGAGTCCCTGGACTACAAGGAGATCAAACCAGTCAATCCTGAAGGAAATCAGCCCTGAATATTCATTAGAAGGATTGATGATGAAACTGAAGCTCTGATACTTTGGCCTCCTGATGCAAAGAACTGACTTCTTAGAAAAGACCCTGATGCTGGCAAAGACTGAAGTCAGGAGGAGAAGGGGATAACAGAGGACGAGATGGTTGGATGGCATCACCTACTTGATGGACATGAGTTTGAGCAAGCTCCGGGAGATGGTGTGAAGGACAGGAAAGCCCACTGTGCTGTAGTCTGTGGGGTCACAGAGAGTCGGGCACGACTGAGCGACTGAACAATGTGGAAGAATTAGCCTTTGTCCGATGCGTGTTATTAAAGCTTAGTTATTACCCATAGCGGTCGTTAGTCCTTCTGTGCCCTGCTGTGGGGTCCACCTCTCTGGTTAGAGACGGCGCGCTCTGCTCTGTGAACACGGTGACTCGCGGGGGCTCCGGGTCTGCCCCTGCTAACGCCTGCCGTGTTTTACAGCTGAAGCATATCCCTCCCTACGGATTTCTCTACCACCAGCAGCTGCAGTCTCTCTTCAGACAGTGTGGCCAAGTCAAGTCCATTGTGTTCGACGGTGCAAAGTAAGTGGTGCACTTTTGTAATCCACTGCGGCTGCGAAAGAGCCGCGAGGTTTTCACTTTTGCAGGGGCCGGTTCTTGAAACTGGGTGTGTGGGAGAATGGGCCCACACGTCAGAGGGCCGCTGTGGACAGCTCTCGAAGCGCAGCTGCGGTTCATGTAGCTGTGTGTCTGTTCTCAGCCGAGTTCCTCCTAAAGGAGCCGAGCTGTGTGGTCCCGGGTCTGACACCCAGGGTGTTCAGTAGTGTGAGGGGTATGGGCTGACGCTCGGGGGGTGCACTGCACTGGGGTGTGTCTGGCTGAGATTTCACGTGTGGGCCAGCCGCCAGAAGTACCCCCAGGAGACTTTGTCTGCTTCAGTCATTTAGAACCTGGGGGACAAAGAGCGAGGAGCCAACGGGGATAGGGAATGGGAGGAGGCTGGGAGGCAGGGGAGGGATGTCGTGGGCTCAGCTTGTTCCACCTCTTGAGTTGGGAACACTCAGGGAAGAGGAGAATCATGGTGATCTAGAGTCTTCGAAAGAAATGATCTCTAAGGAGAGACCTGGGCGCCTTCTAGAGACAGCTGGTGGGACCGGAATGGACGTGCGTGAAGGGAGCCCCAGGCAGGTGGGGGTCAGTGGAGGGGGCGGAAAGGGAGCTGAGGCGGGACAGTGGAGTTGGGAGGGGGACTAGGGGTGGAAGGACAGTGGAGCCGGCCGCTCTTACCAGCTCAGGGCTCCGGCTCCCCCAGGCTTGCGCTCTCCGGGACAGCAGCTGGAGGGTCACGAGTCTGTTTCTGAGTGTGATGTTTGACCTGGGCAGTTTTGACATTCATTCACCAGCAAATGTGAACGAGAGGGTTTTCCCGTTTATACCAGGGAGTGCCTGGCAGGCACCCACACTGCGTGTTTGATTCTTACCCCCGGGGAGGGGTGGGCTGGCAGGACCCTGCGGAGCGGGGCGGTGGAGGCCGTGCCTCAGCGTCACTGTGATAAACCGGGTGTTTGAAGGGGGCCAGAAAGATCGCTGAGCTGCTCAGCTGTGTGCTTTTCTCTCTCTGCATTTTATTCTACAATAAACTAGCAAAACCCAGACCTGTCACTTTGTTCCAATAATGACAATTAAGATTTCTTAGCTGGACATTCCACTTGAAGTCAGTCTTTATTTCACATTATACTGCATGATACGTGAGGACGATACTGGTTTTTAATTTAATGGTATGTTATTGTAATTTTTATTGCTCTTAAGTGAGTAGTTTCCTCTTGAATACATCTTCTTGATTAACCCTGTGATGAGAAGTTAGTTACTAGGTAGTTTTGAGGAGATGTGTAGCTGAAAATCTTTTATCTGAACTTGAGAGAAATTAATATACACTTAACTCTGTTTCAGACGCCTCATAAGCTTATTTTTTATCTGTATTTGTGGAGCAGAGCCTTTGTGGAGTTTTCACGCAATCCAACAGAGAGGTTTAAAACGCTCCCTGCCGTGTACATGGCCATCAAGATGTCTCAGCTCAAAGTGTCCCTTGAACTCAGTGTTCACTCTGCAGAGGAGATTGAAGCGAAGGTGCAAGGAGGGGCCGTGTCCAAGCTCCGGAACACGAGGTAGGCTCAGGAGGCTGGTGGGCACGACTCTGTCCTGCTGCCTACACATTCTCAAATGCCACTTTTGAGCAGCTGCTTAGCCGTGCTGAAGGTCACACACTCGCACTGGCCTGGGCTGCCATGTGCGCTCGCACAGGTCACTCGACCTCTCTGAACCTCAGCGTTTGCGTCTGTGTGGTAGCTGTGGCACCTGCGGTCAAGGCTGCCGGGGAGTGGGCAGAGTCCCTGTGTCATTTTCAGTTGAGTCGAGGGGACCGAGCCTGGTGCCAGCCCCCTTTCTTCCTCCTTCCCGTCGCTCCTTTTCTCAAGCACAAGAGGGTCTTCCTTGTCCTCAGCGGAGCTGACCCGGCACGGAGTGGCGGCGCCCTTGGGAGCTCCTGGCAGGCAGCGCAGGGGTTCCGCCCGGCCCGGGGCGCTGCCGTGCGGTTGGCGGCTCTGCGCACCTTGGGCCGACCTGAATGCCCTCGGCGTCCCCGGTGGGAGCACTTTCGGTTGTGCCCGCAGAGCTGCAGTCCTGTGTCTTTCCTCTCAGTCATCTTGTAAGCCCCCGAGGCACCCAACCCGAAGTCGAGGAGTGGGGAGGAAGGGAAGTGTGGCCACGAGTGTGGCTGGTGTGGGATGACCTGACTCTGAGGGTGGCAGCTGGGTGTGCTGAGTCTGGGGCCACGTGCAGCACACCCGTCCCGCTGCCTGGCTGCCTGGGCACCTTACTTAACAGACGGGTCTGCGGACAGGGCAGAGAGGCGGGTCAGGGTCTCTCATCATCCTTCCTCTTCATGGAAGAATAAAATTACTAGGGAAAAAAGGAAACCTTTTCTCAAACTTGAGTTGTATCTCCTCACATTTTAGCATTGGCTGTGTTGCTGCTTTAAGGGATGAATGATAACTGGATTTTTTAGAAACCACGTATGTGTTTTCTAATGACATGACTTCATGACCTAGGCGTGGACTTCCTAGTGACATGACGCAGCCGTGGATTCTTATGGTTTTCTAAAGGTCAGGGTCACTCACCTCTGAACCCACAAGTCAGGAGACCTTGCAGTTCCCAGATTTAGAATTTATATCCTTGAAAGCAGAATTCCGTGACAATCTTGAGCATTAGCATGTGTTTGTAGAGGGTGGTGTGTGACTGTGGGGTGCACCCCCTGCCCCAGGGCAGCGCAGGACACCGGCAGAGTCTCTCGTGGGAGATGAGGTGCAGTTCGTCGTCACTGGCTGTGTCTCATTAAACCTCTTTTCCTGTAGTAGCCGTGGACTAGTGCAAGCAGTCGCCTCACGTACGTAAGCACACGCGTTCTTTGTGACACCTCTGTTGCACTAGTGCGAGCAGTCGCCTCACGTACGTAAGCACACGCGTGTTCTTTGTGACACCTCTGTTGCACTAGTGCGAGCAGTCGCCTCACGTACGTAAGCACACGCGTGTTCTTTGTGACACCTCTGTTGCACTAGTGCGAGCAGTCGCCTCACGTACATAAGCACACGCGTGTTCTTTGTGACACCTCTGTTGCACTAGTGCGAGCAGTCGCCTCACGTACGTAAGCACACGCGTGTTCTTTGTGACACCTCTGTTGCACTAGTGCGAGCAGTCGCCTCACGTACGTAAGCACACGCGTGTTCTTTGTGACACCTCTGTTGCACTAGTGCGAGCAGTCGCCTCACGTACGTAAGCACACGCGTGTTCTTTGTGACACCTCTGTTGCACTAGTGCGAGCAGTCGCCTCACGTACGTAAGCACACGCGTGTTCTTTGTGACACCTCTGTTGCACTAGTGCGAGCAGTCGCCTCACGTACGTAAGCACACGCGTGTTCTTTGTGACACCTCTGTTCCTTTTAAGATAAGTGGTGTCTAACAGGGTGAACGTGGACTTCCAGAAGAAGACAGTTGATCCCGTGCAAGTCTCCTTTAACATGGTGGACCAATCGCGGACCATCACAGACCTGCTCCTAACAGTGGAAGTCACAGAGGTGAGAGCGGTGCGACCCGGGCGTTGGAGCTCTTCTGTCGTCTCTGTTTAGAGCCGCCCCGTCGAGCGCACGGGGCAGTGGGCGTGGAGGTGCAGCCGCAGACGGCCCGTGTACCTTAGTCACCCACGCCGCACCCATGGCAGCGAGGGCTTAGTCCTCAGGTTGCTTAGGGTCGGCCCTCTGTCCATGGCTCCTCGCATCCTCACATTCGACCGGCCGTGGACCGTGTGTCCTGTGTCTCACAGTGGAGAAGGCTCCCGGTGAGGGGCCCTCACGGCGCACACCAGTGTCATCAAGGGCATTGCTAAAGGCCACCAGGAGTCCGTCTGGGTGAGCTCGAGTCACTTTCACTCGCAAATTCAAACGTGGCTGTAACAGAACAAGAAACACAAGTGTTCATCCTAGAATCAAAGTTTAATTTTCAAAATGGTAGTACATTTGAAATGCCGAAAAACACCAGTTTAGCAACAGGCACAGGTAGGACGTCACTGGCGTGGCGCTGTTTGCCTGTAATTCAGTTGTATCAGCAGAGCTGGCATTGGCAGCAGCGTTCGTTGGAGTGTAGTTTTTACTTCTTCAAAATAAAATTTCAGTTAAAATGCCGCAGGCTTCCTAGCAAATGCATGGTCCCCTTCCCTGGGAGACTCCGCCTAGCAGCCTGGCCTCCCGCCGCCTGGAGGGCCGCAGCAGTGCGGCCTGGGCTGTGTGGTGGCGGCAGCGGGCGAGGCCGTCCGCACTCCGCCCCACGCTCCGGGGGGGCTCTGTGGGCTCGGCGGGTCCTGGGGGCTGGTCGGATGGGACAGCCCTGACCTCGTGTGGCCCCAGGGCCTGCAGTGCTGGTGCGCGTCACACTCCCTCACCTCACTTGACCGGAGCCCCCGTTTCCTCATAAGCACCGACTCAAAGCCTGGAGAACCTTAGGGACCAGGGAATATAGCTTGTGACCTGCGGTGGTCGGCAGGGGGGCACGCCAGGCCTGCAGCAGGCGCGCCTGTCCCTCTGGACGGAGATCCTCTCCAGGGTTTGTTTCCTCCTCCTCCCCTCTAGGTGGTTGAAGTGGGACACTTCTGGGGGTACAGGACCGATGAGAAGAACTGGGAGTTTCTGAAGAGTCTGGCTGCCGAGATAAACCGCCTCACGCTGGTGCCCCTGCCTGTCCACCCCCACCCCGACCAGGTCTGCCTGGCTCCCTTCGCCGACAGTGATAAAGAAAGCTACTTCAGAGCCCAGGTGCTCTATGTTTCTGGAAATTCTGCCGAGGTATGTTTTTCTGTAGTAAATCTTGCAAACGGAAATGAGGCAGACTCAAAGCAGTTGACAGAAAGATTTTTGTCTTTTCTCGTGGAAACTAAATATAAAATAGTTACAATTAGAGAAGTGGTGCAGTCGGAAAGCCCCTTCCCTCAGTGGCCTGAGGACTCGCCCTGTCCTGGGAGTCCCGAGGAGTGGGCTTGGCTGGGGCGGCCGCGTCTGGGCTCCTGGCCGGGCCTGCACTGACGCACACCCGGCCTCCTCTAGGTGTTCTTCGTGGACTACGGGAACAGAGCGCGCGTGGCGCTGGGCGTCCTCATGGAGATGCCCTGCCAGTTCCTTGAGCTGCCCTTTCAGGTGAGGGGGACACATTGCGGTGGCCTGAGCGTGTGAAGCTGGAGGGGTCTTGGAGGTCAGGGCTCGCCCCTCAGCTTGCAGATGGGCCAAGACCCAGAGCAGGAAGGCCCTCGTTTTGTTGTGCTCCCCAAGTCTGGTTTCTGCTTTTTCCCTGAGATATGTTGCTGTAGATGTTTTTGCTGATAGTGCTTCTGGAGCAAGTTAAAGTACATGGAGGGTTTCAAACTTCGTGAAGTTTATAATGCTTTTCCACCTGTACTTTGTAAAAGGCATTCTAAGCTTTTTTGTCATCGACTGACGAGACCATGTGGTTTTAGCTGTGGCGTCCTCGGTCACCCTGCCGTGCTTCCAGTAGGGTCTGTGATGGTTCCTGGTGCAGACCCCGCCCAGGTCTACTTTGGGTAGCGTCTGGGCTGAGTGTCTGGCCCTGCCCTCTGCCCTGCAGGCCCTGGAGTTCAAGATCTGCAAGATGCGGCCATCAGCGAGGTGCCTGGTGTGTGGCGAGCGCTGGAGCAGCGGGGCCAGCCAGCGCTTCTCCTCTCTGGTCGGCGGCCGCACCCTCCTGGTGAAGGTCTTCTCCATGGTGCACAGCGTCCTGCACGTGGACGCCTACCTCCCCTCAGGGCTGCAGGACACGGTCAGCGTGCGGGGCATCCTCATCAGCCAGGGCTACGCTGAGCCGGCCGAGGAGCCCTACGAGTCCAAGGTGTGTGCTGCCCGTGGGCGGGGTGGGGCGGGAGGCAGGGGGGGCCTTTCCTGCTCTCAGGATCTCAAGGGCTGCAGAGCCGGACAGCGATTGGTGTGTTGAGATCTGTGGTTCCTTCCTAAATGTCTTCTAGTTTCTTTGAGGCCAAATCATGGTGGCCAGGTACAGCTCTTGTGGTTTCCGGTTATGAAGCTGTTGGTGTTTTGTTGTTGTTGTTCTTGGAACCAAACTTAGATGTGAAAATGTTCTCTCTTTGGGGAGTTGTTAAAAATGGATTCCAAGATTTATCTCCCTAATGAATTTTATAATTCCTTTATAAAATATTTGTTTCTAGCGTTTGAAACATTTCAAAATGTATTTCAACTGTTTATTTCAAAACCATTTCTGAAGCTGCCTTTCTTGATCTGAAGGTTTGAGATGCCACTTTGAGGCTCATGTTGAAGGTGGCTCCTTCTGTAATTTCTGCTGGGGATGAGGTACTGGGTTGGGCAGGGGGCAAACCAGCAGGGAAACGTCACCATAGAGCCAGCCGGGTTTGTGTTTGCACTTGAGAAAACGCACTGGGGGTCCTGGTCACAGTCCCGGGATGAAGCTGACATTTTGTGTACAAAACCTGTGTCACCCTTCAGTTCTCTGATGGCTGAGGGCTTCCCTGGTGGCTCAGCTGGTAAAGAGTCCTCCTGCAATGCTGGTGTCCTGGGTTCGACCCCTGGGTTGGGAAGATCCCCTGGAGAAGGGAAAGGCTACCCACTCCAGTGTTCTGGCCTGGAGAATTCCATGGACTGTGTATGTCCAGGGTCGCAAAGAGTCAGACACGACTGAGCGACTTTCACTTTGGCTGAAAGTTAGTAAAGGCTAATGAGCTGAGCCTTTAGTGAGTTCTGTCTTCTTTTGTTTGTATCAATAAATTATCTTTTGACATCTTAATGATCTAAAGGTAACCTAATGATAAGGTGGTGCCTATGAAATGCTTTGATTAATTTGAAGTAAAATGTTTTTAACACTGGTTTTCCTTTGACCAAAATGAATTTTTCTTGTTTTGTTTAGCAAAGCCACGAAGCTCTCAAGGGTCTCTTTTCCAAATCAGTAGAAGACCTGACAGACATGTCCACGGCGTCTCCCGTGAAAGACGACGAAAAGCACCTGATCCGGATTTTGCTGGAGAGCTTTTCTTCCAATAAGCTGGGTAACCCAAGCTGCAAGGTAATTTATAGGAGGTATTGTACAGTCCAGTTAAGAACTTCGAATCACTCTGCAGCTATAAGCTGAGTTGTAGCTGGAAGTCATGGTGGTTTTTTGTTCTTGGTTTTTAGTACTGTTACTTCTCTCACTGTGGAGCCTGTATTAATATGAGAAAAACCTAGAATTTAGTGTAGAGACAGGCTTTTGGTTAGTTCTTTTTTTTTTTTTTTTTTTGAGTGGTTCTTTTTTAAGCCAACCTTTCCAGAGGCGACACCATGTGAAAAAGATTGCACAGCCTAAAAGCTGAGGGTTATGTTGATTATATTTGGCGGACTTGCTGAGGACTCAAGCCCGGGAGGCAGCCTCTCAGACAGTTCTGAGGAGGCAGGATAGACGGGCGCTTTGCAGCAAAGCCGGGCAGTTGGGTGGCAGGCTGCGTTTCCAGTCACAGAGACCGGTGTTTGCTCGTCAGATGGAGGGGAGCACGGCTGTGGGCTTCGGAGGACCAGCGGCAGGGCTCAGCTTCGTCCCTTGGTGGCGTCTGGCGGGAAGGGTTGGCTGGGACGTGTCCCCTCGCCCCAGCCAGGGACTCTGCTTTTATTGTCCTGGCCTCTGGCTGTGTGGTCTTGGGCTGCTGCTGCAGTGAAGAGAGGCCTTTCACAGAAGTGCTTGACAGTGTTTCCTTTTCTTGACAAAGGCTATCTTATATATGTGTGTGTGTAGATACATTTTATATGCAAAATATGAAGGTTTCCATTGATGGAAACAGGTGCATTCCAGAGAATACCTCTTTTAAGGCGTTTTTCCCCCATTAAATCTTCAAGACCTTATGACTAAGACGTAGCTCTTTTTCTTTCTTTTAAACTGTGAGCTGACTTTTGGATTTTTAAAATGAAAGTGAAGTGACATTTTACTTATCCGTAATGTTTTGTATGTTTTGTGTGTACAGGCAGTACTTCACGGGCCTTTTAACCCTTACGAACTGAAGTGTCATAGTCTGACCAGAATATCCAAGTTCAGGTATGATTAAGATTCCCATGAAGCTGCTTTCTCTGGTCCTCTGTTCAAAGGGCTTATCAGAAACTAAGCTTTTCTATGTCTAACCTCTCGGAACCTGCTGCCTTTGCTAAGTTCTCTGGCCTCTGTGCTCGCTGCAGACCTGAGGTTCCCTGGGCTTCATTGAGACCTGGGCTTCATTAGGGCCCTCGTCGTTTCTGTCCTCAGCATCATCGCCATTCGTCCAGCAGATCTGTCATGCCTGCTGTGTCCTGGGAGGGGTTTAGCGAGAACACTGGGGGCCACAGCACAGGTGGTGTGCCCCACATTATGGGTCCAGCGGGCACAGCGGCAGGACAGAGGAAACCTCTGACTTCACGGTGGGTTGCTGTGGCTCTTGATGGGCTCCTGGAGCATCATGGAGGCGTCTCAGCGCCCTGACCACACTCGGAAGGCCGTCGGGTTTCAGAAGTCTGAGACCCGGAGTGTGCGGAGAAGTGAAGACCAGGAGCATTGTGCTGGCAGGGTGAAGGCTCCAGGAGGGTCCTGGCAGCAGAGGGTGCAGGCCAGATCTGGAGCGAGTGCTCCCCTGAGGACGGGGAGTGAGAGCGGAGGACTGCTGGGAGGCGTGTGTTGCCAAGCCTCATGAGTCGCTTCCTCCTGAGAAGCATGGGAAGCCTCATTTTGTGCATCTTAAACAATCGCTTGGGCTGCAGAGGAAAAACCCTGGCTTGCCAGAGTCTACTCCAGAACCAGCAGCAGACGTGTCCCCAAGAGCCTGTTAGAAACGCAGAGCTCAGCCCCCAGTTTGCAGCAAGAGCCCCAGAGTCTGCAGGTGCCCGGTGAGCACTTGAGAGGGTGCGGAGCCCGCATGGAGGAGAGACTCTGGAGGCCGTTGCGTCCTGCTCCAGGCGGGTCACCGTGGACTGTGTCCACCGTAGGAGGAGCAGAAAGCTCATGGGAGCTTTCGGTGTGGACTCGATAGCCTGGCCTGCGATTAGAGTCAAAGGTTCGGGAGGAGCAGGCGTGGAGGGTCCCCTGCTGGGCCACTGTGAGCAGGGGGCAGGTGGGCCAGGCCGGGCTTCCCCCAGGCGGGTGTCAGGGACAGCCTGCTGGGACGCAGGCCGCAGCCGCTGCAGGTGGGCAGTGCGGGCGGCGGTCTGGCTGGAGGTGGAGGTTTGTGCCAGGGCAGCACGTGGGTCTGGGCATGGCCGAGACTCGGTGGAGACGGGCCGCAGCCTCCCAGCGGTCGGTCGGTCACTGCGTTGCGGCCAGCCTGTCTCTGCAGTGGCCTCTCCTGGCCTGGCGTCAGGCGCTGCCTCGTGCAGGGGCCGCCTCTCCCAGGAGCTCTGCTTCCAGGTGCGTCTGGATCGAGAAGGAAAGCATCAACTCGGTCATCATCAGCGACAGCCCCGAGGACACGCACCAGCGGCTGCTGGTCGCAGCGTCCCTCTCCGTGAACACCACTGGTGAGTGAGGGGCTGCGCCGCCCGCCCTGCTCCCCGCCTGACTCCAGGGCCGGGACGTCTGTCCTGAGGTCGGGAGCAGCCTCACACCTGCGGCCCGGCTCCTGGACTCTCTTCTGAGTGCATCAGCGGGTGTGAGTTTGAGCCGGAGAGTCCCAGCCTTCCCACTCCCTGCGCAGGGGCGCGGGGACGGACTCCTTGGCCGTCCATGCTTTCCGTTATCTTGGCTGGACAGGAGGGCGAATCCCAGGTCTTGGCCAGAGGAGGAAGGAGAGGAGGAGTAACCAAACAGGACAGTCAAAGCCAGGGCCTTAGGTGGCGGGCTTCCCTTGGGGGGCTGGGGGACCCGCACCGGGAGCTCTGCCTGCCGGGCATCTGTGGGACAGCTGCACGCGGGGTGGGAGGCCTGAGCGCGGGGCGCCCACAGTGACCGCCTGCCCGCCGGGCCCGTCCGCAGGGTCCACCATGCTGCTGCGCGAGACCTCCCTGATGCCGCACATCCCAGGCCTCCCCGCGCTGCTCAGCATGCTGTTTGCACCCGTCATGGAGCTCAGGTAGGGAGCGCTCGCAGGTGAGACGCGAACCGGCGGGAGAAGCGGGCGTCCTCGGGAGAGCACTGATGGGAACGGCCCTGGGGTCTGCCTGCCGGCAAGCCCGCTGGCTTCAGTGTTTACGGTGGTTTGTGGGGCTGCGCTTGGATCCTGCTCAGAAGGACACTGAGCGGGCCGACAAGGACACACAGCCTCCCATGGGGCCCGGTGACAGTGCAGCGAGAGCACTCGGGAGGGAGAGCGGAGGCTCGGAGCGGTGCCATGGCGGTGCGCGTCCATAGCCAGGGGGCGACGCCAGGTTCCCTGGCAGCGGCGTCAGTGGACACCAGTGGGTCCCCGCTCGTTGCGGGCTGCGAGCAGAGAAGGCAGCTGGAGCCCCTGGGGTGGAGTGAGGACCAGCCAGACAGCAGGCAGCCCCGAGACACCGCCCTTTGCATGGCGTGTGTTGGAGTAGCAGGATCCGCAGGGCACGACCCAGGGGGCAGCCCTGCTGGGCTTTGTCGAGTTGCGGGGTGGGGGGAATGCAAGAAAGGAATGCAGCTGGGCCTTCGGGAGCCCACGTTCTGGTGGGTGAGAGGGACGGCCTCCCCAGACACTGGGGTGGGCCTGCGCACGCTTGAGCAGGGCTCGTGCCCATGGCTTGTGCCCCGTCCACGTCTCCTGGGAGCACGCACAGGTCCGTCGACCAGCCTTGCTGGTAGAGCTCAGGGTGGGTAGCCCTGTGCCGTGCCTCAGCCCTCCTCCTGTGCGGGCTGCTTAGAATCTGCTGTCACGTTTCAGATACACAGTGCTTTTAAGAAATAATAATAATAATTGTATATATCTCTTCCCCCTACTATAAAAACATGTGCTACCTAGAAAAAACTGTATGGGAAACACGAACATCATCAGTATGTTTGTTTTCAGTGTTCACCTAGATAAATACATACACTTAAAACATTGAAGTATAGTTGACTTACAGTGTTGTGCACGTTTTATTTTGTTTTTAAATTTTTTCATACTACATTTTATAAGCATTTGCATAGTACGACGGCGTCTTTGTAAATACTCACTGTACACGTTGCGTCACACACTGCTGAGTGAACACGGAGTGGCTTTTGTCAACTCTTCCCTGTCGTGTTTACATTTGTGTTTGTTTCTGACCTGCTCTGACCCTGAAAGAATTTAACATGCCTTTGTATGTTGGAATTTGGTTTCTCTCTAGTTTTGTAATAATGGTGTGATAGACATCTCTAGAATAAAGGCATCTCCTGGGTCTTTGTAGGAGAGGCGGATGTGGAATCAACACAGCAGGTGCGACGCTGCAGCCAGAGAGCTCCACGCGGGGCAGGGGCGGGGGTCTGATGCGGTGGGTGCATCGCCGCATCTGTCCAGGCTCCTGCTTCAGCTCTTTTTTCAATATAAACCTCTTGAGGACTTGAGTAATGCGGTGTATTTTTTTTTTAACCCAGGATGAATTCCTCTTTAAGAATTCTGGACAGTGAGGTACTTGGAGCACTCAGAGCCTGAGCAGGAGGAGCTCCGGCACGCAGTGTCTTGCTGCACTGCCGCCTGTCCTCCCGTGTAAGAGCTCTCCCCATCACCCCCGGTGCTGCATACTCCCCCAGGCACGCATCCTCGCCCACTTGCCCTGGACGAGCAGCACGGGAGCGGCGAGCGGCTCACGTCTCCACCCTGTGTGCTCACGGACTGTCTCCGTTGTTGACCAGTGTATTCATGGGCTGTTTTTGTACCCGTATTTTAAAGAAGCCTTAGGAAACAGGAGACCAGAGCAGGGACCTGTCAAGTACTGGAAGCGGGTGGGGTGCTGAGAATATACATTAAGAAAGGGACCTGGGCTTGCTCTCTGGCCGTGCCTGGCACTCCCCAAAGTCTGGGCTTCCCCAGCTGTCAGAGGGGCCCTCCTGGGCTCACAGGATGGTGGAGGAGACTCGCAGACACTTTAGCCCCCACCGTGACTCACGGCCTGGCTGCTCGCATCTGGCAGCAGAGCAGGGAGGTGGGCAGAGCCTCAGAGGACAGCCTGAGCAGCGTTTGGAGATGCTGTTAGGCTCTTAACACTTTGAAGGTTAATACAGTATGCATTACAAAGTACTTAACAGCGTTGTTTTTTTTTATGGAGGCTTCAGATTGATTTAACATTTACCTTTTGAGGAAATATATTTCCTTATTCAACAAGCTCTGGAAAATTCTTAAAGAGATGAGAATACCAGACCACTTGACCTGCCTCTTGAGAAATCTGTATGCAGGTCAGGAAGCAACAGTTAGAATTGGACATGGAACAACAGACTGGGTCCAAATTGGGAAAGAACTATGTCAAGGCTGTATATTTTCATCCTGGTTATATAACTTACATGCAGAGTACATCATGAGAAACTGGGCTGGATGAAGCACAGGCTGGAATCAAGATTGCCTGTAGAAATATCAATAACTTCAGATATTCAGATGACACCACCCTTATGGCAGAAAGTGAAGAAGAACTGAAAAGCCTCTTGATGAAAGTGATAGAGGAGAGTGAAAAAGTTGGCTTGAAACTCAACATTCAGAAAACTAAGATCGTGGCATCTGGTCCCATCACTTCATGGCAAATAGTTGGGGTAACAGTGACAGACTCTAATTTGGGGGGCTCCAGAATCACTGCAGATGTGACCGCAGCATGGAATTCAAAGACGCTTGCTCCTTGGAAGGAAAGTTATGACCAACCTAGACAGCATGTTAAAAAGCAGAGACATTACTTTCCCAGCAAAGGTCCATCTAGTCAAAGCTATGACTTTTCCAGTAGTCATGTATGGATGTGAGAATTGGACTATAAAGAAAGCTGAGCGCCGAAGAATTGATGCTTTTGAACTGTGGTGTTGGAGAAGACTCTTGAGAGTCCCTTGGACTGCAAGGAGATCCAACCAGTCCATCCTAAAGGAAATCAGTCCAAATATTTATTGGAAGGGCTGATGCTGAAGTTGAAACTCCAGTACTTTGGCACCTGTTGTGAAGAACTGACTCATTTGAAAAGACCCTGATGCTGGGAGGGATTGGGGGCAGGAGGAGAAGGGGACAACAGAGGATGAGATGGCTGGCTGGCATCACCGACTCAATGGACATGAGTTTCAGTAAACTCCAGGAGTTGGTGATGGACAGGGAGGCCTGGCGTGCTGCAGTCCATGGGGGTCTCAAAGAGTTGGACACGGCTGAGCAACTGAACTGAACTGATGTCCTTATCTGGCACATTTGTGGAGTTCTAGGATATTAGCTTGCAAGAAAAGTTCCACCCGCAAGGAACTCTGTTTCAACATCATTTTAACATACTGCAGTGTGAGTTTAAACCTCCTTGTTTAGAGAAGTTGGCCCTCGAACAGATGGCTGTGGTGTGCTCGAATGGACTGACGCTCCTTCCCTGCGCTCTGTTGCAGGCTGGGGCCTCCACAGTGTCCCTTGCTGCATGCTGTGAGGGGTGCACTTTCTTTTGTTCCTGTCTTGATTTTTGCAGTTTTCAGTTTGAATCTAAAACATGCTTCATAAAGGAAGTAAAAGTATTTTTGTGGTCTTAACCACTGTTTCTTAGGTGCACATAGGGTGTTTAGGATCCCTAGAAGGGAATCAAACCCAGTGCTTTGATTTCCCTTATTAATTTAAGATTTAGAGTCGATGAGCATGGAGTTGCTACCCCAGTGGGAGTCGGTTCAAGGCTGAGTGTGTTAGGCCGTCCTTGTCACAGTGTGTGTTCTCACAGGTGAGCGGGTCAGTTTAAGTCTCGTCACAGCTGCAGTAACGTGGAGGCGATGTGATGCCTCGTTGACAGCCGTGATGAAGCTGTTGTCCTTCACTTTGCTGAGCCCTGGTTATTCTGTTTTGGAAAGGTTTTGTATAAACTGAAATAATAAATTACATTCATTAAAAACAAATGTGGGTGAGCTTGCCATTTAAGGAAACATTTTGGTGACTTTTGTGTAAAGCACGTACTCAGCATCTAACGTGTAAGTGAATCTGAGTCTCTTTGAGTTTACTTGGAATGTGATTCTCTTTCATTTTTATTACAGTGATGGGAAAAGTGTGTGTGTGAATGCTCTCTGCCTGGAGTGTTTTCCTCAGAGTTTCACTGATCTAGATGATGGGAAAGGTCTGCACTGATTGAGTCAAATAAAATTACCAAAATATTTTAACAGGTATTTAATATCAATATTTGTAAAAAGTGAGAAGATCTAAACAGACATCTCTCCGAAAACGACATACAGGTGGCTTATAAACACAGGAAAAGATGCTCAACATTGCTCATTATTAGAGAAACGCAAATCAAAACTGCAGTGAAATATCACCTCACACGAGTCAGAGTGGCCATCACCAAAAAATCTACAAACAATAAATGTTGGAGAGGGTATGGAGAAAGGGAACCCTCTTGCCTTGTTGGTGGGAATGTGAATTGGTACAGCCACTATGGAGAACAGCATGGAGCTTCCTTAATAAACTTAGAATAAAACTACCGTATAACCCAATGATTCCTCTACTGGGCATATACCTTGAGGAAACCATAATTGAAAAAGACACACGTACCCCAGTGTTCATCGCAGCACTATTTACAATAGCTAGGACATGGAAGCAACCTAGGTGTCCACCAACAAGTAAATGGATAAAGAAACTGTGGTACATATGTATAATGGAGTATTACTCAACCATAAGAAGGAATGCATTTGAGTCGCTTCTAATGAAGTGGATGAACCTAGGGCCTGTTATGCGTAGTGAAGTGAGTGAGAGAGAGAAAACCAGGTATTTTATACTCACACACACATGGGCTTCCCAGGTGGCGCCCACCTGCCAGTGCAGGTAGACGTAAGAGACGCTGGTTCAGTCCCTGGAGCGGGAAGGTCCCCTGGAGGAGGAAATGGCAACCCACTCCAGGGTTCTTACCTGGAGAATCTCCTGGGCAGAGGAGCCTGGCGGGCTGCTGCAGTCCAGAGGGCCGCACAGAGTTGGACACAGCTGAAGTGACTTAGCATGCATGCACATATGTGGAATCCGGAAAGATGGCACTGGAGAACCTGTTTGCAGGGCATCAGTGGAGATGCAGACAGAACAGCCTTGTGGGCATGGGGTGGCAGGGAAGGAGAGGGTGGGATGGATGGGAAGAGCAGCCTGGGAGTGCGTACGCCACCATGTGTAAAACAGACAGCTGGTGGGCATTCGCTGTATGATGCATGGAGTCAAATCTGGCGCTCTGTGACAACGTGGAGGAGGTGGGGTGGGGTGGGAGGTTCAAGACGGAGGGGATATATGTATACCTATGACTTATTCATGTCGGTATATGGCAACACCCAACACAGTATTATAAAGCAGTTATTCTCCAACTAAAAATAAAATGTCAAAAAATATTTTATTCATTTGATAATATCAGTATTTCAGAATGTTCATTCATTTGATAATCTGTTGAGCCTGTCATGGGCTGAGACAGTAGTGTTTTAAACTAGTGCCTGTAACATGCGAGGGAGCTTGGGGTCGAGGGTCCTGGGTGTGAGTGTCGGGGGGAACAGGGTTCCTGCTGGAGGAGCCTGAGCCCCTCCTTCTGGGAAGCCAGAGAAGCAGGGGCCTGGCCAGGAGTATGGTATGCAGTGGAGCCCCGCAGAGGGGGTTGTCAGGATGCCGTGGACACCACTGGGAGCCCTTGAGCCAGGACGCAAGATGAGCGGACGTGTTGTGAAAAGCCAGCAAAGACAGACGAGAGGAAGCAGGAGTAGATGCGCGGTAAATGGGTCGGAAGCCGACTGCCCGGTGGGCGATGACAGTGCTTTGGACGAGGCGGTGGCTGTTGGGATGGAGAGGGTGCGTGGATTCAGGAGAACTCTGGGAGATGGAAGTGGCAGGAGCTGGTGGTGGCGGCGGGAAGCAGCAGGCTTTTGTGCAAAGGGGATGCAGGGCTCTGTATTCTTGGTGTGTGTGATTGTTCTGCGGTGGGAAGGTGGGACAGACATCTTGAAGCTTTTACTGGGTGCTAGACATCTTTCACAGGTCACACGTGAGTTTATAGCCCTTTCTCCAGAAATATCACTTATAAGACTTCACTGGGGAGGGAATTCAAAAGTAGGGGGAAAACTATACATGATAAAATACTCTTTACATTGTCTTGTCATGCAGTGAGAATTAGAAACCTAAGTAATGGCTTAGTAAAAATACTTTACTCTTTTTATAACTAGATATACTCTATTCTTTTTGATATAAAAACTGGAGGAGAAAATGCAAAAATGAAATTAGTTGCTGCTTTAGGGGTTGGCAGAATTTAGGATTTTCTTGGTCACTTCTTTTAACATTCAAGCAGGGCTTACAGACTTCCATGGGCTTCCATGGTGGCTCAGACGGTAAAGAATCTGCCTGCAATGTAGGAGACCAGGGTTCAATCCCTGGGTCAAGAAGATGCTCTGTGGAAAATTCTTAAAGAGATGGGAATACCAGACCACTTTACCTACCTCCTGAGAATCTGTATGCAGGTCAAGAAGAAACAGTTAGAACTGGACAGGGAACAACAGACTGGTTCCCAATTGGGAAAGGAGTACATCAAGGCTATATATTGTCACCCTGGTTATTTAACTTCTCTGCAGAGTACATCATCCAAAATACTGGGCTGGCACAACAGCCCCAGGGAAATTCCTAAATATATTTTTACTATTATCATTTTTAAATTAAAAAAAATTTTTAAGTTCTTTATTACTCCTTTAATTTTCATTTTTATAACCTACTATTACCTTGCAAAAAAAGACCCTATTTTTAAAGCAAATTTCATATATATATTTTTTCTAATTTTTGTGATTGATTTTGTTCTGTATTTTTAATATTTTTGAGAGTCTCACCTGTATTGTAGATTTTTAATCTTTGCTTTTTGATATTTGTTATCAATTTTGTGATAGCTCAGTTAGTAAAGAATCCACCTGCAATGCAGGAGATGACTCTAGTTCAGTTCCTGGGTTGGGAAGATCCCCTGGAGAAGGGATAGGCTACCCACTCCAGTATTTTTGGGCTTCTTTGTGGCTCCGCTGGTAAAGAATCCGCCTGCAATGCAGGAGACCTGGGTTCGATCCCTGGGTTGGGAAGATCCCCTGGAGAAAGGAAAAGCTACCCACTCCAGTATTCTGGCCTAGAGAATTCCATGGACTGTATAGTTGATGTGGTTGCAAAGAGTCAGACACAACTGAGCAACTAACACACTTTGTACCTTTAAGAATCGAATCTTTAGTATTCATTTTCACTTAGGGGTGTGATTAATGGCTTGATTGCTCTCTCCCCTTTTTGACTCTCCCTTTTCTCCCCCAGGTCACCTCTATCTCCTCCACCTGCTCTTCTTGACTTATCTCTGTGAATCTCTCTGGGTATTCCAAGCTGTGGAGAACACTTAGGGAACTGATTACTGGCTGGATTGGTCTTTCCACTTTTGACTGCCTGTCTTCTCCTCCTGGTCACCTCTATCTCCCTCCCTCCTCTTCTCTATCTCCTTCCATGTAACTCTGTGAGCCTCTCTGGGTGTTCCAAACTGTGGAGAGCACCAAGGGAACTGATTACTGGCTAGATTGCTGTCTCCCCTTTTGACTCCCCCTCTTCTCCTCCTGGTCACCTCTATCTCCCTATTCTCTTCTCCATGTAACTGTGAACCTCTCTGGGTGTCTGTCGCTGTGGAGAATTTTTTCACCATTAACCTAGATGTTTTATCATCTGTGCTGTATGGGTGGAGAAGTCTTGAGGCTACTGTAAGAATAAGACTGAAAGCCAGAGACAGAGGCTTAAATCCGAAACTTGAGAACACCAGAGAACTCCTGATTCCAGGGAACATTAATAGACGAGCTCACCCAAAAGCCTCCATACTTAACACTGAAACCAAGCTCCACCCAAGAGCCAACAAGTTCCAGAGCAAGACATACTACACTAATTCTCCAGCAACTCAGGAACACAGCCCTGAGTGTTAAAAGACAGGCTGCCCAAAGTCATGCCAAACCCATAGACACCCCAAAACTCACTACTGGATACTTCATTGCACTCCAGAGAGAAGAGATCCAGCTCCATCCACCAGAACATAGATGCAAGCTCCCCTAACCAGGAAACCTTCACAAGCTGCTAGTCCAACCCCATCCACAGGGAGCGAGCTCCATAATAAAGAGGAACCACAGACTTCCAGCCTACAGAAAGGGCACCCCAAACACAGCAATTTAAATAAAATGAAAAGGCAGAGAAATACTCAGCAGGTAAAGGAACATGATAAATGCCCATGAAACCAAACAAAAGAGGGGGAGACAGGGAGTCTACCTGAAAAAGCATTCAGAATAATGATAGTAAAAATGATCCAAAATCTTAAAAACAAAATGGAATTACAGATAAGTAGACTAGCAACAAGGGTTGAGAAGATGTGAGAAATGTTTAACAAGGACCTAGAAGAAATAAAAAAGTCAGTAATGAATAATGCAATAACTGAGATCAAAAGCACTCTTGAGGGAACCAACAGAAGAATAACCGAGGCAGAAGAGAGGATACGTGAGGTGGAAGATAGAACGGTGGAAGTAAATGAGGCAGAGAGGAAAAAAGAAAAACGAGGACAACCTCAGAGACCTCTGGGACAACGTTAAACGCCCCAACATTTGCATCATAGGAGTCCCAGAAAAACCAGACAGAAAGGGTATGAAAAAATACTTGAGATAATAGTTGAAAACTTCTCTAAAACGGGGAAGGAAATAGCCACCCAAGTCCAAGAAACCCAGAGAGTCCCAAATAGGATAAACCCAAGGCGAAACACCCTAAGACACGTATTAATCAAATTAACGAAGATCAAGCACAAAGAGCAAATATTAAAAGCAGCAAGGAAAAAGCAATAAATATCACATAAGGGGATCCATAAGGATCCATAAGGACAACAGCTGATCTTTCAATGGAAACTCTTCAGGCCAGGAGGGAATGGCAGGATATACTTAAAGTGATGAAAGAGAAAAACCTACAACCCAGATTACTGTACCCAGCAAAGATCTCAATCAAATATGAAGGAGAAATCAAAAGCTTTACAGACAAGCAAAAGCTAAGAGAATTCAGCACCACCAAACCAGCTCTCCAACAAATGCTAAAGGATCTTCTCTAGACAGGAAACAGAGAAAAGGTTTATAAACTCAAGCCCAGAACAACAAAGTAAATGGCAATGGGATCATACTTATCAATAATTACCTTAAATGTAAATGGGTTGAATGCCCCAACTAAAAGACAAAGATTGGCTGAATGGATGCAAAAACAAGACCCCTACAGATGCTTTCTACAAGAGACCCACCTCAAACCAAGGGACACATAAAGACTGAAGGGCTGGAAAAAGATATTTCATACAAATGGAGACCAAAAGAAATCAGGAGTAGCAATACTCAGGTCAGAAAAAATAGACTTTGAAATAAAGGCTGTGAAAAGAGATGAAGGACACTGCATAACGATCGAGGGATCAGTCCAAGAAGAAGACGGGACAGTCATACATACATATGCACCCAAAACGGCAGCACCGCAGTGTGTAAGGCAAATGCCAGCAAGTATGAGACGGGAAACTAACACAACAGTAGTGGGAGGCTTTCCTACCCCACTCACACCTGTGGATAGATCAACCAAACAGAAAATTAGCAAGGAGACACAAACTTCAAATGATACAATGGACCAGTTAGACCTAATTGATATCGGTAGGAGATTTCACCCCCAAACAGTGAATTTGACCTTTTTTCTCAAGTGCACACGGAACATTCTCCAGGATAGATCACATCCTGGGCCATAAATCTAGCCTTGGTAAATTAAAAAAAATTGAAATCATTCCAAGCATCTTTTCTGATCACAATGTGATAAGATTAGATGTCAGGTACAGGAAAAAAAACTAATAAAAATCCAAACATGCAGGCTAAACAACATGCTTCTGAATAACCAACAAGAAGAAATAAAAAAGAAATCAAAATATGCATAGAAACTAATGAAAATGAAAACACAATAACCCAAAACCTATGGGATTCAGTAAAAGCAGTGCTAAGGGGAAGCTTCATAGCAATACAAGCTTACCTCAAAAAATAAGAAAAAAAATCAAAATAACCTAACTTTACAGCTAAAGCAACTAGAAAAAAAAGAAATAAACCCCAGAGTTAGTAGAAGGAAAGAAATCATAAAAATTAGGGCAGAAATAAGTGAAAAAGAAACAAAGGAGACTATAGCAAAAATCAACAAAACTAAAAGCTGGTTCTTTGAGAAGATAAATAAAATAGACAAACCATTAGCCAGACTCATCAAGAAAAAAAGGGAGAAGAATCAAATCAGCAAAATTAGAAATGGAAGTGGAGAAATCACTAGAAAATGGAGATCATTAGAAAATGGAGAAGAATCAAAAGGATCATAACAGAGTACTATCAGCAACTATATGACAATAAAATGGACAACTTGGAAGAAATGGATGAATTCTTAGAAAAGTATAACCTTCCAAAACTGAACCAAGGAAGAAATAGAAAATCTTAACAGACCCACCACAGCACGGAAATTGAAACTGTAATAAAAAAATCTTCCAACAGACAGAAGCCCAGGACTAGATGGCTTCACAGGTGAATTCTACCAAAAATTTAGAGAAGAGCTAACACCAGTCCTACTCAAACTCAGAAAATTGCAGAGGAAGGTAAACTGCCAAAGTCATTCTGTGAGGCCACCATCACCCTAATACCAAAATCAGACAGAGAGGCCATAAAAAAGAAAACTATACAGGTCAATATCACTGATGAACATAGATGGAGAAATCCTCGACAAAATTCTAGCAAACACAATCCAACAACATATTTAAGAGATCATACATCATGACCAAGTGGGCTTTATCTCAGGGATGCAAGGATTCTTCAGTATTTGCAAACCAATCAATGTGATACACCACATTAACAAATGGAAAGATAAAAACCATATGATTATCTCAATAGATGCAGAGAAAGCCTTTGACAAAATCTAACATCCATTTATGATAACTCCAGAAAGCAGGCATAGAAGGAACATCATAAAAGCGGTATATGATAAACCCACAGTAAACATTGTCCTCAGTGGTAGAAAAGTGAAAGCATCTCCCCTAAAGTCGGGAACAAGACAAGGTGCCCACTCTCACTGCCACTATTCAACATAGTTTCGGAAGTTTTAGCCACAGCAATCAGAGAAGAAAAAGAAAAGGAATCCAGATTGGAAAAGAAGAAGTAAAACTCTTACTGTTTGCAGATGACATGATCCTCTACATAGAAAAGCCTAAAGACACCACCGGAAAATTACTAGAGCTAATGAATATAGTAAAGTTGCAGGATATAAAATTAACACAGAGAAATAAATCCCTTGCATTCCTATACATGTAACAGTGAGAAAACAGAGAAATTAAGGAAACAATTCTATTCACCATTGCGAGGAAAAGAATAAAATATTTAGGAATAAATCTACCTAAAGAAACAAAAGACCTATATATAGAAAACTATAAAACACTGATGAAGGAAATCAAAGATGACACAAATAGATGGAGAAATATTGCCACTTATTTTCAAAACAGACAGATACAGAAAATAAACATGGTTAAGGGGAAAGGGGGAAGAGCAATAAATCAGGGCAATAAATCACATCACACTCCCAGATACAAAATAGACGAGCACCAGGGGACTGGACAGCACAGGGGACTCGGCTCAGCAGAGTGCTCTAACAACCTCGGTAAGGGACAAGAATCTGAAGAGGAATATATATATTCTGTACATCCATATATTCAGGTGTGTGTGTGTGAGTGTGTGTACCTGAATCACTGCCATACCCCTAAAACTAACATGACATTATAAATCAACTATACTTCAATAAATAAATATTTTATATATGTGCATATATATATAAAATAAGCTCAAGTTACCTCTTGAAAACAAAAAACCGAGTAGCTTAACAATTAACTTTTCTCAAAACTTCGTGTAGAGTTGATCAAGACGGCAGATGCTACACTGGTGTCCTGTGTGGCTTGGGGTGCAATCCGACCACAGGGGCCCCGGTCCTGCCAGAACATGACATGGAGCTTGCGTTTGACGTGCAGTTCAGCGTGGAAGATATTGTGGAGGTAAGGCTGCGGTTATCATGGCGTGGGAGCTCCTTCTCACTCGGGTTTTGCTTGTACAGCCGTTCAGCACGCTGAGTCTGACATGGTGCTGTTAACACAGGCTTATACCTGTGGTCTCTCTGTGATGAGAACCTTTTCACAGACTGTACTGAGCTCTATGAGGATCAGAAAGGTGGCTCAGTGGTAAAGAACCTGCCTGCCGGTGCAGGAGACATAAGTGTCGTGGGCCCGATCCCAGGATCAGGAAGGTTCCCTGGAGGAGGGCATGGCAACCCACTCCAGTATTCTTGCCTGAAGAATCCCGTGGACAGGAGCATGGCTGGCCACAGTCCATGGGGTCGCAAAGATTTGGACGTGAGAATTGATGCTTTTGAACTGTGGTGTTGGAGAAGACTCTTGAGAGTCCCTTGGACTGCAAGGAGATCCAACCAGTCCATTCTGAAGGAGATCAGCCCTGGGATTTCTTTGGAAGGAACGATGCTAAAGCTGAAACTCCAGTAGTTTGGCCACCTCATGCGAAGAGTTGACTCATTGGAAAAGACTCTGATGCTGGGAGGGATTGGGGGCAGAAGGAGAAGGGGACGACAGAGGATGAGATGGCTGGATGGCATCACTGACTCAATGGACGTGAGTCTGAGTGAACTCCGGGAGTTGGTGATGGACAGGGAGGCCTGGTGTGCTGCGATTCATGGGGTCACAGAGTCGGACATGACTGAGCAACTGATCTGATCTGATCTGATCTGATCTGAGGTAGTGAGCACGTGTGCCTGTACACACACCAACTAGGGTTTGGGGGATAATTGCATTGAAGCAGGTGAGGGAAAAGGAATTTTGGAAAACAGTGCTTGACTGGCAACAGTTAGGCTATAGATGAAAAGAAAATGCACAACACTTTGCTCCTTGGTAAAGTTATTCTCCAGGAGTGCGAGTTCTGAAATGGCTCAGCATGTTACTGGAGTTGAACAGGTGAGGGATGTGGGCGCCAGTTTCTTACTGTGGGACAGGGCCTGGAGGCAGGCAGGAGAGGAAGGCTGGGCACACCCTGTGAAGCAGGATGACCAAGAGGCATGGTTCAAGGGTATTCGTGTCTAACTGCATGTAGGCGAGTTACATGTTCATGAAAAGTGAAAGTCGCTCAGTCGTGTCTGACTCTTTGTGACCCCATGGACTATACAGTCTATGGAATTCTCCAGGCCAGACTACTGGAATGGGAAGCCTTTCCCTTCTCCAGGGGATCTTCCCAACCCAGAGATTGAATCCAGGTCTCCCACATTTCAGGCAGATTCTTTACCAGCTGAGCCACAGTACGTTATCTCAAACATGTGCCTGAATTGCCCAGCGCTCTGAGAGCCAGAAACAAAGGCAGCCAGTAGTCAGCCACGAACAAACCCAGGGCCTGACGGTAGTTTCTGATAGGATTTTCCAGTAAGAGGATCTGGGGTTCCCCAGAGAAATGGGCAGAGGAAGTATGTGAGCCCGGGGCTTCTTGTAGTGCCGGGAAGTGAAGATGCCCTCAGGAAGCAAGGGCCCGCCGGTGCCAGGGCCGGAGCAGTTAGGGCCAGAGAATAAATCGTGTTGTGTTGGATGATAACCCAAGAGTGTCCGGGGATATAAACCAGTGATTGAATAAACAAATGAGGAGAAGAGACCAATCTTCTGTCCTGGAGAATTCCCAATAGCACTCGAGCGGTGCAGCTGAAACCTCCCCTCCCCCTCCCCCTGCTTTAGGGGTGGACTAGACTTAGTGACCGGCTTTCGCTAAGCCTGGCAGAGACTGCCCGGGCTCAGTGGCCAAGGCCAGCATCGCCAGTGACCTGTCGTGCTGGTGGCACACACATCCTGATGTGATGGAGTGAGAAGGGCCCCCATGTCTGTGGGCTTCTCCCCCAAATTCACCACCCCAACCTAGTCATGCGAGAAACATCACGTAGGCCCAAACTAGGGGGCATCTCCCAAGATACCTGACTCCTCAGGACTGTCAAGGTCTCAAAAGACAGGAAAAGCCTGAGAATCTGGCCAGGAGCAGGAGGAGGCTGGGGAGACGTGACTGCAGGTGCCGTGGATTGGGTCCAGGAATGGGAAGAGGATGCCAGTGGAAAAGCCGGTCAGAGCCAGGTGTCAGTTAACAGTGTGGTGCTCAGGTCAGGCCTTGGCTATGACTGGTGGGCCGTGGGATTGTGTTGTGACAGCTGTCAGTATCAGCATTCATTTTTAAAAAAAGCTTACCAAAGTTGGTTAATTTCTGTGTAGCCGTTTCAATACTGAAGATGGAAAAGAAAGCAACATTTTTGGTGCATTATGCTTTATTTCGAGAAAAGTAAATGCAACTGAAATGCAAACAAAGTTTGTGCAGCACATGGAGAAGGTGCTATGGCTGAGCGATGTGGTAAAAGTGGGCTGCGAGGTTTTGTGCTGGAGACTCGTCTCTGGATGATGCTCCGTGTCAGGTAGATCAGTTGAAGTTGATGGTGATCAAATTGAGACCTTAATGGAGAAGAATCAACGTAATACCATGCAGGAGATAGCCGACATACTCAAAATATCCAAATCAAGCATTGAAAGTCATTTGCACCAGCTTGGTTATGTTAGTGAGTACGATATTTGGGTTCCATGTAAGTGAAGAAGACCTTCTTGATTGTATTACTGCATGTGATTCTTTACTTAGACATAACAAAACCATTCTGTTTTTAAAACAAATTGTGATGGGCTCTGAAAAGTGAATCCTGTGCATTAATGTGGAACAGAAAGGATTATGGGGCAAGTGAAATGAACCATCACCAACCACACCAAAGGCCGGTCTTCACCCAGAGAAGGCGATGTTGTATTTATGGTGGGATTGGAAGGGCATCCTCTATTATGATCTCCCTCTGGAAAGCCAGACGATTAATTCCAGCAAGTACTGGTTCCAGTTAGACCAACGGAAGGCAACACTTGACGAAAGCATCCGGAATTAGTCAACAGAAAACCTTTAATCTTCCATCACGATAACACAGACAGTATGTTTCTTTGGCGGCCGGGCAAAAGCTGTTACAGCTTGGCTGGGAAGTTCCAGTTCATCCTCCGTATTTGGCAGACACTGCACCATTGGATGTCCATTTATTTTGGTCTTTACAGAATTCTCTTAGTGGGAAAAATTTCAGTTCCCTCTAAGACTGTAAAAGGCGCCTGGAACAGTTCTTTTCTCAAAAAGATAAAAAGTTTTTGGAAAGACGGAGTTACGAAGTTGCCTAAAAAATCACAGAAGGTAGTGGAACAGAACAGTGAATACATTGAACAAAATTCTTGGTGAAAATGAAAAAGGTGTCTTTTATTTTTACTTAGAAAACAAAGGGACTTCCCTGGTGGTGCAGTGGGTAAGAATTGCTCTGCCAGTGCAGGGGACTCGGGTTCAGCCCCTGACCTGGGAAGATCGCACATGCCTCGGAGCAGCCGAGCCCTTGTGCCGCAGCTGCTGGGGCCTGCAAGCCACAGCAAGAGAAGCACGGCGGTAAGTCTGGGCGTTGCAACGAAGAGGCGCCGAGAGCCAAGACTAGAGAGAGCCCGCAACAGCAGTGAAGGCCCAGAGCCTCCGAGAATGAGTGAGCCAGTGAGCAACCCGAAGGAGCCTCCCAGCCAGCCCAGTGCTCTAAGTTGTCTCTAGGTTACCTGTAACACCTGCTGCTGCTGCTAAGTCGCTTCAGTCCTGTCCGACTCTGTGCAACCCCAGAGACAGCAGCCCACCAGGCTCCCCCGTCCCTGGGATTCTCCAGGCAAGAACACTGGAGTGGGTTGCCATTTCCTTCTCCAATGCATGAAAGTAAAAAGTGAAAGTGAAGTCGCTCAGTCATGTCCGACTCTTCGCGACCCTATGGACTGCAGCCCACCAGGCTCCTCTGCCCATGGGGTTCTCCAGGCAAGAGTACTGGAGCGGGCTGCCATTTCCTTCTCCAATGCATGAAAGTGAAAAGTGAAAGTGAAGTCACGCAGTCATGTCCGACTCCTAGCGACCCCATGGACTGCAGTGCACCAGGCCCCTCTGTCCATGGGATTTTCCAGGCAAGAGTGCTGGAGTGGGGTGCCACTGCCTTCTCCCCCTGTAACACCTAACACAGTGTAAATGCTCTGGAGATAGTTGCCAGTGTTCAGTAAATTCAAGTTCTGCTTTTTGGGACTTTGTGGAGTTTTGTTTTTCTGAGTGTTTTTGATCCAAGATTTGTTGAATCCACAGATTATAGGGGCTTCCTGTGTATAAGATACAAGTAGGTTTTGAACAGTGTAGCCCCATGGGCTAAACTATTACATTCTAGAACAGAAGTTTAAAGAGTGTGCTTACACGGAAAAGTCTGAACCCTCCTTGCTGGTTTTTTTTTCCCTTTTGTCATTGTTTCTTAAATTATGATAGTTGGTGGCTCAGACAGTAAGAATCTACCTGCAGTGCAGGAGACCTGGGTTCAATCGCTGGGTTGGGAAGATCCCCTGGAGAAGGAAATAGCAACTCACTCCAGTGTTCTTGCTGGAAATCCCATGGACGAGGAGCCTGGTCCAGGGCCACCGTCCACGGGGTCGTCAAGAGTCTGACACGACTGAGGGGCTAACGCTCACTTCACTGGTGTCATTTTTGCCTTGATCATTTGTTCCAGAAACCATACTGACGATAATTGTGAAAATATTAAGTTGAATGTTTATGAATTACTTAAATGTAGATTGAGATTCAGTCATAGTAGAACCATGTGAGCATGTACCTTACTGTTTATTTACAGATTAATATTCTCAGAGCTGCTGTCAACAAGCTTGTGTGTGATGGACCGAATGGATCGAAGTGTCTTGGGCCGGAAAGGATCGCGCAGTTACAGGATAACAGCCGCCAGAAACTTTTAGGGTGAGCTGTGTGGCCACACGGGCTTCCTTCTTAGCCGTCTGGACCTTGGGTGTCTTGCCTTGTCTGTGATACGACGCAGTGTGCTGGGTTAAGGCTCTGAAGTGGGGACGTGTCTCCGAGGTGCCAGGACAGAGGCCTCAGCTTCCTGGGAGCAGCAGGCTGTGTCCTGGGTGGCCACTGGGAGCCGGGCAGGAAGCAGGGTGGTTTGAAAACAGTGTAATAAAGAGAGCCTTTCAAACGGCACCGGCAGGGCAGAGGGAGTCCACGGTGGGCACCTTGAGGGCAGAGAGATGAGGGGCCCCAGGCTTGAGGACCACCTCACAGGAGTTGGGCCCCTCTCATGAGCTTCCCAGCTGGCTCAGGCTTGCTGCTTGCTGGACTCCCCGTTGACCAAGGCCAGCCAGAAGCCCTGCAACCAGGGCCCTCACTGGGGCAGCCCGTGAGGTTAGGTCAGCCTGGAGGTGTCAGAGGAGGCCGAGGGGGAAGGACACGGTGGGGAGGAGCAGACAGAGGCCCTCGGCACGTGGGGTCCCGCAAACCACTCTCAGCCTCTCTCCCTGCTGGCTTCACCCCTTGCCCGGCCCGGGACGGTGGCCTGGGCCGCTGGGAGCCAGCTGAGGACAGTGAGCAGCAGGGTGCCAGGCACAGTGCTGCCTCTGCGACTGCGACAGAGACTGAGGTGTGTCAGAGTTCACACACACGCAGCACAGAAGCCATCTCAGTGTGTGTGCCCCGGCGGATGCACCACCTGGTCAGCAGCGGAGCGACGCCGTGCTGTAAAACACTGGAGGTCCTCATAACACTGAGAGACCCCCAGCAAGATCCGCGTGGAGGAGCGGCTGTCTCCACGTGTTGGAGGCCCCTGTCCCGGTGCGGCTGTGCTCTGCCCTGCGTGTCCTAAGGGCACCTCCCCACCCCCAAGGCGGGCAGCCAGTCCTGACTTGCTGGGCGCCAAATGCGGGGAGGGAGGTTGGGTGCAGTTCAGTGGTTGTTAGTAAGCGTGTGGAGTTGTGCTAAGCACTATACGACTCTGTTACAAAGTTTCTGTCATCCCCAAAGCTTGCTTATAAATAACCTTAGAACAGAATTGTGGGGATAGCCACACAATGCTATAAATCTACTAAAATTATTAAACTGCATACTTAGAAATAATTAGTTTATGGTATATAATGACCTCAAAAAAGCTGTTTTTAGAAGCAGCAGTTCTTCTGTCCATTTGTCAGCATCTCCTGTCCCCACCCAAACTCCAGGCAACCACAGGCCTCTTATGGTCTCCATAGATTTTTCTTCTCTGAAAATTATTTATAATTGACCTAATGACTTTAAAAACCTGGCTTCGTTTGTTTAGCCGAGTGTGTTTGAGGTTCATCCGTGTTGTGATGTGTTTATCCTCTTTAATGACTGGTGCTCGTCTGTGTGCGTATGTCACGCTCCTCCGTGTGCGTATGTCACGCTTCGTCCGCCCATCCACCGGTTGTTGAAATGCTTGGCTTGTTTGCAGTATTAGGCTTTTTGAGTAATGCTGCTCTGGAAAGGCACGCAGCCTTTAAATGGATGTGTATCTTCTTCTCTCTTGGGTAGATATCTAGGAGTGGAAGTGGTAGGTTGTATGGTAAATTTGTTAATTTTTTAAGAAATGGACAAGCTGGTTTTCAAGCTGACTCCCATATCACATCCCTGCCAGCAACGTGTGGCCGTTTCCTTTTCTCCATCCTTGCCTGCGCTTGGTTGTGAGTTTTTTATTGTAGTTAATCTAGTGGCCTTACAGCGCAGTTCTCTCAGTCGTGTCTAACTCTTTGCAACCCCATGGACTGCAGCACACCAGGCTTCCCTGTCCATCACCAACTCCCAGAGTGTGCTCAAACTCATGTCCATCAAGTTGGTGATGCCGTCCAACCGTCTCATCCTCTGTCATCCCCTTCTCTTCCTACCTTCAGTCTTTGCTAGCATCAGGGTCTTTTCCAGTGAGTTGGTTCTTTGCATCAGGTGGCCAAAGTAATGGAGCTTCAGCTTCAGCATCAGTCCTTCCAGTGAACATTCAGGACTGATCTCCTTTAGGATAGACTGGTTGGATCTCCTTACAGTCCAAGGGACTCTCAGGAGTCTCCTCCAACACCACAGTTCAAAAGCATCAGTTCTTTGGCGCTCAGCTTTCTTTATGGTCCAACTCACATCCATTCACGACCATTGGAAGAACCATAGCCTTGATAAGATGGACCTTTGTCAGCAGCATCTCTGCTTTTAACTCGCTAAGTTGGTCATAGCTTTTCTTCCAAGGAGCAAGCGTCTTTTAATTTCGTGGCTGCAGTCACCATCTACAGTGATTTGGAGCCCAAGAAAGTGAAGTCTGTCACTGTTCCCATTGTTGCCCCATCTGTTTGCCGTGAAGTGATGGGACCCGATGCCATGGTCTTCGTTTTTTGAATGTTGAGTTTGAGCCAGCTTTTTCACTCTTCTCTCTCACCTTCATCAAGAGGCTCTTTAGTTCCTCTTTGCTTTCTGCCGTAAGGGTTGTTATCATCTGCAGATCTGAGGTTATCGATGTTTCAGATCTTTCACATTTTTTTAATTGGGTTGATTGTCATCTCATTACTGAGTTGCAGGCGTTCTTTCTAAATGCTTGCTGAAAGTCTCTTATGAATATGTAATTTGCAGATACTTTCCCCGTCATGTAGTTTGTCTTTTCGTCTCCCTTTTATTTTCATATTCTGAAGAACACACAGACTTAATGTTGATGATGCTACTTCATCTTTGGTGTGGCGTGTGCTTTTGGTGTTCTATCCAGTGTCACACAAGTGTTCTCCTCTGTTTCCCTCTCTCATATTTGTGCTCAGTTGCTCAGTCATGTCCAACTCTTTGTGACCTCATGGACAGGCTCCTCTGTCTGGAATTTTCCAGGCAAGAAAACTGGAGTGGGTGGCCATTTCCTTCTCCAGGACATCTTCCTGGCCCAGGGGTTGCACCTGTGTCTCGTGTCTCCTGCACAAGCAGGCGGTTCTTCACCACTGCACCACCTTCTTGTGTTTGGGTTTTGATCCGTTTTGAGATGATATTTGAATGTGGTATGACATGTAAGAGGCTTTGAAGTTTGTTTTTTCACATAAGAACATCCACTTGTTATATGTTACAACATAATTTGCTGAAGAACTTTCTTTTCCCTCATTGAATTACAGTGGCACCTGTCCAAAATAAACTGGCCGTGAGCGTGAAGGTTTATTTATGAACTTCCTGTTTTGTTCTGTTGACTTATGTGTGTTTTAATAGTAATTCTTGAAATTGAGCAGTGAGCCCTTGTGTTTCGTTCTTCTTTTTCAATGTTGCTTTTACTTTTCTAGATCCTTTTCCTCTCCACATGCAAGTTGGGCTCAGCTTGTCAATGTCTACAGTGAGCCTGGCAGGAACCGTGATAGGGATTGTGGTGGATCTACAGATGAGTTTGAGGAGAATTGCTATCTTAACAGTATTGAGTTGTTTGGCCCACCAAGATGGAATGCCTATTAGATATCCTTCAGTTTCCCTGAACACTTTCTGTGGTTTTCAGTGTGCAGTGCTTGCACTTTTGTTAAATTATTTCGAAATATTTTTGTCTTTTTGATGCTATTGTGAGTTTAAATAATTTTCTTTATTTTTGCATTGTTCATTGCTACAAATGAACAATTGATTTTTATATACTGGTCTTTTATCCCGTGACCTTATTAAATGGTTAGTGCTAGTAGTTCTTGTAGACTCTTTAGGATTTCCTACATACAGGATTATATCTATGAGTAAAGACAGTTTTACTTCTTCCTTTCCAATCTGTATGCTCGTAATTTTTCCCTTGTTTTATTCTGCTGGTTAGAACCCTCAATATGTTGTTAAACAGAGGTGATGAGAGCACATGTCCTTGCCTCGGCCCCCGTTTCAGGGAGAAGCCTTGTCACTCGCTGAGTATGGCGGTGGCTGGAGGCATTCAGCAGAGGCTTAGCAGCAGCAGACGCTCTCTGTCCGGTTGGAGGGGTTCTCTTCTGTCCCTAGTGTGCTGGCAGCTTTGATTGGGGAAGGATGTCACATTTTGCCAATGCCTTTTTTGTGTCTGTGAGAAAATTGTGTTTTTTAAAATTTATGTAGTGTATTAATTGCTTTTTGGATGTTATAACTAGCTTTGCATTCTTGGGATGAATTCCACTTAGTGTGTAATTCTTTTGATAAGCTCGTTTGCTATTTCTGTTGTTAGGGTTTTCCCTCTGTGTTTCTGAGGCTCATTCACTGGTCTTAAGTTTCCTGTGATCTCTTTGTCAAATTTGGTATCAGAGCGGCACTGGCTTCACAGAACGAGTTTAGGAAGTGTTTCCTGCCACTCTGTTTTCAGAAAGAGTTTGTATAGGATCGATATCATCTCTTTAAATATTTGATTGAGTTTACCAATGAAATCATCTGAACTTGGACTTCTCTTTGTGGGGAGATTTTAAATTACTACTTCAATTTCTTGTGTTTTAGGTCGATTCAGAGTTTCTGTTTCTTTTTAAGTCAGTTTTGATAATTTGTGTCTTTCTAAGAATTTTACTCAGTTTGTGTAAATGAACTAGTTGGCATACAGTTGTTCAGAATCTTCTCCAGGAACCCTTTCCTCTGTATAGTCAGAAGTCACGCCCCCTTTCTTGCTTTGGAGTTTGTGTGTATTGCCTCTCTTTTTTCTGGGTTAGCTTAGCTAAAGTTTATCAATTCTAGTGATCTCTTCGAAGAACTAATGTTTGGTTTTGTTGATTTTCCCCCCTAATGTTTATTTTTTCTGTTTCGTTGATGTTTATCTCTGCCTGGAAAATCCCATGGATGGAGGAGCCTGGTGGGCTGCAGTCCATGGGGTTGCCAAGAGTCGGACACGACTGAGCGACTTCACTTTCACTTTTCGCTTTCATGCATTGGAGAAGGAAATGGCAACCCACTCCAGTGTTCTTGCCTGGAGAATCCCAGGGACGGGGGAGCCTGGTGGGCTGCCATCTGTGGGGTCGCACAGAGTCGGACACGACTGAAGTGACTTAGCAGTAGCAATGTTTATCTCATTGTAATTATTCCCTTACCTCTGGTTGCATTGGGCCTAACTTGCTGCTTTTCCAATTTCCTAACTTAGAAGCTTTATTATTTTGAGAACTTTTCTGTTACAGACATTTAAACCTGTAAAATTCTCTCCATTACTGTTTTTGCTGCATCCCATACTTTCTGATCAGTGGTATTTTGATTTTAATTCTTTTAAAAGCACTGTCTGGTTTCCCTTGTGATTTCTTCTTTGATGCATTATTGAGGTGCATATTGTTTAATTTTCAAATATTTTTTGAGATTTTCCAAATATTCTCTGTTGTTACTGTATAGTGCATTTCCGCTGCAGGCGTCACACGGACATGAATGACCCCGGTCTTTCATAGCCCCTCCCACGTGTACTGGGCCTTGCTCTGTGGCCTGGCACAGTCTTTCCTGGAAAGTGTTCCTTGTTCCCTTGAGAAGAATATATGTGTTGTTGGGTGGGGTGCTCTGTAGATGCTGGGTGGGTCCATGGTGGGTGGTGGCCTGGGATTCACTATGCTTGCTGATTTTCTTTCTAGTTCTATGAAAATCAAAACTGGGACATTACAGTTTCTATTTATTGAGATAGGAGTATTTCTCTTCTCTGTCAGTTTTCCGTTTCTGTCTTTTGGGGGCTCTGTTAGACACGTTTACATTTATAAGTGTCGTATCTTCCTGAGGTGTTAGCCCTTTTATCATTATGAAATCTCTGTTCTGATAATCTTTCTTGTTTAAAAGTCTGGTTTGTCGGACATAGCTGTTCTGCTTGGTTTGGTTACTGTTTGCTTACTGTTTTCATGACGTATCTTTTCCCGCCCATTTAGTTGAAAGGGCACCTGCATCTTTGCATCTTTGAAAGCCTTCTTTCTGCCCTGCCATGCTCTCTCCTCCCTGGGGACTCCACTGTATGGTGTTTGGTACAACTGACGTCGTCCTGCTGGTCTCGGAGGCTCTGCCATTTTTTCTTCCTCCTCCTTCTCCCTCCTGTTCAGTTAGGGAACGTCCGTTGCTCTGTCCTTAAGTTCACTGACTCTCTGTTCGTCCATCTCACACCGACAGATTCCTATAAGGACTTCTTCATTTTAGTTACTGTACCTTTCAATTCTAAAATTTCTCTTTGGTTCTCGTGTATAGTTTTAAACTTTTAGTGAGATTTCCTTTGAGTCATTGTCATCGTGTTTTCCTCTATTTCTTTAAACACGGTTTGCTTTAATTCTCTGTGTGTGCTTGCAGGGACCTCTTTGAAGTCTTACCTGCCAAACCCACGTCCGAGCCCACCCACTCAGCCTCTGTTGCCTGCTCTCCTTTTTATTCCTGAGTATGGGTCACGCATTCCTGTTTCTCATATATCTTGCTAGAGATTGAGTATTTTAGGTAATGTAGTATATTAATGTAGGGTTTTGGTTCTTCCCTGCAGAATTCTGCAGAATGGGTTTCCCTACATGCTGTAAGGCCGCAGGTACCTTTTTTTTTTTTAATTCTCCTTGTATTTTCCAGCCTGGCTTGTTAGGGGGTGTCCTCGTGTCTGCATTGCTCAGTGCTCAGCCATTGGTGGATCAGAAGTTGTGCTTGGACCTCTGAATCATCAAGTTTTCCAGCCTGTGCTGGTGGGTCCGTGTGTGGGTTGACAGTACTTCTAGAGTTCAGGCAGTGTTAAGCTCTTTCCTGGCTTGTATTTTTCGCCAGGGCCCTGTGGCAGGCTGGGGGCCTTCATAGGGCTCCTCTGCACCTGTGTGTGCAGCTGCTCCATCACCCTGGGGTCGTCTGGGAGCCCCGCTGGCCTCTGCCGCTCTCGGCCCCAGGGTCTCCCTGGGCATTTCCCGGGAGTCTGCTGGTCTGCACTGGCCCCAAGCAGGACCAAGGCCAAAGGCTCGAAGAGCTGGAGGCTTTCTCCCTTCGATTCCTCCTGCACTTGTCTGACTGTGCTGCCAGGCACGAGGCTTCACCCTCTGCTGCACATCAAGTGAACTCAGTCTGGCCATGAGCATGCCTGTTCTCACAGCCAGCTCCCCTGGAGCTCTGGAGTGCCAGGTCAAGCTGCTGGGGTGGGTGTGAGTGTGGCGGGGAGCAGCCCCAGGTTTGAACTCCGCAGACTCCAGTCTTGCTGCCTAGAGTTCAGCAGTTTTTCTTGAATGAATGCTTCTGAACTTGTTTGCTTTTGGTTAACATCCAGAGCCTTCAGATGTGTTCCTTGGACAATCGTGTCCAGTTTTATACTTGTTGGGGAGGAAGGAGGTGCAAGAAGATTTGCAAACTTTATTCTTTTATTGCTAGAATTCTCTATCTCAGCCTTTTGACATTTCCAGCTTGTCACAGCTGCTTAAGAGTAAATGGTATAACAGTTCCTGTTACATCTCCCAGAACTTGACTGAGTGACGCAGAGATGTTCGGTAATGGAGCTGCCTCCACTGGTTACCAGGGGAACGCAGAGCACAGCGGTCAGCCTTAGAGGCTGTGTCACTCCATTCTTTTCCTGCTTTTGAATGTATGAAAGTGAAAGTCAGTCACTCAGTTGTGTCCGACTCTTTGTGATCCCATGGACTATATAGTCCATGGAATTGTCCAGGCCAGAATACTGTGTAGCCTTTCCCTTTTCCAGGGGATCTTCCCAACCCAGGGCTCAAACCCAGGTCTCCCACATTGGGAGCAGATTCTTTACCAGCTGAGCCACAAGGGAAGCCCAAGAATACTGGAGTGAGTAGCCTATCCCTTCTCCAGCTGATCTTCCTGACCCAGGAATTGAACCTGGGTCTCCTGCATTGCAGGCAGATTCTTTACCAACTGAACTATCAGGGAAGCTCTTTTGAATGTATAGTGGATTAAAATATTCTCTGATCACAATTACATAAATTTTGACCTTTAAAAAACTTACTAGCATTATAATCCTGAGTGAAAGTACATAGAATTTAAATCTCTTTAAATATCGTAGTAGTGTTTTCAGTTACTAACATATAATTAAGATGACTTAAACTCTCTTTTTTAAAATTTTAGTTTGTTCTGTCAGTTGAAAGCAAGAGAGAAGGTTGTTCCTAAGTGGTACGAGAAGCCGTACGAGTGGAATCAGGTAAGTGAGAAACTGGAGGCGGTGTGGGCCGCCTGCCCCCAGGACGGACGGGGAGGAGCCTCAGGGGGGCTCAGGGAGAGACTCAGAGGGGCTCAGGGAGGAGGATTCGGGAGAGCAGAGAGACTCGGAGGGGCTCAGGGTGAGACTCGGAGGGGCTCAGGGAGGGACTCAGAGGGGCTCAGGGTGAGACTCAGAGGGGCTCAGGGAGGAGCCTCTAGAGGGGCTCAGGGAGAGACTCAGAGGGGCTCAGGGAGAGACTCAGGGGCTCAGGGAGGAGCCTCTAGAGGGGCTCAGGGAGAGACTCAGAGGGGCTCAGGGAGAGACTCAGAGGGGCTCGGGGAGAGACTCAGGGGCTCAGGGAGAGACTCATAAGGGCTCAGGGAAGAGCCTCTAGAGGGGCTCAGGGAGAGACTCAGAGGAGCTCAGGGTGGAGGATGCGGGAGAGCAGAGAGAGGCGCACGACGGAGCGGGCGGCGCCGGCGGTGCGGTGCCCGCAGGCAGCCTGCCACTTCTGAATAGTGCATTGCTCAGTCTCTCCGGTGTGTCTGACTCTTTGCAACCCCATGAACTATAGCCCTATACAGGCTCCTCTGTCCATGGAATTTTCCCAACAAAATACTGGAGTGGGTTGCCATTTCTCTTCCAAGGGTCTTCCTGACCCAGGGATTGAACTCGAGTCTCCTGCATTGGCAGGTGGATTCTTTACCCCTGAGCCACCGGAAGCCCTCTGGATAGTATATTGTATGTGAAAAGTTAGACCCCAGGCTAACCATCCTTCACTTCTGGATAAAACAGGTATGGGTGTCGGGCGCGCATTTAGGGCACGTTTGCTGTTGCTTTCATCTTCTTCGGTTGTCATGACGACGTGCCATCCACTGGGTGGCAAAAGCAGCAGCAGTTTACTCTGTGACAGTGATAGAGGCCGGGTGTGGGTGCTGCGGGTGCCAGCACGGTGGGGCTCTGCCGAGGGCCCTCCTGCTTGGAGACATCCACCTTCTCACTGTGCCCTGGCGTGGCAGAGACTGGGTGGCATGCTGTCTGGGGTCTCTTCCTGTAAGGGCACTAATCCATCGTGAGAGCCTCCCCCGCACCTCCGTGTAACCCGACTACTGCCCAAAGGCCTGCCTCCTAATACTGTGCCACTGGGGGTCTGGATGACACGGTTCGGCCCACAGCGTTTGTGAAGTGTGGCAGGGCCCACACCAGACACCGTGACATTTCCTGCCCATGAGAGTTAGAGAAGAGAAGAAAATGTGATTGCAGGAAAGGAGCCCAGGGAGGAATCGTAAGCTCTAATCCTAGAGCCAAGAGAAAAGAGACATCAAAGGCAAAGGAGAAACGGGAAGATATACCCAGCTGACTGCAGAGTTTCAGAGAATAGCAAGGAGACCCAAGAAGGCCTTCTTAAGTGAACAGTGCAAAGAAATAGAGGAAAACAATAGAATGGGAAGGACTAGAGATCTCGTCAGGAAAATTAAAGATATGAAGGGAACATTTCATGCAAAGATGGATGCAATAAATGGACAGAAATAGTATGTACCTAACAGAAGTAGAAGATATTAAGAAGAGGTAGCAGGAATACACAGAAGTGTACAAAAAAGATCTTAGTGACCTAGATAACCAGGATGGTGTGACCACTAACCTAGAGCCCGACATCCTGGAATGTGGGCCTTAGGAAGCATCACTATGAACAAAGCTAGTGGAGGTGATGAATTATTTCAAATCCTAAAAGATGATGCTGTGAAAGTGCTGCACTCAATATGCCAGCAAATTTGGAAAACTCAACAGTGGCCACAGGACTGGAAAAGGTCAGTTTTCATTCCAATCCCAAAGAAAGACAATGCCAGAGAATGCTCAAACTACCGCACAATTGTACTCATCTCACACGCTAGCAAAGTAATGCTCAAAATTCTCCAAACTAGGCTTCAGCAGTATGTGAACCGAGAACTTCCAGATGCACAAGCTAGATTTAGAAAAGGCAGAGGAACCAGAGATCAAATTGCTAACATCTGTTGGATCATAGAAAAAGCAAGGGAATTCCAGAAAACATCTACTTCTTCATTGACTACACTAAAGCCTTTGACTGTGTGAAGTGAAGTGTAAGTCACTCAGTCATGCCTGACTCTTTGCAACCCCGTGGACTATACAGTCCATGGAATTCTCCAGGCCAGATTACTGGAATGGGTAGCCTTTCCCTTTTCCAGGAGATCTTCCCAACCCAGGGGTCAAACCCAGGTCTCCCACATTGTAGGTGGATTCTTTACCAGCTGAGCCACAAGGGAAGCCCTTTGACTGTGTGGGTCACAACAAACTATGGAAAATTCTTAAAGAGATGGGAATACCAGACCACCTTATCTGTCTCCTGAGAAACCTGTATGCAGGTCAAGAAGCAACAGTTAGAACTGGACATGAATAACGGACTTGTTCCAGATTGGGTAAGGAGTACGTCAAGGCTGTATATTGTCACCCTGCTTATTTAACTTATATGCAGAGAACATCATGAGAAATGCTAGGCTGGGTAAAGCACAAGCTGGAATCAAGATTGCCAAGAGAAATATCAACAACTTCAGAAATGCAAATGACACTACCCTTATGGCAGAAAGCAAAGAAGAACTAAAGAGCCGTTTGATGAAAGTGAAAGAGGAAGGTGAAAAATCTGATTTAAAACTCAACATTCAGAAAACTAAGATCATGGTATCTGGTCCCAACACTTCATGGCCAATAGATGGAGGAAAAATGGAAACGGGGAGAGACTGTATTTTCTTGGGCTCCCAAATCACTGCAGATGGTGACTGCAGCCATGAAATTAAAAGACACTTGCTCCTTGGAAGAAAAGCTATGACCAACCTAGACAGCGTATTAAAAAGCAGAGATACCACTTTGACAGCAAAGGTCCATCTAGTCAAAGCTATGGTTTTTCCAGTAGTCATCTATGGATGTAAGACTTAAGGAAGCACTCAGACTTTTGAATTGTGCTGGAGAAGGTAGCTGGACTGCAAGGAGATCAAACCAGTCCATCCTAAAGGAGATCAACCCTGAATATTTATTGGAAGGACTGATGCTGAACCTCTCTCTAATACTTTGGCCACCTGATTTGAAGAGCTGACTCATTGGAAAAGACCCTGACGCTGGGAAAGATTGAGGGCAGGAGGAGAAGGAGACGGCAGAGGATGAGATGGTTGGATGGCATCGCTGACTTAATGGATGTGACTTTGAGCAAACTCCCGGAGATAGTGGAGGACAGAGGAGCCTGCGTGCTGCAGTCCATGGGGTTGCAAAGAGTCGGACATGACTTAGTGATTGAACAGCAACAATCCTAGAGCCAAGGCTGTCTTTATAAATAAACCAGCTGGGGCACTGGTTCCTCATCCCTGTGGCGGGGGAGTGAGACGCTGCCCCCGGAGCTGTGTTTCCCACTCCAAGTCCGACAGGTACTTCTGCTGCAGCGTTCCTGTGGTCCACGTGCTCCATGACGGGGTTCCCTGTCAGAGTGCTGAGCACCAGTCACTGGAGCTGCTCCAGCACGTGCACGAGCTCTGCCCTCAGGGAGGACGTGCAGGGTGCGCCGGCCACCTCTCCCACAGCCTCCATGGGGGGTGTGAAGCTAATAGAAGACTTAGTTAGGAAGCCGAGTTTCACTCTGGGGTTGGTGGGTTTCAGAAAACTTCCACATGCTCTAATGCCTCTGTGAAGTTACTGTTCATGTTTACGTAAAAGAATGCATGGGAGATTTCTGAGTAGAGCTTACTGTATTGTTAAGACGAATTGAAAGATGGCATAGCAAATGTATAGTATTTGGTGTTGTGAGAGACATTGAAGGAGTGCTTCCTGCCCTCTCTGCACACACACACACACACACACACACACACACACACACACACAAGGTCTGTGTATGTGTGTAACTTTGTTTTACTTTATGTCTAGAAAAGCGCTGTTGCGGAGCCTGACTGGCCCTTTTGCCCCAACAGGTTGATCCGAAGCTGGTGATGGAGCAGGCGGACCGAGAGAGCAGCAGGGGCAAGAACACCTTCCTGTACCAGCTCCACAGGCTGATTGTGCTCAGCTCCTAGAGGGCGGGCGCCCTGCCCCTGCGAGCCGCGCGCTGCGCTGCCTCAGTGGGGGCTGGAGGGTGGTGTTTCTGTTCACGTGGGAAGAACTGGGAAAAGGCTGGTCTTCTCGTGAAACAGAAAATCACTGTATTAAACATTTTGGGAAAAATTGTTCTGAAGGAAGACTTCATTTGGAAAAAGGTTCTCTTTTGCTCTGTTATTAAAGTAGATATCCATAGGTAGTATTGGGTGTGAGGTTCTGGATCCAGCGTGTGTTCCGCCTTCTTGCCGAGGTTTAAATGCCTGGGCCCAGGGAGACCAGTGCTCCCAGCTGATGACAAGGGGAAAGCTGGGTGTTCTTTTCCAAAACCATGTGACCTTTTCTGACTTTTTTCCGTGAGGGGAGATATCTAATTTCGGTAAAAATACTTCGTTTTGTGTATCTCAGGTTTTTCCTTAAGTTACAATTCTTTGTCCACGTTTTGGAAATGAGAGAGATCACCTGGTCACTAGCATATCTAATAAAAGTATTAGACCGAGTTTGTTTCTGACAGTTTTAGTCAGAGGAGATTAAAATATATTTTTTTCTTAAAAATAATAATCCATTGTTAAGATTATGAAGATCACCATTTTCCAACCAGAGAATCAGTACCAATTCCACATGGAGGAGACAACTTTAGTTGGTGAATAATCATCTTTGGCCAAATTTAGCAGAAAAGTGTAAAGTACAATGGAAACCTATGCAACTAAAATATAACTGTACTATACAGAAAAATCACCATGAGCAACTTAGTACGTATTTCTAACCCGTGAAATCTCAAGGATTTCTGTTTGTTGTTATTCCAATTAACAAAGTCCACAAATGTAAGCCATTTTAACGTTTCAGTGCAGAGTAAAGAGAGTGAAGAACATCTGCAATAAAATAAAAGCCTGCTGCATAATCCCTCCTGCTCATATCCTCTTGACCAAAAAACGTTAGCACTAGCATGCATTCAAGACCAAAATCCAAGCAGATCCATAAAAGGACTGGTCACTGGCATGGTCAGCCATTCTACTGTTTTAATTTTACTTATGGCAGGCATGAAAAAATCTAATTAGATGAAACTTCCACTAAACACTTTTTTAAAATCGAACTTTCAAACTTCTCCCGTAGTAACATATACCCAAGACTTGCCTAGCTTAGAATGAAGAGGAACTGCTATATTTACTTGCATTAACTTTCAAGAGTGCTTTGAAAATATACGGATGTATTCATACATGTAATCTTATCATGACCGGAATGGCTTATTTATAGACTATAAATGCCTATCCAGATAGAACGAGCAAGTACAAAGTTAAATTAGTACAGTTTGCCACATCAGAAGGGAATTCTGCTGTAAGGTATTTTTCTCCCCAATCTCCAAACATTAAGTCCAATATGTGAGCTTTAATGTTAAGTCTTACTATACTTTTAGTGAAACTAAGCAGACCCGGCATTGACAATGTAGGTAGCTTTAACTTTCTAAGAAAATGTAACACAAAATTCGCAACTTGAAACTATAACATGCCAAGGTTTTGATATATTATCTTAAAACACTTAGGAAGTGTCCACATTTTCAGAAATTCTATAGAGTTCTATTTAGTTACATATGTTATTTATTTTTCAGTGTCTGGCCTATTTCTCAAACATGTGGTTATCTTTGTGTATTGCCAAAATCAGTGACTTACCTTAAGTTTTGTCAGCCAGCAACATTTTCAGTGAATAAGAATGGATTTTAATTAGCCAAATGTAGACAGACATTGAATCTCGTCACTTTAAGTTTGGTAATTGCTTAATGTATCAGTTTTAGATTTCTAGCACTGCATGTGCTGTATTTATTCTGACTTTACTAAAATAAAGAGTTGAATACAAAAAAAAAATAATAATCCAGATTTCTAAAACTGATACAGGAGTGTTCAGTCCAGTCGCTCAGTCGTGTCTGACTCTTTGCAACCCCATGGACTGCAGCACCCCAGGCCTCCCTGTCCATCACCAACTCCCGGAGCTCAGCTTTGTTTATAGTCTAGCTCTCGCATCCATACATGACCACTGGAAAAACCATAGCCTTGACTAGAGCTACTTTTGTTGACAGAGTAATGTCTCTGCTCTTTAATATGCTGTCTAGGTTGGTCATAGCTTTTCTTCCAAGGAGCAAGCATCTTTTAATTTCATGGCTGCAGTCACCATCTGCAGTGATTTTGGAGCCCCCAAAATAAAGTCTGTCACTGTTTCCACTGTTTGCCCATCTATTTGCCATGACTTTTTTGAGACAGGGTTAGCAGCAAAGCAGAGCCGCTGTAAATGCAGCAGCCAGCGAGATCTGAGTGAGTTCTCACGGAAGGTCTGGACCGGCCAGTGGGCGGGTAGGAGAAAGGGTCCTCCTGAGTGGGGCTTCCACGGTGAGAAAACACGAGAAGCTCTTGGGTTTGGTTTGATGGTGGGGTCGTGACCAGGAGCTCATGTGGAGGACTCGGAAGCCATCCCGCGTCGGCGCGGGTAGGACTTCTGTAAACTGGGGCCTGGCCGGCGCTGCCCTGGGCCTCCTCGGGTCAGCCGGGCCAGCAGCCGGGAAGCCTGCTGGCACGCGTGTGCCGGGCCGCGCGGCTGTGTCTCGACCGTCTGAGCACGTCACCCCCGCGTCCCTGGCGTCCAGTCTTGCTCAGCTCTGAGCAAAAGCACCCCCTGCAGGTTTCCAGGGAGAGTGCTTCCCGCCAGCCCCACATGGGCCTTCCTCAGCTGTAAGGGTCAGGTCTCGCCTCCACGAGGAGCAGGACATGCTGCCTGCTCTTTGCTCTCCGCACCGCCCGCCGCCGGATGGAAGTGGCCGGCCGCAGAGGGAGCCGGCGTGGGGGGCCGGAGGGCCAGGCCGGGCCTGGGCTGCTGGTGCTTTCTGCTTGTTAGTTAGCGTGTAAGTAGCCGTTCTGTGAGTGGCTGAAAAAGTAAGCAGCACCAAAGGCTTGTGTGAAAAAAGGGGGGACTTCGCTGGTGGTCCAGTGGTGAAGACTGTGCCCCCAGTGCAAAGGCCCGGGTTTGATCCCGGGGCAGGGAACTAAGATCCTGCAATCTACAACCAAGACCCAGTGCAGCCAAATAAATTAATAAAAAATCCAGTTTTTAGATTTTTGTGGTTATGGCCCTCAAAACAATTCTCTTACCTTTTTTTTTTTTTTCTGGAATTGCCTCCATCTTAAGTATTTTATTGAGTAAATTATGCTTTTGCATCATTTCACCTTAGTGGTTAACTGCTTGCTGCGCTAACAGAAGGAGGTGGGGCTCTCTCCATCCTTCTGCCCCTCGTTTTCCCATCCCAACCCAGGCATCTGTGTTGCTGGTTAAATCAGTCGTTGGTCTTCATCACATTAACTTTGTACATATGTTTTCTGAAAAAAACAAAACCGGTAGTGTATTTGATAGCGCGTCTTTCCATATAACTTTGATTTAGAGGGTGATTGCCATGCTTTTCATGTGCATGATTCTCTCCTGACATATTCTTTCAGTTTTTTATGTTCTTAGTCATGTATGTCCGTGGTGTGAGATGAAGGGGTGTTAGAGGTAGGTAGGAAGAGTCCGCCTTCTCCCCACCAGTACCAAGCTGTCCCCAGAGGCAGCCGTGGTCTCTGTCCGCACAGTCCTCCCATGGGGTTTGTCAAGCACGTGCTGTTGCTCAGGGATGTTGATGACCTCACGGAGTTGACCCTGGGAGTGGAGACAGGAGGGACAGCCAGGCCAGCAGCAGTGAGCGCCCAGAGGGTGGGTAAAGGGAGCGGAGGGGTCCACAGCAGGCTGCTCTCCCGGGAAGGGGCCGGCCCGGTGGTCAGAGTCCTGGGTGCTGGGGCCATGAGGTATCTGTGCTGCCTGTCAGCTCTGCAGCCATCGCTCAGAAGTAATCACAGGTGATGCTTCGATGAATCAGCGAGGCTGAGTTCCAGCAGAGCTTTATTTATATGAACCAGTGTCAGACCGTGGGTTTTGGTTTGCTGACCTGGCGATGGAGGGCGGGTGCAGGGAAATGACCACGTCAGGGAAAGCTTCACGGTGAGGGGAGAGCGGATAGAGATCTGACCTGAGGGCACGTGGGGAGGAGGGATTCTGGGCAGAGGAGATGAGGAGGGAGCAAACGCCTGGAGTATTTGGAGAGCGAGCCGGGAGGCAGGGCAAGGACCCTTAGACAGGAGCTGAGGCCACAGGGCGAGTTTGCCTTTCATTCTGAGTGCGGTGGGGGCTCTCAGGGGCTTGGGCAGTGATGTCACACCTGAAGTTACTAAGAACGGCCATCCTGGCTGTGGCATGGGGCACGGGGCAGGCCACTGCGGGTAAGGACCCTCACCCAGGGGGACACTGGTGCTGAGAGCAGGTGGCCAGCTGGGGGCGTGTGTGCCAGAGCGCAGCGGTCACAAGGAAGGCGGTTGGATTTGAAAAATCAGAGGAGGAGCGTTCTCGGGACACCACTGTGTGGGGGTGAAGGATGGCTGCAGAGTCTGTGTCCACATCTTAACCCCTGGGGTCCTGTCACGTGATCTTACCTGGAGAGTCTTTGCAGGTCTGATGAAGGATCTGGAAATGAGAAGACCGTCCTGGATTTAGGATGGGCTCTGAAGCCAGTAACCAGCATCCTTTTAAGAGAGCCACAGAGGACACAGAAGGAAGAGGCCTTGCAGATGGAGGGGCAGAGGCAGACAGGGCACACCCAGAGCCCCCAGAGACTGGGGGCGGCGGGGACCCTCCCCGAGAGCTCTAGGAGGAGTGAAGCCCTGCCGGCCCCTTGGTCCCAGACTCCTGGTCTCCAGAACCCAAGATGGCGCATTTCTGCCGCGTCAAGACCCCCCTGCCCTGCCCCCGAGCCCTCGTTTGCGGTAATTTGTTGCAGCAGCCACAGAAAGCTAATCCAGACACACTGTCTGCTCCCTCCCAGAGGCTGTCTCTCCATGCACGCAGGCCCCAGGTCTCACACCTGGCTGTGTGCTGCACACTCTGACCTGTGCCTTAATTTTTTGGCTGAATTTTTATTGTGGATCGTATTTCTGGATCACTACAAAAACAGTTACCTCAATCTTCTTAACTACTTTGTGGTATAGAATTTTATTGATTTTTCATACCTGACTACCTTTTCACACCAGGCATGTAAATAGTAGACTCACTAATACACAGCATTGCCGTGAATATCCTCGTGCACCTGTGTGACACAGAATAATACGCACTTTAAAGTCAGTTTGTCGATATCCATGTAATGACTTGCTGGGATTTTGGTTGGGATTGTGTTGAATCTGTAGATCATGTTGGAGATAGCTGACATCTTAACAATATTAAGTCTTCCCATCCACGAACAAGGTTAGAGACATCACTTTGCTGACAAAGGTCCATCTAGTCAAGGCTATGGATTTTCCAGTAGTCATGTATGGTTGTGAGAGTTGAACCATAAAGAAGGCTGAGCATCGAAGAATTGATGCTTTTGAACTGTGGTGGTGGAGAAGACTCTTGAGAGTCCCTTGGACTGCAAGGAGAGCCAACCAGTCCATCCTAAAGGAAATCAGTCCTGAATATTCATTGGAAGGACTGATGCTGAAGCTGAAGCTCCAATACTTTGGCCACCTGATGCGAAGAGCTGACTTATTAGAAAAGACCCTGATGCTGGGAAAGGTTTAAGGCAGGAGGAGAAGGGGACGACAGAGGACGAGATGGTTGGATGGCATCACGTATTCAATGGACATGAGTCTGAGCAAGCTCCAGGAGATGGTGAAGGACAGCGAGGCCTGGCGTGCTGCAGTCCATGGGGTCACAAAGAGTCAGACAAGACTGAGCAACTGAACAACAAATCCACGAACGTGGACTACCATTTATTTAGATCATCTCTGGTTTCTTACATAAGAGTGGTGTACTTTTCTGCGTATGGGTCATGTACATGTTTTGTTCGATTTGTTACTAAATACTTTTTCTCCTTTTCTTTGGCGCTAATGTAAAAGATACTGTGTTTTAAATATCAAATTCCTGTTGTTCAGTGTTGGAATACTGGAAACCACTGGACTTTTTAAAGTTTGTTTTTTTTTAATCTGACCCATTTTTTAAAAGTCTTCATCAAATTTGTTAGAACACTGTTTCTGTTTCATGTTGTGGTTTTTTGGCCCCAGGGCATATGGGATATTAGGTCCCCAACTAGGGACTGGGCCTGCACCCCCTCTTGGGAAGGCAAAGTCTTAGTCACTGGGCCGGGGAAGCCCGAAAAGCACTTGACTTCTATACGTTGATCTTGAATCCTGCAGCCTCGCTATAATCACTTACTAGTTTCAGTGTTTTAATTGATCCTTTGGGATTTTCTTTATTGATAATCGTGTCATCTGTGAACAAATGGAGTTTTATTTGTTCCTTTCCCAACCTGTATGCATTTGTGTACTCTTCTTATCTTACTGAGGTAGCTCTGCAGACTATGAGACATAAAACACCCCTTAATCCATTTAATAGAACTCAGATAAGTATGCTGTCAGAGCCCTAAACTAGAAGTCACTAACAGAAAGATAGCTTAGAAAATCCCACAATATTTGGAGATTAAACAACACATTTCTAAATAGCATTATTAGTCAAAGAAAAACTCTCAAGAATGGCAGTT